>NW_026851294.1:0-323924 GCF_030913485.1 Colletotrichum godetiae | reverse complement strand
TTCGTCAGTGGCTGACTGGTTGGCGTATCTGAGGTTGTACATCAGGGTGTCGTTGAACATTGTGGTATCCTGAGGGACGACTCCAATGTAACGTCTGACCGAATCAATAGTAAGGTCCTTGACATCCTGGCCGTCAATCTCGATGCTTCCAGAAGATGTATTGTAGTACCGGAACATGAGGCGGAAAACAGTTGATTTTCCTCCGCCAGATTCGCCCACAAACGCTGTGGTGGTGCCAGGCTTGCATTCGAAGTCGAGATCCTTCAGAGCCTTATTCTTTGGATCGTAATTGAACGCTACTTTGTTCCATCGGATGTTGCCGTTGCATTCAAGCAAGGGCTTGGCCTCGGAGCCGTCGACCACGGTGGGCTTAACTTTGAAGAGCTCCAGAAGACGCTCGCCCGAGATCATTGACTGTTGGATGGTCCTATAAAAGGATCCAAAAATGTTCAGAGGTGCCTGCAACTGGTTGAGGAAGGTCATGAGAGTCAGGAACCTGCCAACGTCCATTCCTCCACGGTTGACTTGATAGGCTCCGAAGACCATGACCACAGTAAATCCAGCCATGAAAACCAAGGCTTGGATGACGTTCATCTTGTTCACGCCCCACGTGACCTGCTTCTCAGCATCCTGGTATGCCTGGATAGCGTTGCGGTATCGTTGAAACTCCCACTGCTCAGCGTTGAAATATTTGACCGTCTCGTAGCTCGTAATAGAGTCATTCTTGACGGCCTCTTCTTCTCTGTCGGCATTGGACATGAGCCTTCGCTGGTCTGCCCGTGTCTGTGCCATCCTAATGGTGAGGAATAGGTACCAGAAGGTCAGGCAGCTCACTATAGCGCCATAGGTCGCGTCGAAGTACCAGCAGAAGAACACAACGGCTAAGAACAGATCGAGGATCATGGGAGCCACCGAGAACGTCACTTGCTCAAGGAAGGAATTGATAGACGCGCCTTTGTTGAGAGCGGACAAAACTTCGCCGGTGCGCTTGCCAAGGTGGAAATCGAGGCTGAGGGAGTGGACGTGCTCGAATGCTGCTGTCGTCAAAGCCCTGTACGAGTTTTGTGAGATTGGTACCCATAAGATGGCTCGCGACGCATCCAGAAGCATGCCTCCTCCTTGCATGAGCCGAAGGAAGATAAGCAGTCCCAGAACAACCCAAGGTGCCTCTGCAAGGGTCAGCTTCTCGGTGAGCCATCCAACAACGATTGGCACAGCCAGGTTGATGGCACGCTGTGCTAACAAGAGAAGCACACAGAGTCCATAGAGAAGCTGCAGGTGTAGAGAGTTCTTAGGCCACTGATAGTCAAAGAACACCTTGTAGCTTCGCAGGTAGCCCCACCACGTCGTTTGCGGTGCTTTGTCAGGTCGATAGAAGCCGGGCTCCTTGTAGTCCTTGGTGATGTTACCACCTTCGGCCGCGCCATTAGTGTTGCCGACGGTACTTCCATTCCTAGAGCTTCGTACTGATCGACCATTCAAGTCCCGGCCGTTTTGGCTGCTGTATGACGTCCGATGACCGTTAAGCAAAGGCGTCGTTTCCTCGGCACCTTGAGATGTGTTTTGCTGTTCAACTTTATCCTCCTCTTGTTTGGGCATATGGATCCAAGCAGCCGAGTAGATACTTAGCATACACAACGTAAGGGCGATGCGGATGATGTAAAGAACGACGTCGGTCAAGTCCCACTTAGATATATGCAGCTTTCGGATCTCGACTTCGGTTGTTCCGTCGCTTGAAAATCTCGGGTTCCCGGCCTTGAGCAGAGTGCAGACGCAAATGACCAATTCGCCAATCAGAGAAAGAGTCCAGGTGAGGAAGTGAGCTATCGTCGGACTTTCGTTCCACTCAAAGAGCGTCGTGATGAGGTATAGGTAAAGGTTCGGCGATCCAATGAGGTACACCTGGTTCAATTAGCCTGCGAGTTGGAGAGTATGTGAGGGATAACATACGGTCATGGATTGGGATTCCTTATGTCCCTTGATGATGCCCTCGAGTTCTTCCATAACGTAGCTGAAGTGAGCGACAGCATTGGCGACGAATGTCAAGAGTACAACGCCGGAGATCCAGGTGAGCCATGATCGGGAAGTAGGTGAAATTATCGGGCCATATTGCTTGCGTTTGGGTTCCTCCCCATCGCGGCGCTTCTTCTTCTTCGACACGGGTAGTCGCTTACCGCCTGGGCCCAGAGGCTCTTCGTCCGCATCTTCTTTCGGTGTCGTCAATATGCTGTGTGTCGCGGCCGAGATGACGAAGACTAGCAACAACACCACGGGGTAGTATAGCAATGTTCCCTGAAGCAGGAAACAATAGAACGGATCACCCTCTTGGCAGGTCTCGTTCATTCTTGCCTCGTTCGCAGGCCGCATCGGCAGGGGCGGCTTCTCAACACCTGCCATGGTGTGGACTATTCAGAGTAGAGAAAGTCAGATGTCAGGAATAATGATACAAGGGAAAGTAACCCCCCTGCGCGGGAGAGAGTGGGAGAGAGAAAGGAAAGAAGAAAGGAAGGAGGGAAAAGCGAGAGAAACTTACAATTCATGATCCGGGAAAAAGGGTTGATGATTTCATACCTTTGCCAGATATGCCACTTGCACGTCGAAGCTGGGACGCAGTTGGCGTCGTTCCCGTGGCAAGTTGGAGGCCCGGTACGGTGCGGTACCTCGATGTGTACGTCGCAAGGAAAGTGGGAGTCCCCAAGAGAGACACAGGCAGAGACACGAGATCTCGTTTCGGGACCAAGGTGTTGGACGCGAGTGGTCTGGCAGGCGATTACCCGCCCGTCTAAAAGGTTCTGGGTCCTCGCTGGATGCAGGTGGCACTGGGGGGAGGTAGGGGTCTCGAGCGCTGAGACCGGGGGGTGTCGTGCAAAGCGTGCGTTCCCAAAGGCTCGTGGTGCCGGGGTTGCAGGTCGAACCCACAGGACCACAGGGCGGTACAGAGGGGCCCTCTTGTTGGAGTCGTGGTGGGGTCGGCTGACTTGATCAGTGGCGAAAAGCCACTCCGAAGTCCCTGGTAGTCGAGTCAAGGACTTGTAAGATACTCGGCGGCCGAGGGCTGGTGGGGCGGGATTTTTCTGGCGAGTCCACGGGTGTGGGCTCGACTGCACAGCAGAGGCAGGCTGTGCCCCGATCTGAGAGGCAAGACAGGCGCAGCCCTGGGTGAGGTGAGCCGGTAGAAGCTGGATGGCAAGAGTGGATTTCGCCTCGAGTTCGCAGCCAAAAGTGAGACCTTGGACGGAGGGAACCAAGGAACTGAAGGCTTATGACCGGGTGGATATCCGTAGAAAAGGAAAAAAAGGATGATGAATAACGAGAGGCCTCGGGATCGGAGACGGAGCGTGACGTTGAGAAGGTATCCGTTAGGTACAAGTATTTGCGTTGACGAGACAGCGGGCAAGCTATCTACCTGCCGAGAGCCGGGGTTAGTACCAAGATTTACCCTCTTTGTTTTTTCTTCCCTCCCTCTCTCTCTCTCTCTCTCTCTCTCTCTCTCTCTCTCTCTCTCTCTCTTCCGCCGGTTTGGAAAAGGTGTTGACGGAAGCTTCTCAACTGGGTATTCTGGTCGAGAAGGAGAGGGTAAAATTGAAGTCCCGGGGAGGAGGTTGCGGGACTGGGCGGGCGCAAGGAATAAAAAAAAAACAAGAAGGGCGTAAAAGAAATGGGATATGGAGAAGAAGAAATTTAAGAAGTCTCGAGGAATTAGAAGACCAAGGCGAGTGAAAACATGTGGTGGAAGGTTGGGATGGTGACGATGGCGATTATTGGAGGGAAAGAGAGGAAGGGGTGGGAAGGGATGATGGCAGGAGACCGCCTGAAAGCAGGTACCAAGTACAGAGTACATCTCGCACCTGCCACACATCGAAATCTACTACGTAGGCATGCACAGAGCAGATCGCCCAAAGTAGTAAGTGCGATCCAGGCCTAATGCCAATCCAGCTGTACCTTCCTAGCTGCAGTGAAGGTTGTACCTGCCACAGCGGACGTAGGTACCTGCCAGCTGCCCAGTACGCGAAAAGATACCCAAGTCTCAAGGCCACCTCCGGGTCCGCAGGAGGCAGGGAAGGTAGTACAGCCGGGCCCGTGGTTTGTATAAGGCAAAGGCAATGGAAACTTAGAAGGCGAGGAGAAGGGAAGGTTGGGTAGTAGTAAAGGCAGGTCGGGTAAGGTAAGGCAAGTACGGTAAAAGGACTTACAAGTTACCACAAAAGGTACCTTGAGGTATCTGTAATATCGAATTGGCAGAGAGCGAGCGAGAGGTATTGCTACTTCAAGCTCGTTCTACCAGGTTGTCACTGGTCCAATTCCTCTGTTGGTATCCGTAATAAGTTATGGTAGGTCGGCGATGTGAAGCCTGTGATGGCAGCAGCCACCAGAGAGAGCACAGAGGGTATCGTGTCTGTAGTGCAGTTGTGGTTGGCAGTAGCGGATCGACGGTGTGTCAGTGTGGTGCTTGTTAGCGACCAGCAGCGCAGCGCAGCGAGGCAACGGGTGGCTGGTAGCCTCTGGTTGGACTGAGTCGACTGTCGCTTATCGGACTGAACGGTTCGTGAATATGGAT
Source organism: Colletotrichum godetiae (assembly GCF_030913485.1). NCBI lineage: Eukaryota > Fungi > Ascomycota > Sordariomycetes > Glomerellales > Glomerellaceae > Colletotrichum > Colletotrichum godetiae. Next base: position 319,366 of record NW_026851294.1, on the reverse strand, counting down.
GTGGATGTGAATGTGGATGCCCAATGTGTGTGTGTGAGAGAGAGAGAGAGAGAGAGAGAGAGAGAGAGAGAGGTGCGCGCAATGGCACTGGCACCTCACAGTGGGCAATGGATAATTGTAACTTGTGAGTGAGGTGGGCAGTGGCCGGATAGTTCAGGTGAGAAAGAGGCAGCGAGACCCCGAGAGGAAACAAACGAGAGTCTGGAATCCACCCTCAGCGCGTGTATGTGGAGACCTGTCCCGGCTGGTTTGCTTGAGAAGTGGAGTAGCGGCCGGGGCTGATGCTGGTGTTTTGCCGGCGTTGTGGTTGTTGTCGATGGCGATGATGAGATGCTATGAAGACCGGGACGTTGCCCTGTCGTATGGAACCTCAGGTACTCCGTATGCACGTCGTGGAAAGGGTAGATAGGTCCCGGAGACGGAGTGAGCGTCCAAATGGTGGGTGGATGAAAAGACGGCTGATTGGGTGGATGGGTGTGAGATGCGCAAGGTAGCTACAGGTACGGAGTACGGATAGAGTAGACAGATAATACGGAATGCGAGGTGTAAGTCGATGTAAACGGAAGCCAGACAGCCATGAGTTGCGAGGTGCAGCAGCAACTGCAGCAGGTCCTGGGCCGGATGTCAACGAGGGCCTGGACTCGGTTGATGGATGGAAACAGGTAATCGCCAAGGGTCCTGATGTGCGCCCTGGTTAGTGCCGGGGCTACTCATGCATATGATATTGCTCGTAGGGGCATTTTGGGGCCGTAGGGAGAGCACGGAACATGGAGAGATGGAGATGGAGCTTGAGATGGGGATGCGAACGGGGGATGGAGATGAATTGGGCCCCCAAACAGGAACCGACAGCCAGGGGAAGACAATAAAAAGTAACACATCCGGATGCTACGCATGCAACGCGAAGAGAAGGTTAAATGTGGAGGGGGGGGAATCCATGCTCTAAAAAAAAACAACAACCACGCGGTGCAGAGAGACAGAAACTGGGAGAGAGAGTGTGTGTGTCCGGACAAATTGACCACCACCGGGGAACAGACGACAAGGACACAGCCGAGGGCCCAGTGACGATTCCAATAAAAAAAAATTGGGGGTGTTCATTGAAGAATAGAGTGGAGGGATATCCGCAGTAACTTGTGACGATGGGAGGATGATCAGCGTTGGTCTGGAATCCCCTTCTCTCTTGCGCTCAATGTTTCTCTCCCGTCTTTGATACCTAGATCATAAAGGTACCTCGCAAAGTATGAAGTGCTCATCGTACGGACAGCCCAAGCAGAGGTGGATAGGGTACTAAGGTAAGGTAGCCAAGGGGTGACATGACAATCCGAGATGCTCGTGTTGATACACACTTGCATCATCAACTGTCGATGCAAATGACAGCAAGAGGCTGTGCCAGAATGCCGGTAAGCCGTCAGGTGTTTTCCAGAGTCTCGAGATCCCATGGTCTTTGACCGTCATGTCAGGACTCAGGACTCAGGACTCAGTGGTGACCAACAGCCGTGGACCGTGGTTCCAGTGACCCAGAATAGCGCATCTCATCTCCTTCTTACCTTTCTGTCACAGGCAAAGCGGAGCGGGGCGGGAGAACAGGTTGGGATGAGGGATCTGAGTCCCGAGACCACACACACCTTGGCTTAGCTCTTGCGATCAAGGGTGCTAGAGCCTACTCTAGCAGACAAGCAGAGTAGTTCGAGAGCACGGAGCGAACACCCGACCTCCACTGCGATCATCAAGGAGGTGGTGTTCCCGCGACGCCTCGAAGCGGAATGCTCCAAGACGGGTTCAAGACAGTGCGAGACAGCGCTGCAGCTGACGGGGGGACGAGAGGAAGCTAGTTGGAACGACCGAGGTCAGCCAGCCATCTGTTTGGACGGACAGTTCGTCCTGGATCTAGCTATCTGGGATTAGTACCACACTGTTTCCCTTGGTAGGCAGTATGATGTCGGCAACGTACACATACCGTGTCTGTGTAAGGTATATCCGTAATAAGGCACGACGGGAAGTTTGGGAGGGAAAACGGAAACACGGGAACGGGAACGTCCAAAAGAGTGACGGCAAGGTGGTTGAAAAACCAAATAGTAAGACGAAGAAATACGTAACGATGGTGAGGGATATTGAGAAACACAAAGTTACAACATCACGTCGACGTTTGGGGGCCCCTACCTAATAAGACCCGGAAGGAGGAGACTGCGAGAAAGGAAGGGGGGAAATCGAATCAAAGATTGTAGCATCCAATGTCCCCCATCGACCCTTGTTGCTTGCAAGTTCTGAATAGAGGCAAGTGCGAATGTACCCAAAGGTTAGGTAGGTCCTGCCGGCCTGTTGATGAGGGGTCCTGCCAGTCTAAGGCACCGACCGATGTTGGTTCTTTTGCTTCTGTCTTTTTTTTTATCACTCACTCACTCAAAGGTTCCATGTCGAACATTGCTTTTTTTTCTCTCTCTTTTTTTCCTCTTTCTCAATCGTTCTTGCCTTTGTCTGACGGATAGGATACCTACGGTTGGCCCCCTCCATCTTGAAGTACCAGCTTCGAATGGGAATTGATCCAGACTTCCGTCCATGGCACCAACGGAATAAGCTAGGTAATAAATTGGCTGTCATTGCATGGGATTTGCTGCATCTGCATTCGACTGCACGCACTTCCTGGAAGGTCCTCGGGTCTCGTCGTGGTGTTTCCGGAGAGCATCCGATGCGTTCCTGTCATGCCTGCCGCGGTAGTGCTGATTGGGCGTTTGGTGTGTGTTGAGAACTTGAGCCGTGAGCGAGGGCGGCAGTACAGAGAACGGATACTAAGCACTACGTCTTCCGTACCGAGTACCTATAGCTTACTTCCATTACTTGCAGTGCGGCGTGCCAGCTTCCAAGTTACAAGCCCTTTCCCTTCCGGTCCCATCGCTGGTCCTATTTGGAAAGGGCCTCAGCTGCGGAGTGGAAGGATAAACGGGAAGGGGAAACACCAAACCCTTGACCGATCCTTGCTTGCCTTGGACCTCCCCTCCTTCAGACTACACGGCTCGCCGTCTCCTTCCATTGACCTATGCCTCTTTTTCCTTTCTTCTCTTGACCCTCTCCAGGTCAAGCTGTATTACTCAAGCAGTCAGTCCATCGCTAATTCAGCGTTTCCTCTCTGCTTTCTTTCACAAACGGTTCCCATCCTTGGAGACAATTCAGCCGGGCCACTTTGACCTGGCCAGTGTGGTCTGGCACAAAAGGGTCAAAGGCTGGCTTATTACGCCTCTGGCTAATCAACTGACGGATTGTCACTTCGCCTCAACTAACTCGTAAACTAGCATACTTTCTCGACGCCAGGTCTGTCTCTCGATCCTCTGAGCCCTCTCTCTGACTGCCAAGTCAACATCCTCCCTTCTTTGTATCCGTATGCAACACGTGTGCAATGTTTCTGGCTTCCCACGACCCCACTCTGCTCGACATGCCCGATGTCTCCGTTCGAGATGCCGAAAGACTGAAAATACGAAGGGAAGCCAGACAAGGTTTCCGGGCTTGCTCACCCAAAACGCCAAGCAAGAACCTATTTCTCTAGATTATAGACGTTATACTACCACGACAACGGGCAACGGGCATGTATGGTACAGGAGTGGTCCTCGGCCGAGATGCGCACCGACACCTAGACGCAAAACCACCCGCTTGTCAGCCACGACAACCTACAACATCAGCTTCGCGTAGGCGACATGCAGCCTCTCCGATCCGCCGTCGTTCTATGACTGGGTACAACCTCCTTCGCCATTTTTTCTTTCTCTCTGGCCCGGGCTCGGTTGCCCAGCCCGTATCCGGCGTCAGCATCAGTCAAGGATGTTGCAAAAGTGAAAGACCATCGAGCAATCATCGACCTTGTCACTCAACTTCCGGAACCCCTGGAGTTGCCTGCACCGCTGCTGTCACTGCTTGCGATGTCGTCGCGGTTGATATCAGCCCGCGCTTTTGGGGTGGTCAGAATCCCGACCAAACGGCTTGCATCCAGGCCCTTCTCACCGCTTGAACTCCACCATCAGCTGCGTTAGCAGACGAGGGCACAGTGACTGTAGCGGCAGCGTGCATTTACGTGTGCATACACCGGACCAGCAAGTGTGCCTGTGTGCCTACCCACCACCTGTACATGTTTAGGAGCACAAGCAGGTCCAGGTCCGGCACCCACCATCTCAAAGACAGGCCGGACTACCCCTGCAACTCGGCGGCTTTGATCGTTCTAGAGGTGGTGGGTGGAGTTGCCGTTGCTCTTTGGCTGAACTGTCCAACGCTTTGCGGCATTGGATGGAACATGGACTCTGGGATTGGTCGGGTGCTCAGCAGCCTGGAACCAAAAGTATCCGCCAGTGGATGGGCGGATTGCGCGAGTACATCTCGCCCCCAACGAGAACCAATTCGAACCCTCCTATTAGTCGTAATCTCTAGCGGACGGCCCAGAAGCTGCGGAGAAACGTCAAGGATTTCGAGCTTCGGGACTTTTCTTCGTCACTATTTGTCTTTCTCGTTGCTTTCCAAGACCTAGACGCGGTCGATAAACTTGATGATCAACCAATGACCTTGGATGACTCTGCCTGTGGCTCGGTTCTCGTGCCACATACTGTGAAGGTTCGCGCTTGGCCGCTTATCCAGTTGCGCTTAAGGCTTCCGATTGCATGGCTGCTCAGAGTATGTGATCTACGCTGTTCCGTTTTGTCCAGTCACTGACACTGGATCTGAGTGATCACAGGCGGACAACCTGGGAGCAAAGAGACGCGACAACTAATACCTAGGAGGGGCGATAAGGTGTGTTCCCGAACCCAAGCAACCAAGTAAGCTTCTCAGCTCGTCCTGTCTACACGAGTGTAGATTTACCTGCTGCAAGGAAGAGGTTGGTGACGGATCTGCAACGCCAGCCTCGAGTCACGCCGCCGCTGCAAGTTGCGACTGTTGCAGACCGTTCGGCTGGGAGGTCGCCGAGGCTTTTAATAGCTGTTTCACCTCGACCGTCCGACTCTTACAACAGTCCGATGTGCGTAGGACGCGCAATGGTTTGTCGGATGAGACAAGCTGCGCCATTGCTCCAACAACCTTTCAACTGTTCACGTTCACTCCCGCGTCTCACACATCGCTTGCCTGTACAAGAAAGTCCTCGATTGGGAAGCGATGAGGCGCTATCGGTTACCTCATGCAGATGGTCGGTGAGCGTGTGTGCCTCCCGAGCGGGCTACGGCTCGACGCAATCAACAGCTGAAGCTCACCCGTGAAGATTTTGACTTTCCTTTCGCTTGCGGTTCCCTCTCACAGTCTTCCGTCTCACGCAAAAATAATAATTCAAGCGACACAGCATGATCGAGTTTTTAGCCTTGCTCAGGTTGAACAGAGCTCTTCAATTTCGAGTTTCGAGATGTGATTTACCTGCGGAGCCATCGCGGCTCAATCCTCTACAGTAAAGACATCGCTTGTCTCCAAAGCTCATCGTTCGATTTACGTGTCACAAACTCGCAGTGAGCTGTACAGGCGCATTGCAGGCTGGGGTATTTGCCCCAACAATGGATACCAACTCATCTCCGCCGGGCGGTGCCATAGAGAAGGCGGAGGTCAGCCCGCCGGTGTCCGTCAACGTTGCTCGACGGATCAAGGAGGGCCGAGTTGGGTACGGATGCAGCTCGTCCTCTCGCCGGGTTGCTATGACCATGCTTAACCGCGAAACGGGAAGGCCGTCCGAATCACCACCGGCATCTTTCTGCAGGTGTCCAGACCACACATTGGCACCTCCGACAAGGGTGTCGACCGTTACCCCCAAGATTGCTCTTCCACCATTGGCGACGATCCCCGACACGTTCTCAGCTTCCAGCTTCATTGTGTATTTGTTCGTCCCACAGGGTTTCTCCACGTGGTCAAAAATTCCGTCGTCGACAAGGCCTAGATTTCCTTCTACTTCGCATAACGAGGATGGATGTGCCGCGCTGCAGGCTCATGACGTTGAGATGGAGCAAGCAATTATCTGGTGTCACAAGGCTGAGACGTCATTCATTCAACACAGCATATGCACCCCGTATGCAGACTTACCTTGATTGGGGTCTGGGGGAGCATGGCTCGTGGGGGAAAAGGAATCCTCGGAAGTGGGACTACAGAGCACACCAAAAGTGCCGTTGGTCCCCCACATCGTGACACTGACTTCTTGAGCCTCAAAGGAAGCAACGTAATGTCGTTGGCCACCAATGATTCGCAGCAAATGTCCTCGATCAACCACTGACCGACTAATAGCGCGCAGCTACAGGCTTTACACCCGTTGAGAGCATCGATGACTCTGGTCGAGTTGTCACTGGCAGACCTGCCTCTGTTACTTCCAGCTGCGTCGGTAGCACCACCAAACATTACATAACTTGGAAACGGGCCGCCTATGTTACAAGATGCCGCGTTTGATGCAGTAACCGAATAGCATTGGTGAGATCGCCGTAGATCGGACAATCTTGCGGTCTAGGCCTTTGCGATCGTCAGCAGGCCGTCCATCCTACGTGCTAATCAGCCACACACCCAATGGCACGGGGCGACCCTCTTGGCTATCACTTTCTGCTATCAAAGGCTGAGTTTCGATATATTGATGTCGGGCTTCTGTAAGGGCAAGGATTGACGATGATGTTTTTTTCCTCCATCAAACTGACCCGCAAAGGTTAAGAGCACCGGTTTCGTCTGTTTCAGTGGCCTTGGAGTTTCTGTATGCTGATTTACACTTTTCGTGTCGAAACATCCTTTCAGTATTTGTGTTTTGTTGTACTGACTAAGTAGAGTTGTATCGATAATCGGGGATAAACTCCTGCAAGCCCCCTGTTTTCCTACCGGCTACCCTTCCGACCACAACCGACGACGAGATGGCAGTTTCACCTCCGGATAGGTCGGCTTCAGGGTCCAATGTTCCGACTTTCAATAATGGAGTACCTGTTTCGAGATGGTTGCGCGGGGCATGGGATGAACTCGAATCGGGGCGTCGCGTTGACACAAAACAGCAACAGTGGCTTGAAAGCATGAAAAGCACGAGTTGAGTCTGATGACGCTCTGACTCAGACAAAACTGCGAGGTCATCTTGATTTTTTTCGTTTTCTTTTTCCTGCAACTGGTTACCCTTCCACCGCCGTTGGTGGCTGCCGCTGCTGTGCAGCCAAAGCCAAGGCGGGTTTTGCGCGTTGGGAACATGCTGTCACAGCATTTGAGGTGACACGAATCGTTTCGCAAAGTGATTCTCGGATACCTAGTACGTAGATGCGTTGCCCGCGTGCCCGCGTACTACGTAGTACAAGCACAGCTTGTCAGAAAGAAGAAAGTCTTGGCAGGGAGAGAAATGGCGGTGATGCCCAGCAGGCGGCACAATCTGAGACAATGCCATTGACTTCTTGTCTTTTCTTTCTTTTTTCACCTTCTGCCGTACTCTATCTTTCTTTGCTCTATATCCCCGTCCATATGTGAGATGTTCTGCATCGAGAGAGGTGTCTGCCTAGGTTATCCAGCGCCGGACCGAGGAGAGCGATCTTGACAGCCAGCCACCCTCTGTCCAGGGCAAAGCCCCCCCCCCCCCTTTCCGCCAAGGAGGAGGGTGAGCGGAAGTGGGTGGTTCCGATGTCACCTTCTCGTCACCGATGTTTGTTTATTCCCGATCTCCTAGATGAGATAGATGCTGCAGGAATTCAAGGAAAGTCTAAGAAGAGTACATAACTTGCAGGCGGTAAGGGGTATTGAACGGCAGTCCAATTTAATTCTCTTGAGTTTCTATCTTGGTTCAGGAAGTTACAAAGTTTACCTACGTGCCGACTACGTACTTACACTACAATGCCAGGGTTGTGGTTTGTTCCAGTCGGAGCTTCCGCGCTTGTTCCAGCTTCCATTACGCAGATCTTGCTTGGAGACGTCAGCCGACGCAAGGGTTCTCAAAGTACCTTGCCTTTACTCCGTAGGACTGGGGGTGGAAGGGGAGGATGAGGAGCAGGAGGGGCGATAAAGAGCATATCGCAACGACGTGTCACCAGATTGGACAATAATTGTCATCCATCCAGCCTGAGGCCCTTTCAAGTACCTCCCAATTCACGTGCAATATTGAATGCCAATATGCACACCCTGGTTCCAAGTCCTCCTTGACTTCTAGTCTCCTTTTTTGTATATCGTGGGGCGCATTCTCCAACGGCAGCTCCTCCCGCGTCCATTGGCACTCACACACATACATAATAGCGACAAGCTGCCGTTGGAGAGAGAGAGAGAGAGAGAGAGAGAGAGAGAGAATGCTTAGAAGGAGCGGTGGCTGTAACGATGAAGGTTTGAATACACATCCCCGGCTGAGCTGAACCGGATGGCAATGTAGCAGTAGCAGAAGTAGCAGCGCAGTACTTTCATCCGTCAGCTTCGAACCCACAAGTCAAAGGTAAGATTTTGGAAACTGTTTCCGCGGACCAGTAGGTTTCTTTCGGAACTTCGAAAGGGGTGTGAAGGGGGGGGGGGGGGGCACGCGAGCAATGATCTCGGACGGTCTACGTGGAATGTCAAATCAGAGACAAGACAACATTCAACCGTTCGTTCTTCTCGAAACCGCGCCAAGTCACGCCTGCAGCTTCCGGAGGATGAATATATACATATGTACTCCCATCCAACGCCATCGAATCGTGATGCTTGATAACATCCCAGGCCCAGGCCCCGACGCGCAATATCACAAGGTAAGTACGTGGACGTGAGGCTCCCTGGTCGCGTTCCCACGAAATATGTCGATGGAGGGAAGTCCGCCGTCACACAGCAGAGCCAAGAATACAAAAAAACAACGTAAAGATCGAGAGCTTACACGCATAAAGGCAAGGAAGCCACAGAGAAATACACACACCCCTTCGCGTAGAACTCGAAGTGCCCGCCGAAATAAGCCGTCACAGACGAGGACAAAAACCCACATTCACGGTTCCGAGACCTCGGTCGTAGCTCACACTACCACCAGATTGGTAGACGAGATTTCTCTCGCTACTCTGTCCAACATCTCACGGCCCACAGCCTCGTCCCAAAGGAGTCGCTTGTAAGACGAGAAGAGAGGTGCGGCCTAGCAAGACGTTGGACAAGTCAGGGGTCTCGATTGGATCTTTTGCCGGCGACGCGAACGACGTCCAGTCGCGTCACCGCACCACAAGAGACCCTGCAGCATGCGGTGCTTATAGGCGCTGCCAGCTTTTTTGTCACGGTGGAAGAACGGCCGATTGGGAACCACTCGTGCCTATGAAGTACTGGGCAGGAAAAAGAGGTGAGAGAAAAAGTTGTAAGAACTAAAAGAAGGAGAATCATATAATACGACAGAAACCAGAAACGGCATCCCGTGGAAGTGGTTGCAGTCCTTGTACGCGGGAGGCCCACAGGGAAGATGAATCCGCGGCGGCCATCACATTTCGTTGCTACCCTTCTCCCTTCCCAAGAATCCCGCCTGCATTCGGCTAGCTGCGCCGAGATGGGGGAAAGTAGACTTTCAAAGTGGACTCTCGCGGCACGGTAACCTAGTACCGTGCCGGGGTTGTTGTTCGTGGGCTCGGCTCTTGGAGCTGGGGGTGTTTTATCAACCTGCATGGCGGGATAGTAGCGGTGAAGGGGGTCGGTGTACTACATGCTTGTCTGGGTCGGTTTAGGAAAACGGGTCCCAACTTGCTTCTCTTATCATCAAATCGCCCTTCAAGTTGTGGAAAAAATAAAAGGGCATTGGAAGGAAGGGGGAAAGCAATTCAAACCCCGGCCGGGAGGTGAGATTCCTTGCCCCCGGAAACCTTCCTTACAGATGAAAGCACGGCAATGAATCGCTGCGCGCATCTATGATGCGACCAAGGCACAATATAGACGGGACCCGACTTTGAAAACGCCATCCGGAAAAGCATTGGCTGAGAGTCCTGTGACTTCTATCCAAGCATGTCTCGAAGGCTGTACTCCCGCGATCCGGCCGAATGGGAATACACCACATGGATGCCGCTTGAGATGCTCGCCCACTTCCATCACGCCCTCGGTGTAGAGGTTGTTATGCAAGGTCGGGATGGCATAGGTTCTAGATAGGGCTTTGCTTCTTTGCGCCGGCACCAGCGCCAGCGACAACGAGCTAGCGAACCCGAGAAATTGCAGTGCAGCCGGACGCAGGTTCAGGAATCCCCTTGCTTCTAGAATCGGTGAGTCGGGTCAGAGTCTTGACCGACAATGTGGACTTCCACATGGGGAGTCTCCGACGCAGCGAGCGGACGCAACTCTACGACTCGCCTTGCAGTAACGTCGTCCAGCCTCCGGAAGCCATACCCGAGAGGGAAGAAGAAAGAAAAAGGACGTCCCGCAGAGATGCAAGTCCCAGACCCCCGGTCCACGGCGAAGGTTTTGGTTCGACTACGCGGTCCAACGTGACCGTTGGTGATCTGCTCGCCTCGCATGGCTGAGCGATACAGCGCCCGGCTCGGCTACGCACACCAAGCAGACGTAAACGAATCGTCTTCTCATCGTCCAATCCGCAGAGAACGTCTTCTCTTCTTCTCTGCGGGCCAAGGCCCCGGTCAAGGGGGGCGGAAGAGACGGGGGTCCTGCCACGCTTTCTCGGGAAGCGATTGTCATTGCGGGAAGGCCCGGTTCGTGAGAGTAGTGCGTCGATGCGTATGTATCCGTAGTGGGTGCCAGGCCGTAGGCTTGGACCTAGTTCCATGCGCGGTGCGGTCATGCTTTTCGGGGACGGGCCGGAGGAAGTCGGCCGTCAGTGTGGTCCTCATGGGGAGACTGTGACATCGCCGCCCGCCCGCCCCGCCGCGGCGAGAGCGGGGCGAGCTCGCCTCGGGACTTCCTAGCAGCTGCCAAACTTTCTGGATGCATGTTGGAGACGGTGTACAAGTGAGATACTTGCTGCGCGCCTGCCATGGGTATTACTGGGGGTCAGATCCTCTCGAAAGTGTATGCGGTGCGCGGAAAGGCAAAGTCTATGTGACTTGTTGGAAGATCGAGCAAGGACCTTCACCGACAAGCGGACGAGATATGAGCTGTCATCGGGCCCTTGGCCGCCCGCTCCGATGGCGGTACCATGGCTCGGTGTTCGGAATAAGCTGTTAAACGGAAGTGAGAGATGAGTTGACTGCACGAAAACGAGGTTGACCGTCAGATGAGATGGGAAACAAGTCGGAGTGTGAGATTGATAAAAGTTGAAGTTGCATCTGATGCTCCGTCGACGATGTTGGTGATCCCTTCTCCCCGTTTCTGCGTTGCCTTGTAATTCGCATCGAGTATCGTCCAACTCCTTGGAAAGTTGCCGAAAGCTCTCGAATCTCGATGGTTCGGATGAATGCGATTTGACGAGAGCCCGATGAGCTTCGGGTTGACGTTGGGTGGTCGTTCAATCCTGGCAATGGAGGTAAAGTACGGGTAGTCTGGCGGGTAAAAAGCTTTGGGGAAGACGGGTCCCTCCTTTTCTGACAGAAAGGAAAGTGGGGTCGGCAGCTTTGGTGTGGAGGGGGCAACGGGGGGGAGGTGCTCCTGCTCCTCCAGCGGCAGGTGGCAGTCTCCTCCAGGTTTTAGGCGGCTCGTCGTCGCAAAATCCAGGACCGGCCCCACGTGCCCGCGGCCTGCCAAAACCAGAAAACCCCTGCATGATTTCAGCCTTGCGCACCAGTGAGCACCGTCAGCTGCTGAGAACCTGAAGCTTCCCTGGAGGCGGCTCCAAAAAATAAGTCAGCCTTGCCACCAAGATCACTACTTTCTGCGACCAACCAATGCTCAATTAACCACCGACACTGCGCTTTTGACATCGATACCCGGATCCTTGCTTTAGCGTCTCTTCATTGGTATGTTTCTGGATGCTGGATTATGAATTCTCCCTGCTAATAACGGATCCTAGGCTTCTACGCGATCGCATGCGCAACACTTGCCTTACCTTACTTAGCAGCTCCATCATCAATCGTCCACAGTGCACGCTACAACCCTCGCTGCCAAGCTTATCACCAGTGATATAACTTCAGAGCACGGATTGCCTGCAAATTCCAATACGAAAGCCTCTCCAGGCGTATCTCTACGAAACCATCACACATATAAGCAGCCGGCAGATAAGCAAAATGAGCCAGACACCGTCAACCCCAGTGAAGGTGCCACCTTCGGCCGCGAACCACTCAGCAGCAACTCTAGATCCAGAGCTGAGATCACAAATCAACACATTACTGCTTAAGGACGGCCATGTTACAAAGTAAGCCCCCCCCCCTCCTTCATCCTCCCTAAACCCTGCAGGGCCCTGAGGGGGAGAACATCGCAAAGCTGACCATCCCACCCTTCTTCCCCCCTTTCCAGAATCCAAGAGCAGCTCCTTCACTCCCTCCACGCGAACCAGGCAAACTGGCCCACCCTGATCCAGAACCACGCCCTCAACCTCCTCCGCACAGGCGAAGTCTCAACCTTCCCAGACCTCCTCCGCCGCGTCCTCGACGACGTCCGCCAGGACACTCTCGACCCCTCCGCCCCCTCCACCGCATCCCCTTCAACAGCAAAAACAAACGGCGCAGCGTCGGAAAAGGAAAAGGACAAGGATAAGAAGACGAATGGCACTGCCTCCTCCACACCGGCGCCTGGCGCAGACCCGAGTGCGCAGCCGAACCTGGCCATCCCTTCGGCTGTCATTGACGAGGCTATCAAGGTCACACAAGAAAGCCTAGAGGCTGTCTGCGAGATTGACGGTGCCAGCTAAAGATGAGGAGGCATGTGTTTGGTAAATAGAGCGACGCAGAGAAGCTGGTATTACCGTGCAGGGGAAAGAAGAGGTTATGGCGGCAGACCTTGGGAGGAGATGGTTACAACAGGTGACCAACAGATGAGTGCTGTCTGAGGTTAGGAGACGGCACCACTGCGATGCTCACGAGACGATTCACCCAGGCGTGAGGTGCTCACAGAGCACATCTTCGCTGGCTGGTTTGAGCAAATTGCTCCTGTTGATGATAAAAGCCATTGATGTCAGATAAAGAAAATGCCGAGGTAGGCATTGCGTGTACACATAAATCGGATCCTTGGAAGAGTTCGTTCCACAGAAGGAATGAGCATAGGATCCCTATTCTTTACGTAGCCGACTATGATTAGGGAGGCAAAAATGAACTGGTCAACCACCCATGTACCATGTCCTAAGGATCTCTGCGCTATTTGATCTCATGCGTTCACAAGCGAACTGTGATGGGCCCCTTCATTGCTAGCGTGAAGGCCAACCTCGATACAGTAGACTCGGCTGAAAGGATTCAAAGACATGGAATCTCGCAACATCACACAATCTGAGAACCAGGCTTGGTTCGGTCAACATATCATGGAAACTACCTGTCTACCAACTCCGTCCGACCCAGATTTCCGTCGATAGGCTCGAATTTCTGTGACTCGGCCCATCATCTGTACGCGTGACGACGCAGATGCATCGGAGAGCAAGGAAAAACTAGAATACAACGCGGGCATGCCTGCATTAAGTGGCACTCTAACCCATCCATCCCTTAGTCGTAAAGATCATCATCGTTGCCAGCATCACCGAAGCTGTTGCCAGCCTCGTTGGCGGCACCCTCACCCTCAGGGAACTTGAAGTACGCGCCAGGGCCAGCGTTCTTCATCTGCTGGGCAAAAGCCTCGTAGCGGCGAATCTCGACGTCGCTGACGGAACGGCGAGCCATTTGCATGGCCTCCTCGAAGTGGCGCTTAGTAAGCTCGGGGACAGGGTCCTCCTCGTCCTCATCCATAGCCTCCTCGCCTGCGGCCTCGCGAGCCTTGGTCTTCTGGATGTCGGCGGTGATGGCCTCTTTGATGGCAAGCTTGACAGCACGCTGGGTGATGAAGCCAAGATCGGCACCGGAGAAGCCGTGGGTCTTGGAAGCAATGAAGTCGATGTCGACGTCGTCGGCAACAGGGGTCTTGCGGAGCTGAGCCTTGAGAATGCCAGCACGGGCGGGCTGGTCGGGCAGGGGCACGTAGATGAGAGAGTCCAGACGTCCGGGACGGCACAGAGCAGGGTCAAGCTGCTCAGGTCTGTTGGTGGCACCGATGACGAAGACGTTCTTCTTCGAGGTCATACCATCCATCTCTGCAATAGAATTAGCTTGTGTTCATTTCATTTCAGCCTTGAGTGAGAGAAACTTACCAGTGAGAAGCTGGTTGACAACGCGGTCGGAAGCACCGCCAGCATCGCCCATGGAACCACCACGAGCCTTGGCAATGGAGTCCAACTCATCGAGGAACACGATACAAGGGGCAGCGGCGCGGGCCTTGTCGAAGATGTCACGAATGTTGCTCTCGGACTCACCGAACCACATGCTGAGGAGTTCGGGTCCCTTGACGGAGATGAAATTGGCAGCGCACTCGTTGGCGACGGCCTTGGCCAACATCGTCTTACCGGTACCGGGGGGTCCGTAGAACAGGACACCTCGAGACGGGGAAAGACCGAACTTGAGGAACTTCTCGGGATGGTCGACGGGGTACTGAACGCTCTCCTGCAGTTCGGCCTTGACGGTCTCGAGACCACCAATATCCTCCCAGCGAACGTTGGGCACCTCGACAACGGCGACCTCGCGAAGAGCGGAGGGGTTGGAGACACCGAGAGCGAAGCGGAAATTCTCCATAGTAACACCGAGAGAGTCGAGGACCTCGGCGTCAATGGTGTCCTCATCGAGATCAATGAGGTCCATCTTCTCACGAATCTGCTGCATGGCGGCCTCGGAGCAAAGGGCAGCGATATCGGAACCGACGTAACCGTGGGTCTCCGAAGCAATCTGCTCCAGGTCGACATCGTCACCAAGCTTCATGTTCTTGGTGTGAATCTGGAGAACCTCGAGACGTCCAGTAGGGTCGGGGATACCAATGTCGACCTCACGGTCGAAACGGCCGAAACGACGCAGAGCGGGGTCGATGGAGTTGGGTCTGTTGGTGGCGGCCATGACGACGACGTTTGAGCGAGCCTTCATACCGTCCATGAGGGTGAGAAGCTGGGAGACGACACGGCGCTCGACCTCACCGTTGGTCTTGTCACGCTTGGGCGCGATAGAGTCGATCTCGTCGATGAAGATAATGGCGGGAGAGTTCTTCTCGGCCTCCTCGAAGGCCTTGCGCAGGTTTGACTCTGATTCACCAGCCATCTTTGACATGATCTCGGGACCGTTGATGAGGAAGAAGAAGGCACCCGTCTCGTTGGCGACAGCTCTTGCCATCAACGTCTTTCCGGTACCGGGGGGGCCGTAGAGAAGGACACCACGGGGAGGCTTGATACCGATCGACTTGAAGAGTTGAGGGTGGCGAAGAGGAAGCTCGACCATCTCGCGAATCTGAGCCATCTGCTTTCTGCAGCCACCAATGTCGTCGTAGCCGACCTCGTTGAGGTTGCCCTCCTCCTCGTCACGCTGGATGGGTTCGCCCTCGCAGTGAATGACGGTATCTTGTGCGACGATGCCGTATTCGGGGGGGTCAACCTCGACAACCTTGAACTCTACTTGTCTCATACCACCGCGCACGATGAAGAGGTCGCCTTGGCGGACAGGTCTGTAGGCCTCGCGGAAGTAGGGAGCGAGGAAAACGTCGAAGAGAGAGCCGGTGATGCCCTCGACAGTGTCGGCGATGGGAAGAACAGCGATGCGCTTGGCCTGCGGTGGGAGTTAGTAAGTAGTACTCGGAGAAGCGGTGTCCTGTTGACACATACGTATTTGATATCTGGGCACGGGTGGATAGTGATCATGTCACCGTGCTTTACTCGCAGGTTGTGGCGAACGACTCTGTTGATGCGAGCGCTACCATCGTCCAGCTCATCGTCGGCAAGGACGATCAGAACGGTGTCCTTTCTCTTCTTGCCGCGCACGAGCACGGTGTCACCACGGAAAAGCTGAAGAGCTTCCATGGTGTTTTCGGAGAGGGCAATGATGGAGTTGTCATCGTTGACGGCATCGGTAACCCTGCTTCAGTTAGCGTCATGAAGCTTGCCCCACGTTTCCCAGAGCTCACGTACATCAGCTGGTTGGGCTTCTTCTTCTTCTTGAGAATAGCGGTCGCGGTGTCATCTTGCTGTTTGATCAGTCAGTATCAAGATCGATTGTCACGGTATCCGTTTGCATCGAGACTCGGGGGGAGGGTGGACAAACATCCTTGACCTCAGCACCAGAGGCATCCCTGGTAGGTATTGTCAGTGTGATTCCTTCCTTGGGCGAGCTACTTGACGAAGTAGGCGCGGTGGGTATTTACTCACATCAAGTTGACCTTCTTCTTATGCTCGGCGGGCTGTTCCGACGGAGGCGCCATCTTGATCGACTGTTTCTGATGATTCGGATACTCGTATGCAGTCGGAGTATGGGTGTGAAGGTGGGATCGACAGCTGTGTGGGGTAGCTGTCAATGGGAGAATTTCCTCTTCGGCAGAAAAGCAGAAAGGAAAGACGATTTGTGTTGGGTTTATATCCCTTCCTGGTATGTGAAGGAGAGAATTCGTGGTTGGCGGAGATAGGGTGGGAGGTTTGCAGATGGGAAGCTTTGTTTCGGAGGCAGGCAGGTGCGGTAATGGAGGTAAGGTAGTAAAGGCCAGCCAGCAGGAGCAGGAAGGTGTGGTGACGGGAGGCGGCGGCAATCCCTGGGTAATGGTCCCCAGACAACCAATGAAATCATAGAGTGGGGCGGATTAAGTGCACTCCGGTGCATTCGGCAGCTTAAGTAAGGCACCGCTCCAGGGGTCGAATCTGGCCCAAGCTCTACGATTCAGGTGGTGACGGTGTCGTCAGGGCAGTGGAAAGTGTTGGAAGCTTCCACTCTTGCTGACCTTGAGGGTCCGACAGGCGGGCAGGCAGCCTTTGGGCCACGCACTCTCGCTCAGCGACTCGGTGTCGCACGCACGGCCTCTACCTAATCCACTATGTCTTTGGAACCCACCAGTAGTAAATCCGTACTTTGGCTTATCGCCTTTCTCCATTAGTGAGCTTTTATCGACATGGCAATTGCACACCTTGTCACCTTGAAGCTCACCGAGACCACATCACCATAGGTATTATGGGTCTCGTCAATTAATTGCCTTGTCGCCTGAGATGGACTTTGGCATCCTATCACCTCCTGCGGTACTGCCAGAAAGATAGCCTGTTGATAAGGTAGGTATGCACAGATGGATACAATGGAAGGTAGGTGCCTTTCTTACAAACGCCTCTCGCGTGGCGGACAGAGGCATACGGAAGGAGCGAGCGACTTCTTTGTTATTTCTGCTACAAATCGTCCAAAAGAGCGGCGAACCCGGACCACCAGCTGAGCTTCTGTGAAATCCAAAACGTTTGTTCTTCTTTCCTTCAAGATTCGCCATCCTGGCAGCCCCATACCCAAGACTGGGCGCTTGATGCATCCGGCGGCAAACGAATGACGGCTGGAATGCCAGCCCACTGCAAACAAACGGGGACACTCTTCCCCTCCATCATCCACTTCTCCGGTTCTCATCCTCAACAGGCATCCTTGAACGACGAGTCATCCGGCGAGGGGCCTCCGGCGCCTTTCATCCCCTTCCAAATCCGCACACATAGGAAACCACCCCCATTCAAACGGTAAAGGTGTGATTATTCATCGCTTCCTGCTGGGAAAGCGGCCACGTCGCCACCTTCTGCCGCCAACCACGGTATCTGGCCCTTCCCGCCGCGTGGTCGAACATGGGCACCGCGTCGGCGTGCCGCATGGTCGGCAGGAGATTGATGTGGTGCTCCAGCAGCCCGAGCCCGAGGATGCCGACCCCGGAGCGGGGGCTGCCGACGGCGATCCTCGCGGAACGGTCCTGCGTCTGCAGGAACGCCTCGGTCAACCAAGATAGCGCAGGATAATTGTTCGTACGGTGCGCAATGCTATGGTCGTGACTCGATGCGTCGGTTCGCCTAAGGTACACGCACTTTTCGTCAGCACTACACTCTCGTAATATTCCAGTTCAACTCCGCGGGCGGAAATCGCTAAGCCTTTGCTTTGGAAAGGTACTTACCCCTCGGGCGGACCCCCGGCAACGGAGCCAGTCTCCACCATATCGGACCTGAAGCTCATCTGAAGTGGGGGTTTCGGCGATATCGTGATGTGACGGGACGGACCGAGCTGTCGACAGCCAAGGAATTTTGGCTTTTCGTCGTTCGTCTGTATTTGCCTATTTTTGAATTTGGAGTATGTCGATCTGTTGAAGCTCGCAAATCTCTCGTGTCTGGGTTGGCCCCAAGGGTCAGGAATCAATGCCACGTCCACGCTGTGCTGGAAACCTTTCCAGCAAAGCCTCAGGTCGCCACAGTGTTCTTATATCAGTATCGATATCCGATCCGCCCTACGAAGTCTAGACGATCGATCACAGCTCAGCGCCCTCCCGTTGGCCTCCCATATCTTCATCACCAGGGGCTAGTGAGACCGTCTCGGGCTGCTGCTGCAAGATTGTATGCAGCCCCTCCAGGCTACAGACCAAGCTTGCATATTTGGGGGCCATTGGGCTGTATAAGCCCCCCCCCCTCCCCCGTGGCACAATCCCATCACAGAATACCGCATCGCTAGCCTGATACTCCAAACACACTTACACACCAAACCTCTTTGTCCTCATGTTGCGGCTCTTTCGATAGCTTGCTTCACAATCCCCGCGCACCCGTCACTAGTAGACGTCGCATTTAGAGGTTATCCCAAGAGTAACCGTAACCTAATGCAATGGAACCCATGAGCCTCCAACCTCGATTATTACGACCCGATCTGGCGACCTCTGGCCAGGGTAGCAGTACAATGACGAGATCAACGTCTCCAGCTCGGAGGCTGACGACACCTCAGCCTCAGCCATGGCCTGACTTCCACCCCTCCCCTCCCCTCCCCGCTGCGAGACAAGAAGTTGTAAAAGCCTCCACAACGATGGCGCACAGCTGCTCCCTAGTGCTTTCATGACTTCATGTGTGAACTACCTCGTAGTCAATGTCGTCTCTACACAGCCCCTTCTGGTCTGTTTTCTGGAAGGCCCAAAATTCCCCGTCGCGGGTTACCCGCGGTCCTCCCAAGCCCAATCTACCCCCGCCGAGATCTCCAAGTCCACCTAGGTAGCAACGAACGACCGCCTGGCCCGTAGCTCCCGCTCCCATCTCGAGGCATACCTATGGCCCTCAATCTCACACTGTCGTGTGACTCCAAGTCATGCCGTGCGTTCGATGACAGCCTTGCAGCTTAAATCTCGTATTCGAACGCCATCCCCACGATGTCGATCATGGTAGGTAGGAAGGGCTGAGACTGTTGAGGTCTTCGGTCCCCCCACGTGCTAATCGTCTGTCAGCACTAGCACTACGGAGTACATATATTGATGCAGCGCTGCAACTTCCGGCCCCCAACGCAACGTTCACCTACTCTATACGCTCCCGATCTTTTGTCTTGCCCCGAGTATCCACACGAGAAGCCGACCGGCTGCCTCTTCTCAAATCCGGCGACTGCAAGGCTCATGAGAAAATCGACATGGATCCCCCTTAACTAAGTGTAAGTTGTGTTTTGGGCTTAGAAGATGATACTGAGCGCAAACGGCGGCATGTAGCGAATACGAGAAAACCGGGTCATGCTCGGTAATAGCTGCTGCTATTGTAATATCATACAAGATCATGTCCACCATTCCCCGATGCGGATATAATAGAAGGAAGGCTGTACGCAAACTCCTCTTCCCGTATGCTGTTCCTCCACCGTCGTGCGATAAAGAAAATGCCTAAACAATGCAGTTGAAAAGACTCGCTTTTTATGATCCTTTTCCCATAAATAACTCCGTTGTGAATCACCCTTTCCCTCGCCGGGACAGGAATCACTACTCCTGAGAAAGTGCTGGCTGGTACCGCATTTGAAGAATCCACTTGTCGTCAAAGTCAATGCCTCTCCGAATCTTGGTACCGGCCTTCTTCCAGACTGTTGCGCCGAGACCCATGTCGGCAATGAATAGCTTCCAGTCTTCATCTTCAGCCACAGCAGCATGCCCGTCAGCAGCTCCGGCACCGTGAACATTCGAAGGGTCGGTGTCCGAAACGGGTGCCATCGCCTCGAGCAGTCCCTTCTTCGGCGCGCCCATCGCCACCACATACCGAGGCTTGACATACAAGCGCCCACCGTCGATGATGCTGACCTTTCCGGTAGACGGGTCGATGCCAGTTGGTACATCCACGGCAAGAACAAAGGCCTCGTTTCGGTTGGCCCATTCTATCAACTCGTACACAGTGGCTTGGTCGCCAGTTCGCAGCTCCTCAAATGAGATCGCCAAGCCTAGAAGAGCATCGATGATGAGTGTTACCGATGTTGTTGGGGTTGAAGCTGTCTTGCGAAGCTGTTCGAACAACTCGATCTTGTTGTGTACGCGACCTCCAAAGTTTCTGTATATTCTCACTTGCTGTCGCATGTCTTCGAGCAGATCTCGCTCACGCTCGATGCCAACGACACAAACTAGCAAGTTGAGACCCTTATTGCGCAGGTGCCGAGCAGCTGCAATGGCTCTTATTCCGGATTTGTTGTTGCCGGCAAGAATGACGATGGTCGCAGAAGCCGACAGAATGTTGCCCTGAGCATTTGCGCCACCGGTTCCGAAGCGAACTTGGATCGCCGGGTCCTCCAGAGCTCGCAATGTCACCTCAGCGATTCCTCGGCCTGCGTTCTCTGCCATCATGTCTTCCGTGAGCCCAATCTCGTTGGCTGCGATGTTTTCAAGGTTCAGCATTTGAAGAGCCGAGACGGTCTCCAGTCGTCGATTTGACGGTTCGAGATAAAAGCCGGACTGTGAAACGTGCTGTAGGTGGTTAGTACCTTGAAGACTCTTTGGGCTGTCTTGAGAACGAAGCAACGCTTGGGAATGTCTGTTCAGACGTACGTTGGAGTTGACGCGATTAAGGGGCTGACTGGTAAGTTGCGCGCTCGCTTTCCGCGATTGCGACCTCCTCGCAGCCCCTGGTTTGCTGTCCGCCCTGCGGCCACTCTGAGCACTCCGGACATCACGACCGCTTAGTCGATCAACTCCATTAGCGGCATCATCAGCCTCACTGTTCCAGAAATCCTGACTCGTCTTTGCCGATGCGGCTGGCAAGTCGAGCACGTTCTCAGAATAGTGGAAGTTTTTCCCTCCAGCTGTTCCTGGCTTGGGCAGGCGGTTGTGCGAAACCAGCCGGTCTGCCTCGTCAACCAAGTCTTCCTTTCGCATTTGGTCGAATATGGTGCGCTTATCAAACTTTGCCAAGTTATTTTCAAAGTCGAACTCGACCATGTCCTCAGTAACATCTTCCGAGGCCCATCCGTTTTCGGGCAAGTCTTTCTTGCCCTTGAGGCCCCGTTTCAGTGAGTTGAAGGGTTGGAATGAAGGCGAGCTTTGAAGCATCGGAGTTTGCCTCCAGCCCTTCCCACGGTTAGTCGCATTGCCGCGGATCGGGGTGACTTCCGGTATCGTTTCCTCCGTTGTCCCGTTTCGAGCCTTTTGCTTCGCTCGCCGCCTACTGTTCTTCTTTTGGGGTTGGCCCTGTGCTTCGCTCAAATCCTGCGATACTGCGCTGTTTTCCGCAGCGAATCGTTTTGCGTTAGGCGTCGAATCATCCACCTCCAGCTCCTGCAATGTCTCACTCAGGCTGACAATGTCATCCCTCAGACCTCCAATTAGGTGGACGCCAGACAGAACACCTGGTTGCCCCGGCCGAAAGTCCCTTATTGCTTCTGCAGTCTGTTGAGGTACAGCTTCAGGGAGTATCTGGCTTTCGCTCCCACTCACGATACCAGAGTCGGGCCTTTTCCCCATGCTGAGAATGGCGGGGTCCGCAAAGGTGGGTTGCGCAGGTTGATTGACAATGGGAGCAGGAACAGGACTGACGCCCGGCGCTGTGAAGGTATTGGGCGTGGCATCTTCCTTGAATTCGGAAAGCTCAAGGACGTTGGCGGCATCGATGACGACCCTCGGGAGCCAGTGGTTCGTTCCGTGAGTGAAGACTATGTGTGCGTTTGTTGGTGGGACTGGTCATCTAGCGATGCGGTCGAAAACATGAACGTACCGTTACTCAGTGTCAGGCTGGTGCCGGGCTCTATAGCGCTAACAGTGCCCTTCAGCATTGTGCCGTGAGGCTGCCTCAGCGTCACCAGCATTTGCAAGCCGATGAACTCCATGGTGACGGATGCGTCGCAGCGTCTGGGTGCTGAGTCGTTGACTGTGTCAGGATGCACCAGAGGAGCGTTGGGTTGGGGCTTCGTTGTAAAGACAGGATGTGCGAATTGACCGAAGTTTGAGCTCTGGAAATATTTCAGGTGGCCAAAAGAGATCGCGAGGTAGGCGCAGCGGCGGTCAGATGCTGTTGGAGAGCAAGAATGAGGTTGACGTTGACAGTGAATATGTGCGTTGCCTTGGATCTCGACGAATGACCAGACCAGAGAGCTTGCTTTCCCCAATTACCCCCTCGGGCACATTCACCTGCTGGGTTCAGGTTCCCTTAACTTTTTCCCAATGCTTATCGATAAGGCAAGCGCAGGGGACTTAAGCGCAGGACAGGCGGCAGGCGCAGGGCAGGCGCAGGTCCCATGTGCAAGGTCACGGGGATTTCTGCTGGTGGCGGGCAGCTACCTACCCTAAGGTACCTTACCTTGCCTTGACTTACAGCACCCAGGAAGAAGGGATGAACGTCATGGACACAAGGTTCCGGGCCCAATTGGGTATCTTTAGGTACGATGAAAGTCACGAACTTAAACGCTCGGTTCATTTTGATAGTAAAGGAACATGATGTGTTACCAATTTCCATCAAATGCGCAGCACCAAACAGCTCATAATCAACTGGGAAGGTATTTGGGGCTATGTTCCAGCCCATGTAGCACGTGTCGCACCTAGGAATTTGGTAACACCCTTGGTTGATCTCCAGTCGTTGAAGACAGCAACAAACCCCGCCGATGCAGCTCGGAACGAGACGGGTTGCAAGTCACTGATACATGTATTAATGAGAGCTCTTCAGTACGACAATGAATCAACCTGACCAACGACAAATATCTTCTGATATCGTTCTGTCTTACTCATTCGCTATAAGAGCAGAGGTATTTCCCGTCCCGCAAAGACGTGCGCTTCAAAGTGAAACCAGAGCGTGCGAGTCCAGCGCTATCTATGTCCCGACAACCGCGAAGACCCAAATGAACCCCTTCCAACCATGCATAGACCGACTACTCGAGCAGCACCTTTGCTCACGAGATGTCTCTGGAACGCCATATTATGTTACTGCCAAACCCCCTCCTGAGCCCGAGTTTAAAACCCACCGTAGCTTGCCATAGCCTCCTCCTCCTCGTCCAAGTCAATCACCTCAACGCCTTTCCTCACAAACGATTGAGACCGCGCGCTCACTCCAGAAGAACTCCTGACAGGTTTCGTGTCTTTCTCCTTATGTAGAAAATCAGCCATGCTTGGCGGCTTTTTCGTTATGGCAATGTCGGCACTGTAGAGCTTGTTGTAGAACCCTACAACCCGAGGGTGAGCCATCACTTTGTCCTTCCTGAAATTCTGGACCTGCAGGCCTTGTTGACTGGTCGCTCGACTGAGCGCAACGTAGGCCTGACCTTTTTCAAACACCTTGGCCAGATTGACCTTGACTCGTTCCAACGTCTGACCTTGGGCTTTGTGAATCGACAATGCCCATGCAAGGATCAGAGGCAGCTGGCTTCGATTAGCCTGCACCTCTCCATTAGGCAACTCAACCTTCCAGTCTTCTGGGACGCAGAGGATGGTGCGGGTAGATCCATCCACCGCCGCAAACTCCACGACAGGATACTCGGCTTTGCCCCTGGTGGCTTCCTCCACTTCTCTGCTGAAAGCTTTGATTTTGCGTTTCGCCCTTGCTTCTCCATCCTCGTCCATGTCCTCAACACTCGGCATCATGTCCGCCGGATTCCAGTTTTCAAAGCTGCCCTCGCTCATGAAATGGGTAACTTTGCCGAGTGAACCGTTGACAAGTGTGTCGTCCATGTTTTTGATCAGCATAACCTGAGCACCAACCTTGAGCTCAATCATTTTGGGTGCCATCATGTTCTGGAGTAACTTGTCGCGTATTTGGGGGTCTCCGGAATCGCCCGCGTCGTACCGTTTGGCAATCCCGGGCAAGTTGCGCAATCGATTTTGGTTGGCGTTCTCGACCTCATATCGTGTAGGGAACAGTTCCGTGACTTCCAGGCCATCCTCGGTGGGAATTTTCCTGTCCAGCTTTCTGAAAGCTTGCACAGTCTCGTCGCTAATTCTGCCAAGACGCATTTCGTTAAGCATGTTGGCAAAGACTAAGACTGGTTAGCTGCTGTACCGATCTAGAACCTCCACACTCGTGTTTCGTTTGGACATACCTGGGTCCCTTTGACGGAACACCTGCGTCAAACCAATCGTGTGGTCAATCGTAGTGTTCCAAGTCGCCGCCTCGAAGGCGAATTTAGATTCTCTACTTTTATCACCATCAGGTACCGGGGGTAGCTGGAAGAAATCTCCTGTGATCACTAGTTGAATGCCGCCCCAGGGTTTGCCGTTGTTCCTGATGGTTCTGCCGATTTGCGAAAGCTTGTCGAAAAGTTCGCCGTCCACCATTGAGACCTCATCAATGACGAGCGTCTTAGTACGAAGCCAGCGGTTCTTGGCCTTGGGGTTCCGCCGGATCTTCTTGACCAATGTCTGTACGTCTTCCTTTCCAAGGCCAATTCCAGAGAAGCTGTGCAGAGTTTGACCTCCAATATTGCAGGCTGCGAGACCTGTCGACGCTGTGACAGATAGCCTTTCCGGATCTCTCGCCCATTTCTTCTTGAGCTCTGCAATGATCGACCTCATCAGGACCGACTTTCCAGTTCCGGCTGGACCTGTGAAGAAGACACTCTGGCCATTGTTGACAACGAGGCTCTGAACATGCTTTTGCTCTTGAGTCAGAGCAATCACCGATGCCTTGGGTTTGGGCAAGTTGCTTTTCGTCACCTCTGCTCGAATATCATCCATGGTCCACCCTTCCTCATCGGCGACGGCTTTCTTGGACTGTGTTTTCAACTGTTTCTTCTGCTCCTTGAGGGCACTGGCAGTCATGTTCCAGGTCTCTTTCTTTTTCTTGGGGGCAGGTGTGACACCACCATCCGCCCATCGAGAGACCTCCGGCTCATCTTGTGGCACTGGGATAAAGTCCTCTTCAACTCCCCATTTGGTTGGAAGCCTGCGCTTCTTGGGCTGTGGCGCCACTATAGACTCGACGTGATCTGGAGACTCGCGCTTAAGCGAGCTTTCGGCAGATGTGGTGCGGGATAGTTGAGGGTGGACGAAATGTGACGCGGGAGACGAGGACCACGGTAAAACTTGTGTTGAAGGTTCCTCGGGCACCGGATTGCTAGCCTTCTTTGCCCCAACAGGGGGCTTGGGGAGTGACGGCAGAGCCGATGGGGCTTCGAAGTCCAGGTCAAGCTGGTCGTCGTCGCTGAAATCATCTTCGGCAAAGTACACCGCAGGTTTCGAGTTGGCCTGTCTACTTTGGCTAGACATATTATCCGGCTCGTCTCGAAAAGAGCCAGACCTGGCATAGAGAGAGGCGAAGGATTTCCCATTAGGTGCGGATATGGAGTCCAGAGCAGATCGATTGCTGCTTGCGAAGTGCGTGACACTAGCAGTCCTGCCCGGCGGGGGTCGTGTCGAGTTCGTCGTTGTGGGTGGCGCTGTGGTCGTCGGGGTGGTCTTTTTGAACTGGTCTATGATATTACCATTCTGAGTGGCGCTGGGGCTGCTCGAGGGGAATAGTTGCTTGGCCAAGTCATTCTTCTGGGGCGGCGGAGCGCTGGCCTCGTAGGCCTTCTTCGCTCTGGCTAACATCGAATCTGTATGCGGATCTAGATCCGGATTGGAGGCAGAGGTGTGGACATGAGCAATACGAATTGCTGCTTTGTGGGTGAGTTGGCGGAGTACGGGCGAAAATCGAATGGGAAAGAGGCTGGTAATTCCAGCCGTCATCCGAGGAGCTGTCTTGTTGACATTTGTCGTGGAACTCTGTACGCAAGAGGCTTTACTGTGTCGCACGCTGACCGAGGAAGGAAAGAATTCAATCTGCGACCATCCCGGAAGGACAATCCCGATTGTGGTCGAACGCGCCTGGACGCGTTAAGCCCCTCCTGAACCTTGGCGCGAAAGTTGCTCTAAACTACACTGGCTTAGTCATCGAACTAGTGAATCACGGCTCAGCGCTCCACCACCAGTTGATCAACCACCACCCGATTCCTTGACAATGACAAGCTCACCCTTCACACCGAATTACATATGACACGTGAGGAGTTCAATGTCGTAAATGATGATTCCCATCCGTACGACTTAGACCTGGTTCTTGTTCGTCATGTGTCTACCTTTTCTACGATTGCAGTTCGCACATACACACCAAATATTTCTTCCACTTCCTATTAGAAACAACTGATGGGCTGGCTACCTGAACAGACTCTTCAGATTGTCCAATGGCATGTTACTCAATAACCGTCATTGGCTGCGGACAGCCCACGTCCACCACGTAGCTCCTCTCTCTTGCAGAAAGGTCATGCGCCTCGATGCAATGTCGTCGAAGGAGAAGCTGTCCGTTCGCCTCATATTGGACGCGGGGGAATATCTGCAGTCGGCCCCAATGGCTGCCGTTTAGGCACAAAGGTTGGGCAGAGCTCCGCAAGCCTGGCCTGGCACTACTTATTCAAGCTCTCGCCTTCCATGTTTGTGGAGCTGTGCTACCTCGGCGTCTCTACAATCTACAATCTGCAATCTGCATTGCCATACTTTGTTCATTGTTTTCACTAACACGAGGGAAGATCCTCACTTGGTCAAACTGATAATTCAGATCTTTCATTGGTCAATCTCACTATGGCGCCTTCCGGAAAGACACTGCCTGTCCAACTTTTGTTTCGACTAAAGCATTAACATAGAATAGTTTCGTTCTTGCCGGTCAAGGCGACGTATAGCTATTAACGACATCCTCAAGTGTGAAAGGAAACCCCGAAAGGACCGCGAACTTGAGCTACCCTACTTGTGGTACCTCGCCCCTGACCGGCCCAGCGGTTCAAATGGATTGTTAAGGTGCCGATTCATGTACTGTTTTGCTTCTCGGGCTCTCTCTTCGTACGTTTCCTCGTCTCGAAACAGAGCGTCCCTTACTAGAGAAGACCGACGGAATCGAGTTTCCAGTTGTCGCCTCCGTATGTCGGCCTCTCGCCTATCGGCAGCCAGCTCCTCCTCGCTCACCCGTTGATCTTCAAATCTCATTTCGTCACGGATCGTCAATCTTCTCACATTATCCAAGTCATCTTCGTGTCTTGCACGGACAACCTCTTCCGAATCAACAATGCGGAAGCTAGGCCGCCTGTGTATGACACGGGGCGATAGCGCAACTTGACGACGGCGGCCGAGGGTACTGAATAGCTCAATGTCGTCCAGCTCGTTGTCATAGGCCGTATCTGCCAGCCGTCGGGGCCGGAATACTTCATGCTCTAAGTGGTCGGGTCCGCCAGGCATTATCAATGGTGCTAGCGGAGGTGAATTAGGCAGAAGACCTCGAGGGACATCATCATCGAGGAAGCGATGGTCATGCTTCGTATGGTGGCGGGTTACTTTGATGCTGTAGTGCTCAGGCCGGTCGTGGTATCGACGGCGACTACGGCTATGGCTTCGACTGCGAACGCGACTCCGATGACGACCGCGGCGAGGGCTGTGCCTGCTGGAATCGGAGGACCCGGTGACGGATGTACTCGGCGTCCGGCCTGACTCGCTCCAACTATCGTCCGAGTGCGAGCTTCCAGAGCTTCCCGAACTTCTCGAAGGGATGTTATAAACCTTGGTTTTACCCTTCTCTGTCTTGATGATTTTGACATCGGTTTTCTCTTTGATAGGTTTCGGCAACGGCAACGGAGGCCGGGGCGGCCCCCCCTGTGGAGGGAGATGTCGCTGAAACTCATCATGTTGCCGTCGCATTGCCAACTCATGAAGATGCCGCTGTGCCATCAGTTGCTGAGCATGATGGTACTGTCGCTGCTGTTCCTGCAAACGTTGTTGCTGCTCGATCTCCCGTTCCCTCTCTTTGAGGATGGCCTTTGCATCCTCGCCGAAGCGCGGCTCTCGTTTGAAATACACCGTCATCGATAAGGTCTCCAGGAGGTTCTTCTTCGATTTCCTTTCTTTAACCTTGGTTACCACGACCTTCTTGGACTCTCTCTCAGCCATGTACTGGCGATACTCAATAGAATCCTTGCTGAGCTTCCTGATCTTGGTGCTGATCTGCTGCAGAGTGTAATTGAACCGCCTGTCGAGGTTGTGTGCGTCGAGATTGTTTTGCGCCTTTTCGATCTGACGCTGCTGTGTCCCTGTGAGGTCCAGCTTCTTCTGCATTGCCGTCCTACCCTCGGCGTCAAGGTCACGAATGGTTCGAGTTATGGACGGCTTGGAGAGGTCTTGGACCTCTGTGCGGATGACAATCTCCCAGGTCGATTTGACGGGGTTTCCTTCGTCGTCAATCTCGTTTGGGTCATTGACCTTTTCGAACCGGTATACAACATAATCGGACAAGGCCTCGCGTGCATCGGCATCGGTCATACGCTCGTTGCGAAGATCCGAACGCTGAACGAGCCCCTTGCGCCTTAGCTCTGGTGGGATCATGTCGTTGGGAGGCTGAACTGGCACGGGACGAGGCATCACCATCGGAGCTACCATCGGGGCTACTGGACGTTGAATAGCATGATGAGCTGGCGGTCCCGTGGCGGGAGCTCTGGGTACCGGTGGAGGAGGCGGAGGATGTGGTCCACCTCGCACCGCCCCTGTGGGATGTTTGGGCGCATTGGAGGAAGTGATTTTAATAACGCCTGCTGGAAGGGTAGCCATGATGGCGACGAAGACTGGACTGATGCTAGGGCACGGAGTCTATCCTCGAGGGGGGCCGGGGGCGGGTAAGGCACGTCTTATATGGGTACTCTGTAACCGACGTCCCAAGAAGCTAACTTGCAATGAGATAGGAGGGAGACAAGTATGCAGAATTGGATGTCGTGCCGTGAGAAGTCGAGGGGATTGTGACTGTCTCGACTTGGGCAAAGTGAGGCGAGCGCGGTCTTTGTGGAAGGGTGTATGAGACAAAACGAAACACAGAAGGGTGTGTTGGGTACTTGTGCTATTGATATGCCGTGGGTCTGTCTTGATCTTTGTTCCTGGATGCAGGATGCAGGTCTGGGCTCCACGAGAAGAACAGACTGGCCAACAACAACAACTTTGGCCACGGTAGCACGTATCTCAACTGGTCTTTTTCCGATGATACGAGCCTTATACCTGGAGGATCGAGGTCAGTTACCCGTTTTCTTACGTCCGATGAGGGGAAAGGAGAAGATAGGAGAGAAGCGTGGGAAATAGTAACCGTAAGAGGAGGGGGCGGGCGTTGCGAGCTTTCAAGCCAGGAAGCTGACTTTCACCGCCAGGAATATGCAATTGTCAACCATACGCGCAACCTATCACTCAACCCAGCAAGCCACCTTCTCATACGATACTTCGTTGCTCTCGAGGCATCCATTTGCATCATCCCTGTCGGTTCGGTGAAGTGGTGGGCACCGCCCAGTCAAGCGCCACGTTACTCACCTTTGGATTGGCAGCCTGGTCGTCAAACGGCAATTACTTCAATTGTGATACTTGAGACGCTTTCCTCCCTCACCAGAGCTGAAGACTTTGCTTTGGTTGCTGGATGAATTCGGAAAAAACGAAACAAAGGCTGAATTACTACCCAGAGTCCAACGAGCCCCGGCGACTATAAAACCTACATTTTCAATATGCCTGAGTTCCTTGCCAGAGCTATACTGGAATCAGAAGCTGTCACCGTGTCTTGGCGTACCTGGGCTTCCACAATACACACCGAGGACTGCTTATGTACCGTCTCTGTCGGAGCCCATTACCCTGCAAGAGACAATTTTTGTCTCGCGCGGACGGACTTGACGGGCGGGAGGGAGGGTCGACCCGGAAGGCGAACATTGCGAACAGAGAAATGGTCCGCGCCGCACGAAACAAGGCAACCATCTGGCTGAATACCTGTTAACCTCGATTCCCTCACCGAAGACGTGCCGCTTTTTTCTTTAGGTGGGTGGAGGATGCACATTACGGAGTGTGTCCAGCTATGTGGCTTGATCGGCAAATCAACGCAGGCTCACGGTCAACACTACCCAGGACCGGCTCAATCGGGTATAGGATTCTTACACTTCTGGGTGCCATCATTTACCCCAATCAACGACCATAACAACCCCTCTAAACGACTCCCATTGGTGAGAGGTGCATCAAATGACTCCGATAAGGGACATCCAGCAGCGACCTGCAGAACTATGTTACACGGCAGAAGCCCTAGGTGCTTGACCAATCAAGCTGACACGACACGAAGGAATGGGCCAAGATTTCAAGCTTTCTGTCGGTCATAGGATGCGAATTCTAGATGCCAACGATCGAGACATGCGTACGTCGACATGTAGGAAACAAGAGACTACTCTGAGTCCGTAACAACCGAGACATTAAGGCTGTTCATCGACAAGTGTGTTGCAGTCGGTGCTGCCCTCGGCTTCGTATCAAAGGTAGGAACGGAAGGGCGCCTCTCATCTAGGTAGGCTACGGTCTGGACCATGCGAGCTCTACTTCGTTCTTCGGAGTTGGTCTGGTCGGTGGTTCATCTGACACTTCGACAAGACTTTTCTAAATTGAGCATCTTACGCGGCCGGTCTCCTGACACGAGGCCTTCCCAAAAGCCACCTTTCGCTTGCGCCTTTCGCTTGCGCCTTTCTCTCCTGCGTTCACATCGTTCCCATGGCCCTATACCATTTCAGAGTACTCATCTGGTGTGCAGGGGCGAAGAAGAGTGAGACAATAATGCCAACTGGTCTCAGTTGTCATCGCAGAGCCGCACCTTAACTGACGTGACTGATAACTGCTCTGGTCGATTACATCCTTTACAAGCACCACCCATGCAACACTGAAGGGTTTCTACTACCTTTCCAAACTTTCTCAAGTCTTCCGATCTTTCAAAGACAGGGGAGGCCTGTCTAAGCCGTCTGTCAGTCAAGGCAGATGGTATTCAAACGTCGCGGATGATAATCAAAGGCCTAGACCAGGGCTGTCAGTTGCGTTGCTACACAACTTCCACCGCGCTGGCACGAACTCGCACTTCCTGACGACACAGAATTATTGGCCTTTGTCGGTTTCGATGGGCGTAGTCCCAACGTTCTACTCATCAGCACCGCACGTCGAGAAGCCCGGAACCCACAGCGACTGAAATCGTCTTTGTGCAGGGCCTTTGCGCGATGTTGGACACGCAGGATTTTACATCAGAGGTAACACAAGAAAATCTCCTCACGTACCCTGGATTGCGTCCTCGCCATAGTCGTTGCAGAGATGCCTAATCCCACAGGGACCTCCTTGCCCTCCTCATGTACAACGCGTACAATCGAGCGATCTGGCGGGTTTCCGTCAAACTGCGGGTCTTTCCTTTGTCCTACCAAGCCTGAGAGCTGTGCTCCGTGTCACCAACGATGCCTGACTCCTGGGTCTCACCATTTACAATGCAGCCGTCATCTGTATATATGCCCAACGGCGGTCGAGGGAGGACAAGAGCTGTCACTTCGCCGACTCCTTAAATTCTCAACTGATCGCCGTGTCAGTGCATTCAAGAAGTTTCGACAAAGTGGGACTATCCTTGAATGTTGAGTGTTTGGTGTAACCTGTACAAAGCACCTGGCTTGAAGAGGAATTAGTCGGGGATGCTGATAATCCCAGCAGGCAGAAGAGCCCTTGGCTTCCACACAACAACAACAACAACAACAACAACAACAACAACAACAAGACGCCACCCCTCATTCACATGTACCAGCCTGCGCCCGGTTACAACGCCAAGGGTGTAGATAGTTGCAGAGTTCACAGCTTTCCCCAAAAGTTCTTGCCTATTCTTAATAAGGCTAGCGAAAGTGCGGTTGCCTCGTCCTCTTTGGCTGACGCGACGGACTGGCTTTTTGCATATTGTACAGCACTTTGGCTGGTCATCTACGGCGGTCAGCCTTCATTCTCCGACTCCTTATTGGCAAGCCATCGACAGCCTACATAATATGATCGGAGATGGTTGGCTCAACAGTAGCACGACGTCAAGGCAATGACCTCTCTAAAGAATTATCCAGCAAGGCAGCAGTGAGGTAACGATGCTCCGAGAATACATATCCGGTATGACGCTAGAAGTTGAACACTCAGAAGGCGCCCTCTTGGCGAATAGAACCTTGAGACAGCGGCTCTACCCGAGGACACCACACTTATCTCAACTTGCGCCACTTATCCAGCCGGGCAAGTCCGATTTCCAGACGTAAGTGCCTTTCCAGGGGTGTGCTTACGGCCTGGATGCCTGGCTCAGCCTGCGGTGCGAGATGGTGGCCCTTTCTCGTGCTCCGCTAGGGAACACACACATTTCGTGCCACCACTCACCCGGTACCTACCTGTCCAGATTCAACATCAGGAAAAAGTTTGTAGAGACAATACTCGTGTCTACGGAGGTAGTGGTATTCTTCGTCTTTGATCGGTGGCCAGCTTGGTTACCTCATGATTGTAGGACGGTTCTATCGCCCATCCACCTCGATGTTCTAAGGAAGAGAAGTCTATCAATACGAGGAAGTCCAGTCACGTTATGTCTGAAAGAATGAATTGACTTATGGATTTTCAAGCCATAAATTTGGATTCTGGGGGATTGATCTGATTTGTAGCGTAATCGAGTTTCTCATAGATCGCACCAAGTCGCCTAGCTAAGTACCTAAGGTAGGGAATAGGAGATCCTCCAACGCGCACCCACAGCTCAGTATTCGAGGGCATGACTGAGTGTATGTTGGCTAATTCATACAGGAATTAATTCATACAGCCGCTTTAAGATTATGCCTATGTAGAACGTTGACCCAGATAAGTTGTTGTATGGGTAACAAACATTCAAGCGGTACAGTACATGACTGATGCTTCACACTTTGTTGGATATCATCTCGAGTACCAGCTATTGAGAGAGTCAAAATACCATCGCTAATTGTTTTCCAAACATACTCAGTTATCAATGGTACAACACATTGGAC
Source organism: Colletotrichum godetiae (assembly GCF_030913485.1). Taxonomy (NCBI): domain Eukaryota; kingdom Fungi; phylum Ascomycota; class Sordariomycetes; order Glomerellales; family Glomerellaceae; genus Colletotrichum; species Colletotrichum godetiae. The sequence continues at coordinate 286,367 of NW_026851294.1, read as the reverse complement.
CATTTGCAGACAAAGTTCCGGCGGGATATTTTTGTTTGCTTTTGCTCAATGCGCTGGAGGCACCTTTCCCCTCGACCCTCTCCTACCCTCTTTCCACTTAAATTCGTGATAGTATTCACCATCTGGACTCACGCACCGCCCTCGCCTAAGCGTGTATTCAATGAGAGATTCACATCAAAAAGACGAAGAACTCCCTTACCCTCTCTTGGAGATTCTTTTTCTTACAGACAAACAAACCCTCACGAAAGTCTCATCCACAATTAACAATAAACAATCCCTAACCCCCTTCTATACCTCACATCACAACATCCTGCACTGATTTCAATCCTTCACTCAGAATCACCGCCAAAATGAAGAGCATCACCATCATCACCTCCTTCTCCTCCATCTTGGGCGCGATTGTCACCTCTGCTGCTCCTGCTGAGCAGCCGGTCAAGGCCGACATGGCCACGATCTGCGAGATTACCGAGGCTCCCTTTGCGAACGCTATCTGTCATCCCTTCACAGCCTCCGATGGCACTATTCTTGCCGTCTTCACCCTCGATCCCGCCAAGGCCAATGAGGGCAACTTCGACGGCATGAAGACTGCTGCTAACTCTGGAGCCACTACCTGGGTTCCCAACAAGAAAGCCGGCAACGAGGACTTCTGCAACAACGTCAATGGTCTTCACTCTGGCCACATCAACCCCTACATGCCCCTCGTCTCTGACTGCCTCGCCATCAAGGACTGGGCTGCCTCCAACGCTGGCCACTGGGCCGTCTCCAAGGCTGACTTGGACAAGCACCGCTGGGTTGCCCTCTCTGTCGCTGGCACCTGCGCCTTTGTCGTCGGCGCCACCAAGGAGAACCGCCCCGAGGCTGGTATCAAAATCGGCAACCAGGATGTCACCGAGATCATCCAGCATGCTATTTACAAGCATAGAATGATGGACCAGGTCGAGGTTGCTGGTCGCTCTTCTTGCATCGCCTCGGGTAGCAAGGTCGCTGCCGACTGGTACATCGCCAACCCCGACATGATCAAGTGGGACAACTGAAGAATGAGCATACCTTTCACTATGGATTTGGCTCTTGAGAAAAAACATCGTTACGGGGCCGATATGGATTCACAAAGGACGGGATGCAGGAAAGGATAGTTAGTGACCGCACCTTGGGGTTCTTTGAGGTCACATTGGAAGGAGGATACTCTAGTTGGCCATCAACAACAGTCTCAATACACAGGCTTCACTACGCACGAAACGACTGAATAAAATACTCGACACCATGGCCATGCTTGGCACTTTGGAAAATAGGGGATTAAGAAACCTGACTTCCGCAAGACATCTCTCACCTCAATCCATATTCCGTGTCACACAGCACATTGAGGGGGCGTTCCTTCACATCTGAGCTGTCTATGTGAATACTATACTTCCAGGCCACTTCACCAGATGACCATCGTACCTCAGGGAGTATCCTGTTTCTTTCTCCCTTCACCTCGTGCTGCTCTTGCTCCAACGCGCTTTCCTCCTCGTTACTGGCGTTTCTGTACATCACAATCGCACCTTCTCCCTTTGTTTTCCCTTCCTTTCTCTACTACCGAGCAAGCAAACACACAAAATTAAAGGCACTCTATTTATCAGCCTTCCAATACCTCGAGGTAATTACCTACGCAAAGGCCATACCACCCGAGGCCTCCTTGCATCTATTTTCTTCACCTCTACCTACCCGTGATTGTCAAACACCACACTTACCAAACTCAGAACCAGATACATCCCTACACTTTCTTTACTGCAAGAGACAGTTTTCGTCTGTATCATCAATCAGGACTTCCAGAAAATAATCCTCAAGATGGCTGTCATGAGCCGTCTCCTCGTTACCGCTGTGGTGGCGCTTGCCGTGGCTGTCGCCGCCAATATGGTTGCTCAGGGCCCTGGAATCATCCGCGATCCTGCCTGTGGTTCTCTCTGCGCCTTCACCGAGCCCCCTTGTCCCAAAGCTGTCTGCCACGAGGTCCTTCTCGACAACGGCAAGTTCAAGGCTATCTTCACCCTCCCGAAGGTCGGCAAGAACGACTTTTCGAGCGTCGAGGGTGTGATCTCCCCAGGTGTGGAGGTCAAACAAACCAACAAGAGTGTCGACAACATCGTCAAGGGTGACATCAACGCCGAAGATACTCTCCTCGCCAGAGACACTTGCATTCCCATCATCAATCACCTCAAGACCTCTTCCTTCTCCAAGCGTCACATTTTCGAGGGAAGCGAGAGGTCTGAGAAGGTCTGTGAGGAGCGGGGCCTTACCTGTTACGACCGCAACCAGAAGGCCTTGACCGAGGACTGCAATGAGATCTACAAGCACATGTTCAAGATAGAAGGCACCTGGACCTTCTCTAACCTTGATCTCCGTGGCACCAATTGGGTTGAATTCATGCGCATAGGCACTTGCCTCGTTGCCGTCGGCTCTGAATTCGCCAATCTTCGAGGTTCCCCGATCAACGGCAAGAGCTCCAGAATTGGCAACCTCGACATGTACAGCATCCTCGCTCAGAGCTTCGATCACTGCGGCAAGGACGGTAGCATGGAAGTCAGAGGCAGTATCGGCTGCAAGGAGTTTGGACTCAACTTCTGGATCGTCGCAACGGACATGTACGACTGTTGCAAGCCCGATCCGCCTCTGGAGCACAATCAGATGTCTACAGTCACTATCAACATCTGAAAGGACGTAGAAGACTCCTAGGAAATACTCAGGACATACTAAGGAAACTTGGGAAACTTAGGGTTAGCTTTGGTCAAACCTCACCAACCTCAGCAATATTGAGGAGAGAAGTTTCCCTGTGTGGTTGGAGCCCCCTGCATAGCTACCTGCAGTCAGAGAAATTAGGAATCGCGGTTCATCCGACACATTCTCTGTTTGTCTCGTTGTGACATGTGTTAGATGTCAAGAAGGGTTGACGTTGTTCCATGCTGAGCGTCATTCTCTCCATAACCTTCGTGAGTCAGGCACCGTTTGACCTACCCCTCCAACCTCGTCGGGACAGGATCCTCTTCAGGACATAGAGTTTACCTCAAAAAGGACGACTCCGTGAATGTGCACGATGCACGCATCAGACGGTGAACATGACGGACGGTCTCCGTCGTTTCGCCGTCCTTCTTGGCGCCTGGCCACTACCGCAGCAAGGAAAGTGTAAAGAGAGACATGGAACGATGGAACGATCAAACGATGCTGCATGGAAACAATAGAGGTCAGATTGATCCATGTCCACTCCCGACGCCATTGTCGTTCATCTCACCAGCTGCCTTCTCACCTTGGCCAGACCCTCGCATCTTCATGCCCTCGCTCTTGGACGCTGAGATTATGTTCCATCAATCCACCCCGCACCGATCCGAGTTCGTAGATCATACTCGAGAATGCAACAGCAACGGCTACGAATACGACGTTTTGCCAAAATTCCGGACATTCGGCAATCGAATGGCACCCAAAACCTGTCCTACAAGCTCCAACGACATCCACACCATCAAGTCCCTAGTTGAGTGAGGGTTGCAGTGTCAAACAAGAATCTATCGGCCCGTTGGAGTAGTTAGAAATCGAAGTTGCACCATACACGATGATCCCACGTCGTTTGTGTGTGTGTGTGTGTGGTTCTCGTGGGGCAGGCGAATGAGCACGGCGCGCGCGAGCGCGCGAGACTTGAGTTTTGAAACCTGAGCAACCATTCCGCCAGCTTGCTCCTGGCTCGGACCAAAAGCATCGGCCTCCGCGCGATCTCATGCGTACAGCCTAAAACTCGTAGAGTGACCGCGTCCATCATGCTTCCCTGCTCGGGGTCTCTCTCGTCTGCCATTCCAGCCCTGCGGTCTTCCTGGTAGCAGAATCACTCTAACACGGATAGGCTGATCCCAAAGCTTCGATCGACTCTGGTGCCTGAGCTCTCTTCCCAGGGCCCCGCGGCGAGGGCGGAGGAGGGCCAAGTGTGTCGTTCTGGGTTGTGAGGGAGAGCAAGACTTGGGCACCTAGTCGGACCGTGCCGACTCTTCCTTTCCCGCTCGCCTTGTTGCTTGGGAAATCCTTGGCCTGCTTCTGCCCTGTTCACAGCTCGGCGCAATGGACAGTCCGGTTGGGTTAAGTTGAGCGGATGTCCCTGAATCTTTTTATCTTGATGGGATTGCCACCACTTGTCCTTGTTGTGAATCCAGGTCAACATTGCTCGGAAGGAAGAAGCAGGCAGTTCTACCATCCATTCCTTTGGTTTTGGTTGTTGATTTTCCTCCATGTTTGTATATATGGGTTACGGTATTCCTCTCGGCGAACTGTCATCTCAGTCTCGGTGTAAGACGTCATGCCCGCGAGAGCGCTCGCTCTGGTCGCCTTACTAGCTGCAGCTGTTTCGTGCGCACCGTCGACCCAGAACCTCAGGACCGACATAACCATTATTCGAGACAATGATCTCCTGGGTGAGCCGCAATCAGGATTACATACCCCGAAATCCTTGACTGACAATGGAAACCTTCTAGACTCGAAAAGCCCAGCAGCCAATGCAAGCGCTCTCTTCCTCCGGGCCCGGGTGCCCTTGAGAGAGGCCAAGTCCATGTGCAGCGATCTAGGCGAGCAGCTATGGGAAGCAGATTCGAACCACACTCAGAGGGTACTGGACATTCTCGACTATCAAGAGCCGGATGTTGATTTGTCGGCAATCTGGGTTATGCCAAAGAACGGCGATGATCCCCAAACCATCAACCTCAAAGGCGAGGTCTCTTCTGCCGGCACATCCGACACGAATACCGTTCTGTGCTCGCAGACAGCGCCATATTCCAACGGTATAGCTCAGGATAGCAGTCCGAGGTGGCAGACGGTGGTCTACTCCAATAGAGAAGCAGTCCTTGGCTTCCGCGATAGGAACAGCTTCCGCTTCCACGGTATGCGTTACGCTACCAAGACGAAGCGTTTCGCGTACCCGAAGATGTATCGAGGCTCTGGCGGAAATGCTACCGCACTCGAATTCGGCTCCCCTTGTTATCAAGGATTCGGCGGCGCAGAAGACTGCCTTTACCTGAATGTTTACACGCCGTATCTACCTCGTAACAGACGGATTGACAGCGGGCTCCGGCCGGTCATGTTCTGGATCCACGGCGGAGCTTTGACGAGTGGCTTTGGCAGTGATCCCTTGTTCGACGGGGGAAACCTGGCGTCTCGTGGCGATGTGGTTGTCGTGACTATCAACTACCGGTTGGGATCTCTGGGCTACTTGGCCATTGACGATGGCGAGACAAATGGCAACTTTGGTCTCGCCGACCAGATCCTGGCGTTGGACTGGGTCCGACAACACATCAGAGACTTTGGCGGGGACCCAAGTAAGATCACAATCTTTGGCCAGTCCGCCGGAGCTGCCTCCGTCCGCGCGATGATGGCGTCTCCGAAGGCGGCTGGGAAGTTTGCGGGCGCAATCCCGCTCAGCAATCTCGGGGGCTTGGCATACGGGACGTCATACTCCAAGTACTTCTCCATCGAGGAACAGCTAGACCTCGTGGGTAATGCCATCCTCGGCACCACGAACTGCACCAACGCAACGTCGCAGCTCGACTGTCTCCGAGACGCGCCGCTTGGAAGTCTCGGGCCGGGAGCGCGGTATCTCGTCAACGACGGCGTCTACCTGACAACAGATGAGTTGCCTCTCAGGGGCGACACCCTGAACGTCAACGTGATGATGGGCATCACCTCCGAAGATGGCTTGCCGTTCCTGATTTTCCCGCGCAATGGAACAGTCCTCAACGATACCCAGTGGCTCACATCCCAAGGTCTCCCGGCTCCACCACAGCGTCTCTTCCCTCCGACAGACGTCAGAAACCAGACGCGAGCGGCGTTCGGGGTGGGCGCCAGATTGGCGACAGATGCAATGTTCCGCTGCGTCGATCAAGCTACGGCGTACGCAGGCTTGGAGAACGGTGTCCTCGGATCCAAAGTGTACTACTATGAGTTTGAGCGGACGTACCAGACACCCGAGTGGCCGCGACTTGACATCTGTGAGGCACCTAAGTCAAAGGCACACCCCAACGGAGATCCTGAGTCGCCCGCCAATAACCTCCGATGCCATTCGGGCGAGTTGCTCCCGCTATTTGGCAATCTCGTGCGTCAAGGAAACCCGTTCCGAGACGAGTATGATTTGCCGTGGATGCAATATCTCGTCGACACATTCACCTCATTTGCAAGGACTTATGATCCTAATCCGGATAAGGCCCTCCTCAAAGCCAGAGGGTTCGAAAGTACATTGAGGGCATTAGAAAAGTCCGGGCCCTGGGAGCCGTCTGTAAAAGGCGACATGAAGATGAGGGCCATCGATTGGCCCGTGAAAGACAACATGATGAAAGGATTCAAGGATGTCGAGCAGTGCGCGTGGCTCAAGTTGCCGCTCGACTTTTACGTTTGAGTAAATAATTTCCAGTGGTTGAAGATGGATAGATGCACATACAAGCATCCAAACCTACATAATTAGATATTCAGTACATGGCAGCGCGTAGATGGGTTCTATACAGCCCCTCATAATTGCATACTTTCTTAGACACAAACTGGAAAAGACAACCTCACTTTTTTCAACATTCCAAGTCAGTAGCCAACGCTGCAGCTCACTGCTGTGGGCAATGGTAGGGTCGGAAATGTAGTCAATCGTCTTCGCAGTCAGGAAGGCTGTGGCGAAGCTATCTGCGACGAGGTTCTATTGGGCCACGACTGTACCTACGGTCGCGTGTTGGGTCTGGGAGGGGTGAACCTGCATGGCAACCTCGTCTCGTTGTTTTCGCTTGCTCGGCGGTAGAATAACGAGATGCCTCATCCGCTTCTCAAGTCTCATGTGGACGTTCTCTCATTTTCGCATGTCTCTTGGTGTTAGTTGCGGCCCCCCGCGCCTAGTACATTGTTCTCATCCTCGATGGAGGCAGCTATCGGAGTGATTGGGCTTTCGTTATAGCTCATCGACTCTGCCACCAAAGTGAAGAGAGTCGTCACAACTCACCGGTCTGCTTCAGCGGAGATCAACCGGCTGGTGCTTAAAATCGAAAGGGTTGAGGTAATATACGGTGCGATCAAGGACAGTCTCGAGGGAAACGCACCCTCAGGGCAGTGCTCTGATCTGATCAAGACATGGGGCGTCTGTGTTCTCAAAAGTATCCAGTCGGCGCTCGCCAAGATTCATGCCATCATCACGAGGCTGGAAAGAAAAGGTAGAAAGAGACGTCCCTTCAACACCGTGGGATTCACATTTCCGGAATGAAAAGATGATATATCCCGGCTGAGCAAGTGGCTGGACGATGATCAGAATTACCTGCAGCATATGATGACTGCAGAGATCCTGTGCGCCTTCCGAGTTATACTCCTGAAAGTCCCACGCTGACTCTAGAAATAGCTCCAGATGTAACATTGTCCAGCATTTGACCATGAACCACAAGAGCGAAGCATCTGAGTTGTTGAACCCGAACTATACGCACATGCAGCCTGCTCTACAGAAAAATCGCAATGGCGACCCGTATTCCGAGCCAAGACATACTACAATGACGAAAATGAGCGATCAGAAAATGGTCAAAGCATTCGGCTTTCGATTTCAGAACCAAACCAGGACAGTACTCAAGAACTCTCACTCTCATAGTACACAGGAGGTGTCCAATACGAGCGAGATCGAGACTTACACTTTCGGACACAGCAGCTTTTCCTACAGGATAGAACTGCATTGGTCCATGAGCACGTTGAGTCCTATGGTCTATGCCCTCGCTGTCCGCCATGCGCTACCTGCAGATAAAGACATAAAGCTAGTGGATAAGATGTTGAGAATTATGTCCTATGGAGACTTGCCAGCACTGCAAGACTTACTGTCCACCAGAACAATCACCCTAGGCATCATGCTTGGGGATAGGACGCTCTTTGAGGTAATATCTAACGTTCAGTACTCAATGGAAAATCTGAGAGGGCTAACTATTTGTCGACCACAGTCGGCAGCCGTTTGCAGCCAGCCGTCTCTTTGCCGCTTCCTCGCCCAACAAAATCTTGAGTTATGCCTAGATGAGAAGTAAGGACGTAGATTACAAGGTATCCTTTTAAAGTATGCGGGCTAACAGAACGGCTAGCATCTCCAGGCCGGATCACTGGGCCGGGTTGATGGTTGATACATCTTCTAATAACCGGCGCCGTCTTTTTGAAACGGATGAAATTGTCCAACTTACACAAGTACCCAGGCTTATGAGATTTAGGCCACTGGCCAGCTGCATTTATGATCTAGAGTCTCTGGTTGTCTTCTACAATCGGTGCAGAGTGCCGGCCCTGGATGAAATGGAGAAAAATGCTTTCCTCAATGCTGTCTGGGACATGGCAGTTTACCTTTTGGTAATGCAGGCCCACCAAGATCCTTTTTGCTTTCGAGAAGATCGGCGAACAAAAGATTGAACTCGCCTTTTTGTCGAGTTGATTAACGAAGGTGTGGATATTCACAGGATCTGCAACATCTAGAACTACTATGCATTTAACCGCAATCAAAGGCATGAAACTGTGCTTTGCTTGATTATTCGCAGCTCGCCCTGCCACTACGTAGTCGACGCTGCCCTTTCCCACTGGGTAAGGAACTTGCTGGCAGCTCGGGTTGATGTTGCCAGGTATCTCCAACGCGAAGAACCCGGTTTCCAGCAATACGTCGATTGGACACACCCTCTTAACAACCTACAATAGCAGTCACAACAAAGATTGCTGGGTTTGACGTCCCTGTACCGCGCCGATATGTCGACCCACACAGCAGAGCATACGAAGTCAGAAACGAGTTCAAAAAATTTGGCCCGCTTCTCAAAGGCGACGTTTGGCTCGAGCAATCAAGCTTCGTGCTAAATATAGAAAACGCGCATGGTCAGCAGCACGTTGCGATGAAATTTTGCCAAGTCTTTGAAGAAAACGACGAGGAATGGCCATTTGTTCTCAACTTTATACGCGATTATGATGCAGCCGGGCGACACCCTTTTAATTGGAACAATCGAGGGCCCCCAGGCGATCCTTCTGCAGGTTTCCTATACGCCAGGGAATTCATGCAGGAGAGGTTCAACAGAAAGCAGATGAAAAAGCTCTATCGATCTGGATATCTCAAGAGGGAAAACCGGCCGTTGAAGATACCAGAAGCTTGGCCAGATTCCGATTGGTAGTCTCAAATGGCGATCACGAACCTACAAGCCCTCTACAGACAATTTCTATCATTCTCTTCAGCAGTGCATTCGCTAAAGGAAAATAATCACACATCTACGATGCCAGTAAATGTACTGCCTACCTTTCTTAACCTAAAATTCATATCATCTGGGGCCTATGAGGGGTGGCCGACGTCCTTTAGAACTCATGCGGCTTTGGGGGGTCTCATGGCTGCCTACTACGAGGGGAGTGAAATTAACTTCATAACCAGCTAAAGTGACAGGCTTAGAAGTTATTCTTACGAGACAGCTTTTCTCAAAGTCCTAATACATGTCTACGTTGATCTTTGCATAATTAAAAGCTAGCCTTCGAGGTTCAGCAGCCGGACGGATCTCAGCTCATATATGTTCTCTTCCTTCTGTGTTTGAGGAAGCCCTTTGCAGAGGGCGAGATCCCGCTCAAAATTTGGCTTACAGTAAAACGAATGGAATAGTAAGGCTCGATGCTTCGCTACGCTACGCGCGAGAATTGCTACAAATCTGTTTTCAATAGGACTTAGAGGAAGCTCCATCAGTCTGTTAATATCAGAAGACACAAGAAACTGGGGGGTTACCAGGTACCCGTTGTTGGAAAGGTGTAGAACGAGAACAAAGGTAGAACAGACTCATTAATCACAGAATACGGTTCATTTAAACTCTTCAGTCAAGCCACATAGGGTACACATATAGTAAATCGGTACCAGTTAGGTCTATGTGAATGTTCTCTTTATTACAAGATCGGTATTTGCCAGGCCAATACTCCCACCATGCATAACCGCCCTAGGCCCGGTTCATGCGGATTAGGCGCCTGTCTACGCTCAGAAAACAGTAAAGACCACCTTCGATTTGACAAAACCTCTCATCGTGGAGGATTGGGCAGCGGCCTGGGCCCGACAATCTGTCTACGACCCGCCCCGATGCCCTGAGCACCCCGATTCTGGTTGTCTCCGCCAGTATATCCCGCCCACTGGCTCACATCCCAGCGGCCTCCAATGCCACCGCCAATACCGTCAACTCCGTTGCCGCTCGGGACCGCCTTGGCTGTCTCCTTTTGAGACTCCTCCCACTCACGCTGGCGTTCACGTTCCATCTCCATCTCTCGCTCAAGCAGCGACTTTGATGCCCAACCGCCCGCCTTAGTCTTAGTCTGGCTTTGAGCGCGCCGGCGGTCCTCGCCATCTTGCTCAGAAGTAGCACCAAGCTCGCGTGAGTAAGTCTGCTTGGCGACTAATGGCGCAGGAGCCGCGTTGTTGTTGAGATATCTGTCAGTTCGGCTAGGTGGGGCCCGCGCAGCCGCTTGATAAGCGGCAGGATCCGGGAGGGGCCGGCCACCCGTCGTGTGCGCTACAACCTTTTGAGGAGGTGAAGCAACCGCCATCGGGTCAGGGAGAGGCCTCGGGGATCTGGGAGGCGGCGCGGGGGGCTCTTCATCCTGATGCGAGTCTTGATGCTGTGACCATGCAGTCTGAAGAACCTCGCGCTCACTTCTAGACCAGGAATCTTGACGACTAGGGGTTCCGTCGGAAGGCCGGCTCCTAGACCGAACACGTTCCTTGGGATCGTTGGTGACGGCCAGTGTCCTGCCCGTCCGTCCCTGGCGTTCAACTTCATATTGCCTTTCGCGCTCTCTCGCCTCTTCGAGCTCCCTCTCCAGCTCGGCAATCCGGTCGGCTCCAGTCTTCTGTGTTTTGATGCTTTGCTCAGACTTGTATTGGCTGAGAAACTGACCCCTCAGTCGTGCGTCACTTTTGCTCCTCAGACGGCTTTGTTCCTCGTTCAAGCGAGCTTGAGCTTCAGCTTCCTTTTTGCGGCGATCATCGTCTTTCGCTCGCCATTCCTTTTCCTGCCTGTCCCATTCGAGCTTCTCTGCCTGCGCTTCCTCTTCCGCTTGCCTCACTTTCAGCAGTCGTTGCTCCTCTTCTTCTTGTTTTCGCATAGCCTCGCGTTCGAGCTCTAGTTTCTTACGTCTCTCTGCGTCCTCTTGCTGTTGCTGTTGCCTCTGATACTCCTCCTCGAGTTCCTTCTCCTTCCGCACGCGCTCCTTCTCAGCCAGACTAGGCACTGCAGGACCCGCACTTGTAATCTGCCTCCGACTTCCAAATGAGATTCCTAGGTTTCCTTGGCTAGCGCCGCCCATGTAGCCGTACTGAGCAATGTTCCAAGCGGGGGATGTGGCGCCCTCGTGTTCCTTTCTGCTCCAGCTGGTAACCGGGGAAGTTGGCTTAGTCGGGCTCCATCGACCCGAGCCGGAGTCTCCGGTCTTGGCGCTGGTAAGGGTAGGCCGAGGCGAGCCGAAGCCCGATGCATTGGAGAACCCGCGCGATCTCGTGGGCGATGGGGTTCCGCGACCAGTTCCTTGAGGGCTCATCACTCCTCCTCGGCTCCGGCTCCCGATTGCTGACGGAAACTTGGCTGGGTTCGCGGCGTTGGCGGCTCGACTGAAAGCGCCAAGGCATTGCAGCACTTGGGCAGGATCCTTTTGCTCAAATAAGTCGACGGTCAGGAAGACATCGTGGTCTTGGAGGTTGAGAGGGGGTTGTTTGCAGGCGCGTAGAAAGTGAGAGATATTTTCCATCTGAACAAACGGCATGGCCGACTTTTTAAATTTGACGCCTGGTGGTGGTATCGCGAGGTTGATCAATCTAAGATATCGGGGTCAGTATTGGTAGCTGCGTGAGATGTTGATTGACGCACTTGCAGAGCGCAAGGCCATCCTTGAGTCCCTCTAGCAGGTCGCCTGCTGGTAGTCTTTCCCCCAAGACTCCTTCGATCCAACTACTGACTTCCTTTGCAGCAGCCGGGGTGTACTTGTCTAGGCGCAATTTGCGCAGATCCTTGTCTAAGGACGATACTGACGCCATGATGGCTTCGTCGACTAGCGAATGATTGATTGAGTCTTTCGTATCGCGGGACCAAGTCGGTTCTTGCAGGAATAGGAGCTTCGAGGTTGATTTCGTGAGGGCGTTTCAGTAAGGCGGCGGTTAGGCGCTGACGTCGGCGGGGTCCGGCGATGACGGAGTGCAAGTGACGAATGCAAGCAAGTCTCTATCGTTCGGCGCGCGTTGCGCGGGACTTTCTTCAGGTGATGTAGATGTTTACTCGTTCGCGTGTCTCCAGTCTTTGGGAGTTGAAAACAGGTGTGAAGTCAATGTTTTGCGGGGGAATCAAGGCAGTCGGGTGGCAGGTTGAAGTGATTGGAAGGCCCGACGAAGAACACTCGTGGTGGGGAAGTTTTAATTGTTTATGCATCTAGAACCAGGCGCCGCTGGCGGGAACCTGGATAAGGTGACAGGACCTAGGGTCCGGCTGGACCGCCGCGGTCTTGCGGAGTGACGTGTGCGGTGGTGGCTGGCGGGGCCAATGCAACTCTGATTCTGCGAACGCTCAGTCGCGGGTTCCCTTGTAGTACCTACCTAGGTGTGAAGAAATATGTGGCTGATGATAAGATACGCCATTCCTCGGCCAAATTTCAAGTGGCTGTGCAATCCAAGGTTGACCTCATTACTTTTCTAGAACTTGGCGACTTTCGCATCTAGAAGCCATGGGTTCCTGATCGAAAATATTTCTTTCCCAACCCCCCATTCCAAACAGCGCAAATGTCTTCGACACGGATATCACCAATCATGGAGGCGTGGTACAAGTGGAAGTCGCTCAGACTGCCATGGCGCAAACGCTTCCTCGTCGGCATGTTCCCGTCCCCATCCCCGGCACATCGGTTCCCTTGTCAATGACCGTGGAAAACTAACACGCTCGGTTCTAGGCCGTGACCTGCAGGGCTACACTTTCTGGGAGTTTCGAGAGTCCCGTGGAAACGGTCCCGGCCGCTTCCGCCGCATCGTCAACTATCCCCGATCAACCTACCTCTCCGACGTGAAGGTGTCCCCGCTGTGGCATCAATGGCTGCGCTACACCAGAGAAGACCCCCCGACACTCGAGGAACAAACAAGAGAGGCATTCCGACAGGAGCGGATGAAAGTCTTGTCCGCGCAGGCCGACGCGAGATGGGAGGCAAAGCCTAGGCTTACCGATGCCCCAGGCCAGCAGACCGGTCAACCCCTGCCGTCTTTGAACACTGCGCAGTCACAGCTCACAGCGGCGGAGCTGGAGGCGGCAAATACGAATGCAAAGACGACAGAACCGCCAAAGGAGCAGGCTATACCTGCGACCGATGCGAAGAAGAAATATGGCAAGGACCCTTGGGCGAAAGCCAGTGGACCAAGCGAGGACTGGCAGCCTGAAGCTTGGGTGCCGCCGTCAGGGAAGAAATAACGACTTGAAAGACGGCTTGCCAACTGTGTATTACTAGACGTCGGAAGAAATCTCCGCACATGTACCAACAATAATTTGAGACCGGACCCGGCTGTAGAGCCCATGAGGTCGGCATCGGTACCGTTGGCTCATAAAAGACTGCCCCGGCAGCGTATCTGTACTTGCTTGCCATCCGATCCAAACGCCTGAACGCCCAATTCCTGCTATTCCATACCCAAATCCTGACGCCATGTCTCGTGACAAGAGCTCTACTGGGCAATCGGTACTTCAGTCGACGTCTTCCCGCTTGGTCTCCTTCTCCAGAGAGCCTCGAAGTCTCTCCTCCTGTCTCCTCCAATGGCTTCCCTCCTCGTAGTCTTTGCTTATCCTCAAAGCGCTCCGTAGTCTCTCGCTTTCTTTGATCTTGGCATCTGCCATCTCATGCACTTGATGGCTCTTGAAGTGCTTTCGTACGGGACCGCCGCCGCCGCCGCCGCCACGGCTGTTCTTTTGTTTCTCGAGCTCGGCCAGTAGTTTCTTGCGCATTTCGTCGCATCGCTTCTCAACTTCTTCCTCGTCGAGGCTAGAGCACCATTAGTATCCTTGCATGGCCAGGAACGGGGGAGGGGGATAAGCTTACCCTTCGTCTTCGAGGGTATCGCGCAGGTCGAGGACCTTTACCTCTACCTCGCGCTTGCGATCATGCTCTAATATCTCTTTATCGGGCTGTCGCTGCTTGTGGCGGAGCGTGTCGGCGTCTTTGGGAGGGTAGGGCGCGCCATAGTCGCGTGGGCGCATATGCGCAAGGTTGCGTTGAACATAGCCCGAAGTACCGCTGCCACGAGGCGTTGAGAGACCGACGTTGTCAGACATTGTTACTGAAATGGTGCAGTGCGTGTCGTCTCGAATCGGAGGAAACAATCAATGCGCTGTTTATGTTGATCCTTCGAGTCTGTGTTGATGGGAAAATCAAGATGTATCTCGGTACTTTGGATCTGCAGGAGACGTCACCGAGACTAGACCCTTGGCAGTGGTACCACGGACGAAGTTCAGTTGGGCCTTGAAAGGCGGTGAAAGTGGATGGAGAGATGGGGGCCGGCAGAAAAGTTATGACGGGTGGGATGGTGGGGTACTTTCTGCTTTGGGGCGATGGGAAGACTCACTCATTCAGGGCGTGAAGACTCATCGATGTAAGTGAGTAACAGAGCGAATTTCGTTTCATCACACACTTTTGCCAGAGCCTCGGGGCTCAAACTCACTCAAAAACCGGACCAAAACACCTGCAATTTCCTTCCAAACACTTCAGCCAAGACTAGCTCTCATTCTCGACGATGCCGTCTCTTGAAGGTCTCACTGAGGGGCAGCCAACCCTGGACGCCATCAACAATGCAACTGCCCAAGAGACCGAGGAACTCACTTTTCCGCCAGTCACGAAGGAGCATATCTTGAACTGCTCATACGATAGTTGGTTCTCAAAGTACCGGACTGTGTCAATCAGATCCAGGATCATCAAGCTATCACCTGACTTTGTCCAATACATCCGTGACGACGGCATCATTCTTGCCGACGACAACGAGCCGCAGGAGGACGAAGTAGAGGAGGAGTGGTCTGCTTCCTCGAATACAACCGGCGCACCGCGACGTAACCAACATCTCGAAGAAGATGACTCCGACGACGAGCCTGAAGCTGATTGCCGGCCGCCCAACGAGCGATTCCCTGAAATCCACCAAGAGATCAAGGAGAGGATCAAGGAGCTGGGTGGTGCCGTTGCGCCAAAGCTGAACTGGTCCGCACCGAAAGATGCGGCCTGGATTTCATCGCATCAGAATACGCTGAAATGCACGACGCCGAACGATATTTACCTCTTGCTCAAGAGCTCTAGCTTCGTCAGCCATGACCTGGAGCACGCCTTTGAGGATACCGTTCCCTCCTCCTCGAACAGGCCTTTCCAACCAGTTTTGGTCTTGAGACCCTTCTTCTCGCCAAACCCGGCCCTCGAGTTCCGGTGCTTCGTCAAACACCGCACTCTGATTGGTCTTTGCCAGCGTGACTGGAACTACTACCCCTTCCTCGATGGCTTACGGCCCGCCTTGGTTACCAAGATCACCGATTTCTTCGAAGACCGTCTGCGCTTCACCTTCCCAGATGGCTCCTTCACTTTTGACGTCTACGTCCCTGGTGACAGCGACTCACGCGACGAGCTTGGCAAGGTGCGCCTTATCGATATCAACCCATGGGCGCCTCGGACAGATAGTCTACTCTACAGCTGGGTGGAGTTGCTGGAGTTCAAGGTTCCGGGGCCTATCCTAGGCTCAGTCATCAACAAGGAAGAGGTCGTTCGGATAGGCCCAGGTGACAAGGAGGAAGAGCCTTCTGGAGGCAGTGGTGTTGAGGAAACGACAGACGATGAAGACGTTGATGAACTGGTGCCTGAGTTGAGGTTGGTGGAAAAAGATAACCCGGCCGCCTTCAACTTCAGCACACCGCAATACTCGGCGCACAAGCTTCCCAAGGAGGTCGTTGAGGCCAGTATGTCAGGCGACGGCGGTTTGAGGGAGTTCGCTCAGAGGTGGAAGGAGATGACGGAGGCTGAGGGTGGCGGCGATGTCTGGGAGAACCCTCCCACAGCTAAGTCGTGAGGTCCATCGTGTCGAGGTGAAAGACTGAAAGATCACGTTGAGAATGACCGCACCTGCAATGAGATCAATATTAAAAAAAAAAAAAATTCCAAACCGGAAGATTTATAGATGGTCAAGGTTGGCTCTCCCCGTTGCTGCGTATATTTCTTATTTCCTGTCCCACTCTAGGTACTTGAAAGGTTCTTCCCTTGCGTTCCAAGGGATGTCTTGGCTCAGCCAAAGGAAACCAGCATTGCTAAAGCAGTATAGTGAAAGACCATTTGCCCGACATCTCCAGTCTTTGACATGAGAAGGCCGCCTGTCACATGAAGGTCATAATCGTCAAGGTGAAGTAAGTGACGTGATTGGTGACATGGCACCTTCTAATATCTTACCGTATCTTATCCTCTCAATTCCAGGCGCTTGATATCGATTACATAATACTCGGCAAAGGTTAGGCGGAGAACTTCTGGCCCGAGCTCCCACTCCAACTTGCACCACAATGGAAGCACCCAAATTATGAGTGGGACCCAACAGCAATCAGCAGCTTCTTCCCGCTCAATCAACACCAGCTCTTTCGAGCCCCCAAACTCCTCATCACACACTCTTTGCAGCTGACACCAGCTGCCCACTCTCAACGCCACTTATCATCGCCGACTAGCTAGAGCTCACTCACAGTCCACCATCGCAAAAGAGGCAGCGTCCTCTTCGATTACCCCATGAGTGCCCGAGGCGGAAGCCGACCACCTCCTCGAGGCCGCCCAAACAAGGTGACGAAGCCCACAGCCGGCCTCAAGAGGGACGCCCACGGCCGCGCCAGCCGACACTCCTCCGTGGCAGCCGACCAGCTCGAGCAGCTCGCCCACGATGCGGAGGCTGAGGCCGAACACGAAGATGACGACGAGATAACCGCCCCTCCCCAACATCACCAACATCATCACCAGCAGCAACACCACCCGCACCCCTTCGACCTAGCCGCCGCAGGCATCCTAGCCAACGGTCCTCCCGGCACAGTACCCGGTGCTGACCCCGATATCCATCCCGACCTGCACAGCCTACCGGCCCAGTTCGCCATGGAAGCTCAGATGGGCGGCCATGGTCCCGGCGGCATGTCGAGGACGGCCGAAGACCTCGCCTCCGAGAGTGGGTACGGCCAGCTACTCATCGACAGTGCCCTCGCCAAGCGACTGGCCAACAATGAAGGAGAGCGACTTGCAGTACAGCGCCGCCAGGATCAAACTCTGAACCTCAAGAGAAGGAGCAATGTTGAGGCACTACTGGCTCACGTATCGGGACAGGAAGCTCATAGTCCCTGCAAGAGTTGCCATAAAGGATACGGACCCTGGAATGGATGTGTGGTCGTTAGTGGCCAGATGTGTGGTAGCTGCGCCAACTGCTGGTTTAACGCGAGCGGCTCACGCTGTTCTTTCCACGGTAAGCAGAAATGGCCCACAAACTCGACCAGATGTCAACGTGTTGGGTGACTGACAGAGCCATACACAGAGAACAACCTACCTCAGCACATGCCAGCCATACAGCTGCAGCCTGTGCCACAGGTGTCGGCGAACACAAGCTTTGCCGGCACAGCGCCGATGGCTCCCGGCATGGCCCCCGCAGGCCCCAGCTTCGGGCAGCCAGGCGCCGATCCGACCATTGGCCAATTCGTGAAAGATGTGCTGGACAGAGCGATGGCGGAGGCACGGAGCGATAACCCCCACGTTCGATTCCAGCTCCGGATCGAAACGGCGGCGCGGCAGCTAGCATTAGCTAGCGCCGAGTACGCCGAGTTCCTCGCCCAGCAGGGGGCCCACGATCCGAGTCAGCATCCCGACCCAGAGGGCTCCGTTCCGGAGGCGGCGATGGGGGAGGGGGATAACGGGGCGTGAGAGAGAGAGGCTCTACTCACCTTTCCTCCCCTCCATGCTTTCTGCTTACATCTTCGAGTACCGAAGTGTAAAAGACGAGATGAATTCGATCATCGGGACTGTAAGGCGTCTTCAGGTCTGCCAAGTTTTCGGAGTTGCCAAGATGGGGTGCCCGAGTCGCCGACACTGCGCCTTAGCAGTCGGGCAGCAAGTATCACGACGTATGGCCTTCTTCACCGTCATCGTACCACTTTAAATTTAGGAGCAGGCTAAAGTCAGGTGCTTGACTTACTCGCTCATCAGCATCTCCAGTAATCTTCCCTTGGCACTTGCATCGTCAGGCCCCGCCCTGTATGCGAACACATGGACTTGGACAGCAACACGACAACGTCACAACGAAACAGGACGCGAGAAGGATTTGGGATATACCCTGCTCAAAGAAACCAGAGTAGCCATGCGGCCAGAACTACAGGATGGACAACACAGACGACACAAAGGGAAAGCGGACATCGGAGGACAATCGTTGGCTGGCTGGGCCTCAGACACACAGCTGTGTTCCAAGAAAGGGCTGGGCTACAGCTACTTGGAAGTAGTCGTTAATGGTCGTACGCAAACAGATAGATTGATACCAGGGGCTCGTCAAAGCAAAACGTCCGCATGGGTGAAACTTCTCCAGAGTACTATAACCAATTCCGAGGTCATACATTGCAAACCAGCGTATCTCAGATGGGCCAGCAGATATCTGAATATCTTGTCTTACTCACTCTCACTCACTCACACCTGACCTCTTGGCTTACACAGTACAACATCTCATACCGGCTTCACTCCAATCCCCGAACCTATAGGCTATAATATTGATCACAAGCCTAGGATGTTTCTACTGTTGTGGGGCTGTACAATACCTTAGCTAAGTCTCATACTAGGACGATCCCGCCGCACCATAGTCCCGTCACGGGAAGCGAAAACACATCCCTTGTGCCCTTCCCATCTATATTCCGTCTTGTCATATATCCTCTTGTTTGGAAAAGAGGTCCAACAGATTTACCTTTCATTCGCTGCTACTCCATTTCACCTAACCCGCCTCCGCCACCAGCCTGACAAATCGTCCGACGTTCAATGTGAGGCCACCCGTCCATCATCCGTTGCAACAGTCCGTCTTACATTGAGATGCTCACCTACCCGGTACGGAGTATAACTGCTATAGGGTCAAGAGCGGACGGCCACTTTACAGAATGCAGATATCCGACAGCTTAGCATGCGCCCTCCCGCTGCTGGACATTTGGTGTGACAGCGTATCCCCAAGCAAGACGAGTACGATTTTCCTTCAGCTTCTTGCATGTCTCATCAGTCCAAACTATCTGCCCAATCAACTCATCGATTTCGGCTTCGCTCGGGGAAGCAGACGGAGAGAGAACTAGGTATTCATGCCCTCTGTGTGGTGACTTGTTCCAACCGTGCTTTCCTACGCATGCTTCCCACTGGCGTGTATTTGTTCAATCTTCGTCCCAAGAAGCCCGAAAACACCACCCATATATAGTTCACAACGATCCCAAGTTAAGTCACACAAACCTTGGAGCCCGAATTCGACGTCTCCAATGAGAGCTATTCTACACACAGACACACACCAGCTGCCAATTCAGCCCCCTCCTCCCCTTTCCAACGGTCAAGGTGAAGTCTGATTTGCCTACTCCACTCCACCCGTGATGGTCGTGTCTACGCAGGAAAATAGACTTAAATTTTATTCCCGGGAGGATGTGAGCAGATGGAAATGTTCAAAGCGCGATCCCTTCCGCAGTCGGTGGGCAGAGGCGATTGCGAAAGAGAGCGCACAGCGCTGTGTAAGCGTGCGGCGTGTTCGTGTATCTGTACATATAAACCTGGGCAAAAAAAGAGAGAGAGAGAAAGAAAGACAAACGCAATCTGTATGAAACATCACGTCGCCACTCCACACAACCCCCAACTCTGTCTCATTCTCTTTTCACTTATCCCGATATGAGTCCCTTCTCATCTAATCTAACGCCCTCCAAAAGAAAAGTACACGTGTATACGGAGATGTTGTAAGGAGCGAGATCGCATCGTCCTCCCGAATTCTCCGACTTTGGCTGAGGCGAAGCAA
This sequence comes from Colletotrichum godetiae, assembly GCF_030913485.1. Lineage (NCBI taxonomy): Eukaryota > Fungi > Ascomycota > Sordariomycetes > Glomerellales > Glomerellaceae > Colletotrichum > Colletotrichum godetiae. The sequence continues at coordinate 266,365 of NW_026851294.1, read as the reverse complement.
TGGCACAGTGAACCCCTCTTCTCCTCCACCAGCAGTCCAAGTCTTTGCTCCCCCCTTTGTCTGTTGGAAATGAAAGGGGCCTCTTAACGGAGTCCTCGAATCCGGTCCATGTTGGAGGATATTCCTGCATCCAGCAAGACCCAAGGTCACGTTGCAAAGAATGGCCAATATAACGACTGCGTACTAAACATATCACAACTCACGTCATTCGTTGGTCTGAAGAAGGGAGCGGGGGAGGTAACACTTGGGCTGCGGGCAGGGCAGGGCATACCAATCCTGCGACGTGTTTGAGAATCGGGGAGGGGAGGAAGCAGCTAGACACACCAGCATCATCTTCAGACGGGATGGAAAGGACATGATCCTTACCAATATCACGACGATGAAGGCCCCCGGCACCGGATCCCGCCTTAACCATCACCAATAACACCAAACACCACTGTGTAGTATGTAGTGTGCTTCTCAACTTGGGCAATTTGTCTGTGTATATGTGCAAGTTCGGGGCGGCAGCGGCAGCGCAACACCCACCCCATGAGCTTAGCTCGCCCTCCGCCTGTGCGTGGTTACTGTGTACTGTACGTAGTAAGTAAGCCCTTTCTGCCCAAGGACCTGCCATCCTTGTCGACGATCACTCCAACAGCTTCTTCACCATCGATTCATCCCCTTCACCTGCGTTTGCCCTTCGAAAACAACTATATACGCCAAGCCTCGAATCACTGAACTGCCAATCTAATGTAACCTGTTCCCCTTTGCTTCTCGTCTCGAGTGGCAGGTCCAAGTGAATGGCATAGGTAACGCCACCCGCTCGTCTTCCAAAAGCTCGCGCCACCACACCCAAACCAAATCAACAACCCGCCTCCCGTCCCGTCCCCATCCCCAAATGTATCGTCAAGTCTTGAACTATACCCCGCATATGCCTTATCGCAATAGGTACTCAATGATGTGTGCTCGTGCGTCTTTTGAACACTCCTCGTAAACCGTCGGCCACACCGTCCCCCCTTTACCTTTCTTCGCCCACCCTCTACCCCGTTGTAAGGCAACTCAAAATTCCAGACCAAAAGAGAAGCAGCCAGACGAGGCGGATGGCGAAGACGAAGGAGGCGGCGCGCGGCGGCATGGAAGAGGAGAGCAAAGGACCCCTTGCGGCCTTAAAGTGTACTTCAAGAAGGGGGAAAAAAGATGGTGTGGTGATGCTAGGTGCTAGGTGCCGGGCATTCGCGGCTGATGACGAAGACGATGGTCCTCGACCCAAGCTTATACTAAGCTGCACTACGCTTCGTCCGGGAGGCTTTGGTAGAGTTAGGTAGGTCCCCTTACGCACATTACGGGAAAACCTTGCCACGGACGGAAGCGGCGTTGACTTGCAAAGACCGCAAACGGTGCAATGCGGACAACGGAGGCGGACACGACGACGCCGGTCCTGGACGTGACGCCGGGTCTCGACCAGCCTACCGTCCCAAGCTATCTACCTTGTCCCCAGTGCGCGACGGCAGATAGCGATCTTCACAATGGGATTCTGACGGATGTTGAAAGTGATCGTGTCTGGCAGACTAGCTGCAATCGCGGGACGCCATGTATCGCCAGATCTCAACGCTCGTAGGTGTGCATTATAGACTACAACCGGTAGGCCTTCCTATCGCGGGCTCACATCGTCAGATGCGTGAGGAGCCTTGGAGGAACGGCCGGTCAGCTACGCATCATATCACCATGGCTCGAGAAATAAGGAGATTTTCGTAATTAAACAGAATATTTAGCCACCTTCCATCCATCAGGCTCTCTCAAATGCATTCAAGTTCATTGCTTCTTTTCCTCTTGCTATCCATCCTTGGGAGCCACCTTTCCATCTCACTCTCTCCTGCCCCCCATCTCACTTTCCCACTGCCACTGCCCGTCCACAGTAGGATGCCATCTTCCGCGGCGAGCCCATCTACTGGTCGAGACATCATGTTTGGTACAAGACTACCTCCCACCTTTCCCCTCTTATTCCTGAACGCGGGCCAACAAGAGCACAACCAAAAACGTATACCGCCTGATTCGCGAGGCAATATACAGGGGGATAGCCGAGAGGTAGGAAGAAAAATACAGTCGCGTAATCAAGGGAATCTTGGGAAACCGTCGGGTCGCCGTCTCATCGTTGGGAAGAAAGTTAATTTCATGAGCCAGCCTCCCCACGACGCTTTCTGGCTTGGGTCATGCAATTAGAAGTAAAGGGTATTGTAGAAAAAGCAAACGTTTTTGTTGTTCAAATCAGACCGCACAACCGCAGGTTCTCTTGAATGATGATGTCTGGTTAAGAAGTTAGCTTGAGTCTCTTTGTGCGCTTTGTCTCACGCAGTGTGGTGAACATTGAACTTACCATTCACTGCCGCCATGACGAAGCGGATCTGGGTTGTGTCTGTCGCGCAGGTGAAGTGCGTGTAAATTTGCTTAGTCTCATGCTGGTTCAAGCTGACGAATCGATTGAGGATGTAGTCGCATGCAGCAGCATAGTCATCTCCACCTTCGTAGTCGGGGAAGTAGTTCTTCATCGGGCTGACGGGGAGCTTCTCCTTGAAGCGATCGATCTTGTTCAAGAAGAGGATGATAGACGTCTTGATAAACCATCTAGAGTTGCAGATGGAGTCGAACAGGGTCAGGGCCTCCTGCATACGGTTGACAGTCTCGTCCTCAAACAGCAGTTGGTCGTACTCGGAAATGGCGACTAGGAAGAGAATAGTCGTGACATTCTCGAAGCAGTGAATCCACTTCTTTCGCTCAGATCGTTGACCACCGACGTCGAACATTCTGTAGGTCAGGTCGCCAATGATGAATGTGGTTTCTGTGATGCCCGTCGTCTTGACACGCGATCGGAGGACATCCTGGTCGTTGGGCATGTAGTCGGGAGCGGCGATACGCGCGATGTTGTCGAAGTAGCTAGGTTTTGTTAGCGCACATGGTAATTGGTGATTTGAAGCCTGACGAGCGGCCACTTACTATCTTGCCGAATCGTTGAGCTGGTATTCGCGAGAGCGCTTGAAGCACTCTTGCACACCTCGGTCCTTCCACAGCGCCTCAATCGCGCTTCCAACTTCGGGAGGCAGAACATCGCCCTCGATTTGGGCGGGCTGCATGAAGATGGTCTGGACATGATACTCCATGCGCTGGTCCTCAAGGGGAAGCTCCAAGGACTCCATTGCCTCGAGAATGACACGCATGGATTGCACCGTGTTGCTGAAGATAATCTCCTTGAAGGATTCCCGTTCATCGCGTGAGTAACCGCCCTCGTGGATCAGCTTCATCTGTTTCAGGATTGTCGACTTTCCGGATTCTCCAGCACCTACATGACTGTTAGAGAATCATTGTGCAGCGATGCGATGGCTGAACGTCGTCTGATGGCATTGGGCATGCAGCGCAGAGGACAGGGCATCGCAGACAGATGTTGACTTACCCAGAAGAAGCATCTTGATCTCGTTGCGCTGCATCATCTTGTCCCTCTTCAGCTGGTTCTCGATCTCCTCGTTGCGGGCCTTGCCCTCCTTGTCCTCCGTGCTCATTCCGCAACCCATTTTGGCGGCTTGGTGTCGTTGGAAACGACGACTGGTAGAATAAAACTGATGGGATTAAAGTGAGTTGGGGATTCTGTAAAGAATCGGGCGTTGCGCGTTGGAGGGGACCTGAAAGAAGCAAAGCTTGTTAGCCAACCAGGTCGCAGGTGGGTGTGATGCCGGCGGGCAAACGAGAGAGACGGGTCGAATTGTTTGGGGGCGACGGGCTGGAATGCGAAGTTGATCCAGGCGATGGCGGATAAGAGGGCGAATAGTCGAAAGGCAAGGTCGAGGGAGGATGCTAGCATCGAGCGAGCGGGTGGGTGGAAGTGTTTCTCCTTCCTAGGCTGTCTCTTCTGGTGTCTCGTTCGTTTCGCTTTCTCAATTCCCAGTGGCTCGATGTCGGCGCCAGCAAAGTTGGAGGATTCGTGGTGCGTGTCTCTCTCACTTTTGCCTGCATGCGGTAGGGAAAGGATTTTGTTGAAACTCACCTCTTGGTCTTTGGATTGATGATGGAATCAATCAATTGACGATGAGTAGAAAAACGCAGCAAACAGGAAAAGAAAACACGAGCCGTTGGGCGGACGGTGGGAGGATGGGATGGTCGCGACAGGATTGGAAGACCAGGAGCAGGAGAGGGAGAGAGAAAAGAGAGGAATGGGTTGGGAGGTGCCTCTAATGTGGAGAGGAGAGATGGGAAAGGGCAAGGGTGGAGGAGTTATGAGCAAGGATGGCGGCGACGTGCTGCGAGGAACCAGAGGATAGTGGGAGAAAAAAGAGTGGGCGGCAGTCGTCGCCGGGGCGGACAATGCGCTTCGGGGCGAGGTACGAAGATGGAAGTATACTGTGTGAAAAGGGAAGGAAAGAGGCACGGCGGATGCGAGGAAATGGCGAATTGGGCGGTCTTTCCAAGTTGGTTGATAATAAGGAGGGGGCACTGGGAGGGGGAGGGAGGCATGGGGGAAGGAGGCACGGAGGGAACCAGTGGCAGTGATGCCAGCCCACCTGTCCAGTGTCTACCTGGGTTGTGTATCCGTACGGAGGAGCTAGGTACCTAACCCAGTACCCTACTGTCTACCGATGGGAGGCGTCCCGTTCTTTTGGACTTCAGATTGACAGCCCCGACTGGCTGTACCTGGCCGTGACGGAGGAATTGGCAGTGAGACTAGGGGCTTTTTGGGGGCCATCGCCGGGCGTCCTCGACGCTGAAGCAGCTTGGTGGGGGACGCTGGAGGCTCCTCCCCGTGGCCAGTGCGTAGCAACGTAGGTATTTTACACCTCAAACTCGGGCTCACTGGATCTCAACTCAACTCATTACCAGCTCGTACTCTGCTCAATTATTGCAATCCATATTCCATGGGAGTTTGGTTCATCTTGTGGCCTCCAGAATAACTTCACAAGAGAAGCTTGCTGGCAAAAATCAAGGTCAGGAGCATGGTCAGTATGTGCGGTGTGGGTAATGGTCTGGACGCGAATATTCAACTAGGTACCTATCCGTACGGCGCGTCCCTCTGGCTTTAGTGCAGGGGCCAACAGGGGCTTGGAGTTCCAGAAGCACGGACAAGGTACGGAGCACTTCGTACATGTCCTGGCCTTGATTTTGGTGCTAAGCTGTCTCTGGTGCGGCCCGGTACGTATCCACCGGTACCTGCTTTATGTGATATATAGCCTTACATAAGGGTAGGTACGTACTCCTCGTTACATTTAGCCCCAGTTTCTGTCCTGCCCTTCCCTGTCGCTATTGTCTTAGGTTGTCCTGTCATCGCCCGTCTCGTCCTTTCCTGAGCTAAGCTAACGTCCATGTTCAGCGCCGTCTTCTCTCCCCAAGCTGACACTGAGGGATGCGGTTAGAAGCACCGCAGATCGGGAAGCCGATGAGATGGATGCTTTGTCTGTACCGTCCAGTACGGAGTACCTACGCACATCTACCTACTCTACTCTCTGCTCTTGTCCAATTGTCAGAAACACACGACCAGACGGACAGGGACCTCGTCAACCAATCGACGACAACCTACTAGACCTAGACGGAGACGACGACCAGGAGTGTCTTCCAGCGGGCGTGGATCCGCACCTGGGCCTTTGCAACGTCGAAATCACCGTGGCCGGGCCAATGATCAGTAGAGAGGAGCTCGGCGAGGTCTCATCCAGCCAGAAGTTGCCCGCAACGAAGCCGAAGTCCCCTGGACTCTGGAGTCCCTGGCGTCCCTGGGCGGGAAAAGAACAGGGGAAAGGGGTCTCGCACTGGTTTGCCTGGCCTGACTGGTCTGAAAACTCCTTGTTCGCCGCCCTGACTAATGTAAAATTTCCTCGCGCTACCGCTGACCACAGACCAGGCACGGAGATGGCCTCTCTGGGCCCTGTGTGAGCTCTTTCTTCGGCCGGGTACAAATCCGCTAACTGCAATGGGGCTCCTTGTTCCTTCTAGACTACTGGTTCCGATACAATTTGTTGCTGTGTGGTAGTTAATATGGATCAAGCCACCTTGGTGACTGATCTAGGAACAATAATTAGGTGAGAAGCACGAGCCAATGCCAATACGAACGGGAACATTGACATATCGCTCTTAGCTGACGTACATTTGGCAGATTCATGGTTCGCCGTCTATCACGGCTAGAAAACATCACGATGATTCCTACGGGTGCGATTTCTGTAAGCATTCGACGACCCATCCTCTGCCGACCGGCAGTAGCACTTGCGGGTGTGGAGGACTCGGGAGTCGGGGGGCGGGCTCAGTACCAGTCCCAACCAAGGAGAAGAAAATCTGCACGCTTCCTTTTTCGCAACCATCTGCACCAGAGACTGCAGCTGCACCCAACGCCAGACCATTCAGCGCGGCCAAGCAGACGAGAGATCCACCCATCCACCACCTGCCCAACATGGATGTGTAATGGAACATTGGAATTTGAGCAACTCCTTCGATCAAAACTTCCATCGCAGTTCTTGAAACACAACTGTCCTCGTCAGCCGCCTCCTTAACGTAAGGAAGTTACCGGTTGCCGCGGGCAAGGTCCTATCCACACGTTCCGGGTCCTCCACAAGATCTACGGCCGCGGCCTCTCTGGCTATCGAGTACGGAGTACCTACCAGACCTATGCCCTACTTATTCGTTGGCCATGTACAGATCTGGATCTGGATATTAGTTGGACGCCAAACTGCATTGTACACTTTTACCAAGCAAACAAGTAAAGGACCCAAACTCTCATTACACTCGGCCGTCACCTTTTGATTCGTCTGAGAACGCTTCTACAATCTGCACTGCCTCGACTTAGAAGACAGACCACAAATTTCGAGGTGGGACAAAGAACCCACTTCCTCAGCAAAGACAGCTTTCCATCAAAGTAGGACTAAGCTGCATGAGTGCAAGTAGCATTCCCTTTCTTCTCTGCCTCGGAGTGGGAACTCATGCTGTCAACTCAAAAAAGAGCCAGACACCAATGGGCCGGTCCATCGCTCTAGTTCTCTTTCATCCATCAGAAAGAACCGGGCCCGCATCAGAGCTACGGCCCCACGGTCACTGCGCTTACTTTCATCATCGCGATTCTAGGTCCGTGCAAGCGTCTCTGCCACCACACATGGCATCAACGATACCCCGTCAGACCCGGGAAACCAAGTGCGCAGCCCTCTTCTCGAACACCTTCTTGCATTTATTGGGACAGACATCGGAATCTCGGAATGCCCTGATATCAGATCATCATTAGAATTCTCGCCTCCCTGTTCACTCCCTGCATCCACTGGCAATGTTTGGCCGCTCCACCTCTGTTATACCACACACTGTCTATCGGACTGGTCTAGCATTTTCTCCTTGACGAGATCATCGTCTAGGGCAAATTACAAGACTATTAAATGTGTTCAAAGGCGAGATGACCAGACTAGTAGCTTGCTTGCCATTGCCCATGTGTTTGCTTCAAAGATCGTCTCACTTAGGAATTCTCTTGTCAGCGCGTGGCGCAAAATTTCCAGAAGTAAGAAGCAAACACGATTGGGAAAGGGCAAGCAGTCTGTACCCAGACATACACACACAAGTCCAATCATCCGGGTAAGTGGCGTCCAACACCTCGACTACCTGTTCAACATCAGTTTCAATCTTGACTATCTGGACAATGTCTTGGCCGGCTCACGTTGGGGGTTGTTATTATCTCGGGAAGACAAGACTTTATGTCGACTTTTCTTCTCCCCGACCCCATCATCAAAGAGATTGTTGACAACAACTGCATTGTTTGCGGCTGGTCATCGTATCGCCCAGTTTGACTCTTCCCAAGTTTCCAACGACTTGGGGCCTCCGACACAGTCCGAGATGTTTGCTTTTTACCAGGCCACTCGTTCCTTCGCATATACCCTCAGCCGCTTGCTACTCTTGCTGCAAGCTGCCGTCGATGTGATTCGCCTGCGTATAACTTCAGGCTGGAGTACGGCTACACACGATTCTGCTCACACTTGGTATCATCGCGCGGACCGAAGACTAGTACTGACAAGATCCTGCCAGTAAACAAGATCTACGTCGGAACACGATAATCTGTTCCGGGATTCAGGTCTCGATTGACGCACGGCTTTCTTAGACCCGAAAAATCGTCTTCGACGTCTGAACAAAGAATCGCTCGGCCGTGTCTGAGCATCGGGCAAAGCAGGCTCCGCACTAGGAAAGCCACCGAAGCAAGCTGTTCGGCAATAGACGAAGCTGTGAAGCTCAAAGAGAGACCTCGTTCATTCTGACTCTGCTCTACTGCATTGATTGGCTGCCAGAGCGCCTCAACTGGCTTAGATCTTGGAAATGGTACTTATAGGACAATCATTGAGCCAGCCAATAATTGCGCCCCACGACCATGATTATGTATCGAGAGCTAAACACCACATTAAGCGCAAGTCACGGTATCGAGATGGACGCTCCGACTTTTCACGCCACCCTCTCAGTCGGCCGAGTTAAAGCGTGGAAACTTACCTCTCTGCAAAGCAAACAACAGAGCAAACAGGCCAGAAGCGGCATCCACTTCGCGGAATCACCGGGCAGAGCATTCGGCGCTTCGTCTTTGCGTCTAAACCCTTACAGAACGCACAGATTATCACGTCTTTCACATCAGATTCAAGATACGCGCTGGCACATTTAGAGAGGGCATTTTCTCAGGCGCGCCGCTCAGTGCGACGAGAGCCAAAGCCTGGAGTTTGGGACGGTTAGACCCCACCATTTTAGCTGCCTTGAAACACCAAGCCATCTTAGCCGACCATGCAAGGGCAAATATCAACCACCCCTGCTGGTAGCTGTACACATTAACACAGTCTGGCTGTTGCGAATCTCATCTGCGTTACGATACTACGATTGCCAGCTAGAAACGGAGGGGATGAAGCCCCTCGAGGCAGGCACAGAAAGATCGGACAGTGATCTCGGGGTTCCATTCCGCTGACCTGCAGGTGTGCGCTTCCCGAACCTGTTTGGACTTGTCGATCATCACCAAATTTTGGACGGTTTCCTGGGGGGGCACAACGGGGCTATCGAGACTACGCCCCGGTCTAAAGGTATCCGTACCGGGTAACGCTATCCTCACTGTCGAAAATGCGGTCTGAAGTGGATTCTCAGTATTTCATGCAATGGATAGCCCTTGCTCTGGTCCCTCATCTGTTGCAATTCAGAGTCCAGACTTCCTGCCTCTCGCTATCCCACCCGACGCCTTAAAGACAAGATTCTCTGCAGTGTGCTGGGACAATCGGCTTCGGACCTACTAACAAGAAGCGGCTTGTCGGCTACAGCAGACCAAGGCTTCAGCAGCCGTTGTGCCAAAGACTTGACAGGCACGCCGTCAAAAGCTGTCGCTCAAGGGGAACCAATAGAAGGAATCGACGAGCTGGCTTGCCTAGACATTTCAGATCCGAAATAAGGTAATTTCGCACATTCACTAGATGCATTGCAGGCAGCCGGTCGGAAACTACCAGAGAAACTATTCCCGCCTGGTACAGGGAGGCCACATGGCGGACGAGCTCCCTTTTCCTCAAAGCAAAGCAGGATCCATCCAAGCCATTGGCAGACGCTGGGGGGCTCATACTACGTAGTCATCGCATGCCTGAAGAGGCAAATTTGTGGAGTCGCAAAAGTCGTTCCACGCGGGATCACGAGAGAGCTCTTTTTAATTGAAGAGGGCCCAGAATTGTGGAGGTTCTCTTCGTTTCCGAGGCCCGGTCACATCCACACACACACCGTCTTCGTCGTCAAGGTCGTCTTCCCTTTGCCGCCGACCCAGTGCAAGTGCCTTGAGTGGACGAATGGCAGTGGACACAGTTGTTGAACACGCACTAAAAAGTTGGCAGATGGAGCACACCCTGCGCGTCGTTCTCTTGCATGTCATGCAGGTACGAAGATGCTGCTTTGCAAGGTCGTTGTAGTGTGAGCGGCATCCTCTTACGATCATCTGCTGTTCCCCTGAAGCCTCCCCCTGGTGAATGTTACCTTCCTCAGAAAATCGTCATTATTCCATCTGGACTTTGGTCGGCTAGTTCAGACGGCGGGTGCTTTGACCTTTGCTACTGACGATTGGTGTTCTCCTGTTATGGAGTATGCTGAAGTATCCGGAAGGGAGAAAATCGAAGAAGAAAAAGAGGACGGGATGTTCTAGAAGGGCCCACAGAAGCTTCCCGCCCCTGAGCCTGCCTCTTGTGTAACCACCGTCTGGCACATCATACAGACGAGCTGACTTCAAATCCATGACTCCAGCGCTCCTTCGTTGGCCATTGTGGGTATCGTCTTCCACTCCGGCTGTTCGAGTTTTGTTTCGGACGGGACTAGATCCTCGTGGATCCGAAAAGCTGTGAAACGAAGCCTCTGAGCCGTCTGCTCGAGACTGCTCGGTTATGCGGATGATTTGATCCAGGGCAATTGAGAGACGGAAGAAACCACTGTACATTGGAGAGACACACATAGAAACCGCGGGACACACTGTAAAGCGCCACCAACCAGAATACGGGTTCAAGCGATGCCTGTGGCGTTCTCAGCCGCCTTGCGAGTTCGAAGGATGTCCAAGCACGGCTTCTGCCCTTGCAGATCACACGAGCTATTTGAGGCGAAGTCGTGCGTCCCCAGACGCAGAGTACACGGCACAGAAATGCTACCTAGCTGTAGACTGATGGATCAAGATGGAGCGTAGAGAGCGGCCCATCATGGTACCGGTCATTGGGTTGAACCGCACTGCGCCGGGCAGCCAGAGACGGAAGGCCGGACCGGTCAGCACAAGCGTCATCGGCCGGAGCAGAGCCCCGCAATTACGTTGCCGGCACCGAAAAACAAGCTTGCTTAGCGCCGTCCTACCAACCTCTCTGCCCGCATTTTGACGCGACTGGAAGCTTGTCTTGCTTGCGGTCGCATTACCTCTTCTACATTCCTCTGCCAGTTTCATCACGGACAGCGTCTCGAAGTCAATTGAGCGCGCAAACGAGCAAACATGTCTATCCCTATGAACCGCCTGGGCGGCCGCGGTAAGCATCTTCGCCATGTTTCGTTTTCGAATCCTCCTGGAGCCGTGGCTTGAAATCCGAGACCGCCACAAGCAGCCGGGATAAAGACAATGCTGTTCGACATGGCTCGACATCTGGAGACCGGACGCGCGCGCTGACAAGAGCACAACCGTTGCAGCCTTCAGCCACGCCGACAACGACGACGACGACACGGAGCGCGAGTACGATCGCCTCCGCGACCTAGCCCGCGAGGAAGCCAACAAGCGCAACCAGGCCTTTGAGCGCGTAAGTGCCCAAACCCCAAAGCGAAGCCTTGTTCAAAGACACGTGGTTTTGAGTTTTGTATGATGCCGCGAAAGCTAACACCCTCGATCGATGTCCTCTCCAGTCCCAACAAGCCTACCAGTCCGGCGATGGCGCGGCCGCCAAGGAGCTCTCCAACGAGGGCAAGCGTCACGCGCAAAAGATGGAGGACTACAACCGCCAGGCGTCCGAGTTCATCTTCCGGGAGAACAACGCCGCCGGTCGCATCACGGGCAGCTGCGTCGACCTGCACGGGCAGTACGTCGAGGAGGCGGAGCGTATCCTCGAGGAGCGCATCCGCGCCGACAGGGCGCGGGGCCAGGAACACTTGCACGCCATCGTCGGCAAGGGAAACCACTCGACGGGCCACGTGCAGAAGCTGAAGCCGAGGATCGAGGCCATTTGCCGCGAGATGGGGCTCAAGTATTCGACTGAGGAGAACGCGGGCCGGATCTACATCAACCTTCAAGGCGGCGACGCGACTATGCCGCCGCCGCCTCACACTGGAGGTGGTGGACAGCAGCACCACGGAGGAGGCCAGCAGCAGCATCACGGTGGTCAGACCCACGGGGGACAGCAGCAGCAACACCACGGCGGCCAGAACCAGCAGCAAGGCCAGGACGAGACTGGCGACTTGGTCGTCAAGATTCTCAAGAAACTGGAGAAGGCTTGCTGTATTGTCATGTAAGGGGGTCTGGTCTCTATAGTGGCCTCTCTCCGCTTCTCCACATTTCTGGCTCTCGGCAGCTCGGCCGCATCGTTATATGCGGCTGGGTCTTTTCTTTCTTGGATACCCGGCGGACTCGATGTGAAATGGTAATGTCTTCTCTTCTTCTAAGCCTATGTATATATATAGGATTGATACCCCTGGCGAGAGGTCACTGGACTCTGTAGCTTCGGGATGGATATAGGGCGACGTGGGTGTAATCTACGTCAGGATAATTTACACAATATTTGAGACTTTCTTCATGTTAAAGAATTCAAGTCCTAGTTTAGTGTGCATGCTGCGTCTGTAATAACAAACAAACATGCTAGCTCGGGAATCTCGATTTGAGACTGGTTTTTTGGGATTGACTGCCGAGGTCAAAGATTCGAAGAGATGGAACTCGCGAGTGCCGGATGATAACCAACATTGGCCCGGCGTTCGAAGCAGAGCAGAACCTGTTAGATATATCTCACGCTTCTTCTCTCTGAATTGACTAAAGGCTAATACGAAAGTCGCGCCTCGCTATGATAGAGGCAGGGACTTCTCGCGCAACTGCACTCCCATTGAGGCTCATGCATCTATCCGAGGTGAAGCTCCAACCGAAATCCCGATACGGTCTTATCGTTATCGGAGCTCCAACAACGCCCAATCTTTCGAGATCTGATTGGCCAACACTGACCGGGGGCAAGGCAAGCTTGCCTGCTATCCCGTTCCGCGCAGCGCTACTGCTGAGGAAGTGCTTTAACCAAAGAAATTTCTAACATCGTCATCGCTCCCGAACCAACTACAACAACTTCCATCACGAAAAGCCCCCCCCAACGACCTCGCATATATCCCGTCAAATTCACGACTTCATCGAGCCAACCAAATATCAAAAATGGACGCGTAAGCTTGTCCCCTCCCCTGGACGAAGCCAGGAAAGATCGGAGACGGAGAAAGTATCGACTAACGCGCATTCCCTTTTGACCAGCCTTACCAAGACCGAGGAGGCCCAGCTCCAGCAGAGACTTCAGAAGCGCCAGGTCAAGGAGTTCATGAACGTATGTCTCTCTTCAACTTTCCGATTCCTATTTACACAGAAACAGCCCTTCAATCCCGTTTCCTCCCGTCTCTATGGTTTCCCTCGATCGCTGTTTGGAAAAAGCGATAAAACTCCAGGCTTTTGGGCTAACCCGATCATCTTCTCCTCTTCCAGCTCTTTGGCAACCTTGTCGACCACTGCTTCACCTCATGCATCGACGACTTCACCTCAAAGTCCCTCTCCTCCCGCGAGACCGGCTGCATCACCCGCTGCATCCAGAAGCAGATGTTCTCCCAGCAGCGCCTCAGCGAGCGCTTCCAGGAGCACAACGCCCAGATGACGGCCCAGATGCAGGGACAGTAAAAGAAACTTGACGCCACAAGACAGAAATCAAAATGATGTGAAATAAAGAGAGAAGATAATGGCACGCAGAACGGTGTTCGATAAAGGAGATCTCGGACGAGCTCGCGCGCGAGCTGATGTAACACTATTCCCAGCAAGGCAGGCAGGCAGGTAAAACCAGTCGGTGGGGGAGGAAGGCCTTGGGGTTCGCAAGATTTACCACACACACGATCTCCAAAATAACGAAGCCAGGCGAGTGAGTTGGGAATGACAACCACGGACGAGGAGGGTTTCCTGTATATTACATTGTGTTACTTTTTCTTTCCCCCAGCCAATGGATAGACGTGGCATGGCACTTTTGGCGGGCGTGGAATGAACACTGCTCAATGAAGGGAGAGAACGAATGGACAAAATATCTACTCCATGAGCTGTTGACACTATTTGCTTGCATGTCACCAATCCGTGAGCCAAAAGTCATGATGAATAAGGGCGTCATGTTGGTCGTACCCAGCAATCTGCCAGGGGTATCCGCGAATTTGATCCTACGTAGACTATGGGGTTTCCCAGTGACGATAGCTGGAATAGGTATGATGCACCCACGTTTATCCTACACTCTTAAACGCCTAAACCCTTTTTGTGTCGTTGTTCCCCCTCCGATTCATTCATTTCCTTTTGACCGACAATAATTCCACTCGGCTCATTATTTCTATCTCAATAGCCCCTTCATCCTTGCTCAAGACTCTTCGAGGTCTTCGCTCAACACATCCCTGACGGCCTCCAACTGCGAGAGTACCTTGCTCTCCAGAACATTTCCTGGCTGGCCACTCTCATCGGACGCGCCAGTTTTGATGCTCTTCCACTCCACCTCACGCTGACCCAGCGGCAGAAGTCTGTCACGCAACAACTTCCGGCTCGACAGCCAAAAGTCAATGTTTTCCAAAAGAGAAGCAGCATCCCATTGGATCTCCGGGATGTCCCGGCTATTGGCCGTACGCATCGCGGCAATAACTCTCGTCAACAGAGCCAAAGAGTGCACCTCTGATACTGAAAGAAGCGTCACGTAGTGCGGCGTCTCTCTCGATGCCGTACGACTGGCGCCAGGAGCCTCGAATCGGTCGACGCTAGACTTGAGGAGCAGAGGGAACTGGTTCAGAACGTAACCAAGTTCCGGCGCAACCGTTCCGCCCAGAGCAGTGAGGAGATTCAGCAATAGGGGCAAAACACCCTTGACCCAGATGATGTAGCATCGCTGGGGTCCAACCGCTTCCGAGAAGGGAGAGATATTCCCGCGACGCATAAAATTGGTGATGCCTGCTGAAGTCAGGTGGCTCAGCAAGCCATCGCAGGCCATTTGCTCTGCCACGGCCGGCAGGGTAGAAAGCTCTAGCAAAAAGAGCAAGCTCAACTCGCCGTAGATCGGATCACCGTTGACGGAAAGTTTATCAGCCCAGGAGAACATTGATGTCGCTGCGTGCATCGCGTCATATGATGCCATGATGTTGAGTATCTGTGTTTGGCATTGGTCAATAGTTGGCATGTTGAGACAAGCTTGCAGAATGGCGGTTAGGAGAGCTAGGTCCTCGGGTGCAACGGCAGCCTCGGAGTCGTGCACAAGGGAAACGAGCGTTCGGAATCCCTTTGCTACTACTCGGTCGAGAAGGTTTAGGACAGTCTGAGTGAGTGTGATCGAGAAGCCGTCGCCTCCATTCTTCGAGGCTCCCAGGGATTTCTTCTCCGCAGCATTATACGCACGCAAGGTGACGTAGATGGCTTTGAGCATTGTGCGATAGTACGAGATTGAGTCCGGGTTAAAGGGTTCCTCGACAGCGCTGATAATGGTGAATAATGTTCCCAGAAGCTGATTCACGTCGTGAGATGAGATGGGACGGCCAACGAGACGCTGGACGAGAAGCAAGCTCAAATCAGCTCGCTCTTCGACAATCCGCATGAAGATGTTTTCCGGGCCTTGGTTGGACCGATTGGCCTCGAGACATTGCTGCGCAACTTGCAACATTTGTCTGGCAATGGTTTCGTTGTCTGCAAGAGAGCTACTGAGCTCGAGAAGCAGGTATTCCCACGCGTGGAACAGCGACTACAGTGATGTTAGTATGGACCGAAAGGGTAGGAAGATGCTCAAGCGCAAAACTTACAATCTGCGCGTCAACTAGGGAGAGGTTGGCGTTGGCGATCCCCATCTCATTGCGGAATCCATTGTTGCGACGACCATGCCAGCCTGGATCGAAGCTCAGCATCTCATTTGCACTCTCCAAGTCATAGAAATAACTTCTGCCAAGCTCGCCGGGCCGCAGTGACGTCCTTTTGAAAGCTTCCAAGGAAACTCCTGGGTACTTGCTTGTGAAGTTTTTGGCAAAGTTGCTATGCAAAGAAGTATTATAGCTCGAAACTTCTACGCCGTCCCGCAGATAGTAGTCCAAGTCGGACACCAGGCTCTTGGCGAATGTATCGGCACCGCCCATCTGTCGTAAGTGATAGAGCTGCATGGCAAATATCTCGGCAATGTAAGCAGCCATTTTGGCATCCGTGGCAGCCTTGACGGCATCTGTCTTGCTTGTAACTGTAAAGCTGCTGAGGTCCTTGACATAAAGACGCAAAGAGTCCAGGAACGACGAATCTTTTTGCATGGTGAAGATTGTCCAAGGCCAATGGTTTTGAGATGATGCAACGAAATCGAGGATCCTGACTGCCTCGCCTGTTTCTAATTCCTTGATCTTCTTCAGCTTTGAAAAGGCTGTCGCCAGTACCGAGGTGGGTGTTGATGAGGCGTCCTTCTTGACTCCCTTGAGGGCATCTCTGGGCGTCTTGCCTGTCAAGAGACAATTTGATAGCCACTGCTGGCGGTTCTGCACGATCGTGGAGAAGAATTTCCACGTTGTCTGCACATCTTTCGCAACGAGGAAGGGTTTATCGAGTCGCGACAAAACTTCGATAAATGACCGGGATAAAAGCGGACCTAGGTATCCCAGGAGAGAAGGAGGATCGTCGTGAGCTTTGGCAGCACTTAGCACCAGGGCCTCAAGGAGTAGCAGTGCTGGCCGTCGAAATTGCTCGCAGATTGCACATAGCCTTGCCAGGATCGAAGACGTCTTGAACAGGTGTTCTTCGAAAGTCGCTGATGGTCGGTCCAAGTAACTTGCAACACGTAGCAAGGTTGTTGTAAACCGTAAAGCACACGTGAGCTGCTCTTGGGCTGAGGCTAGTCTATCTTGGTAGAAGGTCGAGTCGGGGATTTGAAGGCCATTGACCAAGGTAGTGAGGAGCGGCTGGAACCTCAAAGATCCCGTTGAGGGCGAGAGGAATGCATCGATAATGTAGGACGCTGCGGGTTCCAAGCAAGCCGCCAGCGTATCCGCGTTCTCTTGATCACCCATCCCGTACGTGTGCTCGATAATTTGATCCATGACAGGGACAACATGCCGAATGAGCAGGGCTTTGTGAAGCTCTGATCCGAAGCGCCAGGTTGAGGAGGTCTCAAAGACATCGACTGCGGCTTGAGCAATTGCGAGGCTGACCTTGCCCAAGACCTTGTCCGCTACGCCGAGCCAAACATTGTTTGATACTTGCTGCCGTCCAACTAGCTTGTTGCCAGATTTGCGTTGAACAGCACTGCTTTTGACGCTGTCGATGAGACTAGCGAAAAGCCGTACAGCTGACAGCAAGAGTTCATATCGGTCCCCAACCAGGTCAAGGTTGCCCGTGATTTTTGCCAGTTTTCCTGCTTGAGCTTCGGAGTTGAGAAGTTCGCAACGTGCCAAGTAGGACCAAACTCTCGTCGGGCAAAGTGGCAAGATCGCATGTAGGAATTGAACGCATGAGTTGAGCACTGCGATACCCTGTCCTTCGGCCGCCTTCTCGTCTTGCATATAGGCATCCATGGTTTCGCAGACAACGGCCACAAGGTCTTTGTTCCCAGAGATGTGCTTACCAATCTCTTCCAAAAGATCTTGCCCCGATTTGAGCGATGTTTCGCCGCTCAAGCCCTGCTTCTCGGACTTGAGTACCTCCGCGCGCAGTAACGTTGCTAAGAGAGCAATGGTTTCTGCCGTTTCCTCTGGCTGGAACGCATCCAGCTCGCTGCGATAGGTCTCAGGTGCCAGTTGGATTTCAAGCCTCTTGCCAAGCAAGGCAAGAGCAGAGTGCTCATACTCCATGAGAACAACGCGACCCGTATCTGTCACAAAGCGTCCTACTGTTTCCGCGGGTATCCTAAACGCATCATCCACTCGAGTTCTGCGATTCCATGCCGTGGCAGGTGTGAAAAGCGGTATATCTTCGAGCAGGTAGAATGTGTTGGTATTGTCCTCCTCCTGAGCCAGCTCATATTGCTGGTAGTCATCGGGGAGAATGAAGGTGAGTGATGGAGCTTTGCGCAGTAGGTTGACTACCGTATCCATCCGGTCATCAACAACGGTACAGTTTGCCAAAGTCCGGCAAAGGTTGAGGAAAGGCAGCAGCTCAAACGGGTAGCGATTAAGGGCCTGGTGGAAGTAATATTCAAGCGCAGCATCGTCGTGGAGCACCTCGGCCAAAATGTCGCTTGAAGGGTGGAGCGACGGCTTCGAAAGGTCCCAGTATTGCTGGCCAGCTCCTAGGACTGAAAGGAGAGAGGTTACAGAGTCTGACTGGTACCCTACGAGAGGATATGTGGCTTTGAGGAAGTCGACATAAGACAGCCGTATTCTGGAGCTCAGAAGCGCCGAGAAGGCTCCATCGCTAGAGGCTCCAATAGCCAGCGCCATCTCGGACAACACTTCGTAGGCCCGTCCATGAGATGTGACAGCTACTGCCAGCTGCTCCACAACCTGCATGTCCTTGTCTAGACCCGCGTTGGCCAAGAAAATGTCAAACGACTTGCCGTCAAGAGAAACAATGCTCCCCGCGGAAAGACGGCGAGCGTTGGTGGGCCGAATGAGAACACCAGCCTCAAAAGTCTCCTGTGATCGCTGATTCTGTAGCGCATCCCGCTTCTCGATTCGGTCGTGGTGCGAGTAGAACATGCGGTGGACAACGACGGTCCATGCAAATATGATGGGGCTTTGGCTCTCGCAATCGGCACTGGCTGCGGCGAGGATTGCATTGTGGACTTGCTCTAAGACTGATGGAGCAGTAATGTAAGGATCCTCGTCTCCGCGATATTCAGGGGCTTCTTCGGCGAGACAATCGATGGATCGTGTAGGATTCAGGAGCTTGATAGATATAGCTGAAATGAGAGACCTGAGGGGCATGATTAGGGAGGCAATGGCATCAGTCGGCTGGCTGGTGTTAGTCCTGGCTTCCCAAAGAAGTCTAGTTTTTCGTTTACTCACTGCAGTAATGCCGTTGAGAAATCCGTAGTTGTCCATCAGGGAAAACCACTGACCAACCACCGCGGATGGTACGAAAGAGTCCCCGCTGCCATCTACTGACTGGAAGACGACCGACAAGGCGTGTACAACTTCGGTGAGTGCCGTCCGCATCCATTCCAGCTCAACTTCTTCTCCCAGCAGGCTTTTGTCTTCTACGACTGCTTCGAGCCCCTCGGCCAGTCGACCGATAGCCTCAGTGACATACTGCAAGTAAGTCGTAAGGAGATCCTCGAGGTATTTGGGACGCTCGCTCGTTGCGATCAATTGAGTTGTCGTTGTCGGAAGATCGGCCGCAGAACTTGGCGCTGAAGGTTGTGTGTAGAGCACAGTCTCCTGTACCAACGCAGCAGTCATCAAAAAGTGGCGTCTCTCGGCAAGATATGTCTGGAAAACCCGTTGTCGCCTTGACTCCTCTTTTTCGAATTCGGCCCAGATCGTCTCCGCATCCTGAGCAGCACCCGCGATAGGGACAAAAGACGACGATTGTACGTTTGCGACGCCAGAGGCTTCCTGAAGGTTGATTATATCCTGGGAGGAGAGTGTTCCAGTAAGGTGGCTTGCTGGTCGCGACTGGAACTCGATGACTGTCGCGCGAAGCGCAGCAACAAGGTTGACCTTGGCGTTCTTACTCAGCCACTGCGCATCCTCCTTGATTAACTTGATGTCGAATTTGTCGTTCGGTTTGGGGGTGACGTGTATAGCGGCGGTCCTCGTTTCGAAGTTCGACTTGGTGGTATCGCTCGGCGGCGCAAAGGCGGTCGACGGATCTTTTATGAGTGCTCGTACGAAGTCGTCTTGTAAGAACTGCACAACAGCTTCGCTCTTTCGCCTAGAATCATCTTTGTCCGCCAGTGCAGCTGCGATGAGCTTCCAGGAGCTAGGTCGAGGATCAGTTTTCCGGGCAATCAGCAAGTCAACAAACGCAGGGCTACCCACATGATGATGGTATCTCCATTCAAGCATTCCTCCAAAGGAGGAAAATATTGACGGTCTGCCACTTGCGCCATTGCCGCAGAGGTCGATTGGGCAGAGCAGTCAAGGTCCAGACTGCATCAGGCGAGGCTGCGATGAGCTATGTTGCCTGAGATGCAAAGAAAGCAAATGGACGCGCTTGTACACACTTGGACCCGCGAATGCTTTTGCAGCCTCTCTGCAGGTGGTTGATTGGAGCTCCCAAAAAAAGTGAGCTCGACTTCCTTGGTTTTTCCGGGAGTTGGCGCTAAGTCATATCCGTCTTAGCGCCCGTTCTAGGTACAATGCCACAATAGGCAGTCCCGGGCGCCGGGATCGCGATATAGCGGCGGGGCGGCCTGTCAGGGTATATTGCAGCTTGCCTTTGGAGCTTCTGTGCACTGTTTGCTCAACCCAGTTAACCGCCATTTTGTACAGTAGAAACTAGTCTCCGATTCACTGTGCGACAAACAACTTTAGTGAGTCGCCGCCTTTTTATCTTCATTTCAACCCGTCCCATTGACTCACCTCATTCAAACCTCGAATGCCATTGCCGCCGAAGCAATACTTTTCTTGACAAGAGGCACTGAAATTTAGCAACGCCTTGCTGATTTGACTCATTTTTTGGCGGTTTCGGTACAATTTTCCAAGATGCCGTCCTTGGATATCATCGATCACTCACCCCAGCATCCGGACCCTTCGCCACCAATTCCCACGGCATCCAACTTGATCTTGATCGACAACTACGATTCCTTCACCTGGAATGTCTACCAATACCTCATTCTCGAAGGCGCGAATGTGACCGTCTTCAGAAATGACAAGATCACGCTGGCAGAGCTGATTGACAAGAAGCCAACTCAGTTGATCATTAGTCCCGGACCTGGACACCCCACCACAGATTCCGGAGTCAGTCGAGATGCCATTAAGCACTTTTCCGGAAAGATCCCCATATTTGGTGTCTGTATGGGACAGCAGTGCATCTTTGACGTCTACGGCGGCGAGGTCGGATCCGCAGGGGAGTGGCTTCATGGAAAGACGTCTCCTTTGACACACGATGCCAAGGGTGTCTATGCTGGTCTGCGCCAAGGTCTTCCAGTTACCCGTTATCACTCTCTAGCCGGTACGCGTGTAACACTTCCGGATTGTTTGGAGGTCACCTCTTGGGTTGCAACAGAGGACGGATCCCCGGGTATCATTCAGGGCGTGCGACACAAGGAGTACACCATTGAGGGTGTCCAGTTCCATCCCGAGAGCATTCTCACCGCAGAGGGTCGGACTATGCTGCGAAACTTTTTGCAACTTCAAGGTGGCACTTGGGAGGAGAACAGTCGACTTCAGAAGGGTTCCGCGACCAACGGCGCCGCAGCCAAGACGCCATCATCTGCGCCGGCTGCGAGCAAGAAGAACAATATCTTGCAGCAAATTTACGCTCATCGGAAGGCTGCTGTTACAGCTCAGAAGCTTATTCCCTCGCAAAGGCCTGCAGATCTACAGGCTGCGTATGATCTCAATGCCGCCTCGCCTCAAGTCTCGTTCATTGAACGCCTTCGCCAGACCCCGTTCGATGTGTCCCTTATGGCCGAGATCAAGCGAGCCTCGCCCTCAAAGGGCATCTTCGACATCAACATCAACGCTCCGACCCAGGCAAAGAAATACGCCCTTGCGGGTGCCAGCGTTATATCCGTGCTGACCGAGCCTGAGTGGTTCAAGGGCAGCATCGAGGATCTGAGGGCCGTTAGGCAAGTTCTGGATGGTATGCCCAATAGACCAGCGATCCTCCGGAAAGAGTTCATCTTTGAGGAGTACCAGATTCTTGAGGCCAGACTTGCTGGCGCCGATACCGTCTTGCTCATTGTCAAGATGCTGGAGACGGAACTTCTGGAGAGGCTGTACAAGTATTCCCTTTCCCTGGGAATGGAGCCGTTGGTTGAGGTTCAGACAGCCGAGGAGATGACGACAGCCTTAAAACTTGGATCCAAGGCTATCGGCGTCAACAACCGCAACTTGGAGAGCTTCGAGGTCGATATGAACACAACAAGTAGATTGAGAAGCATGGTCCCGGAAAATACCATCATCTGCGCCCTAAGTGGTATCAATAGCCACGAGGATGTCATTCTTTGCAAGAACGATGGAGTTAATGCTGTTCTCGTGGGAGAGGCCATTGTCAGAGCGCCGGACACAACCAAGTTCATTAGAGAACTCTGTTCTGGTACAGACGCTGAGCCAGAACCGGTCAAGACCCAGCCCCTTTTTGTCAAGATTTGCGGAACGCGAACTCCTGAGGCTGCCCTTGAGGCTGTCAAGGCCGGCGCAGACTTCGTGGGAATTTGCTTGGTTCCAGGTGCAAAGCGTTGCATATCCGACGAAAATGCCACAGCCATCTCAGAAGCAGTACACACCTTCGTGCCTACTGCTATACGCGCAGCAACAACTATCCCTACAAAATCTGCTACGGATTACTACACTGCCTCTGTCGCCAGGCTATCGAGCTCGCGTCCGCTCCTTGCGGGTATCTTCCAGAACCAGCCCCTAGACGAGGTTCTCGAGAAGCAGAAGCGCTTCAACCTGGACATTGTCCAGCTCCACGGCAACGAGCCAGTTGAGTGGGCCAACCTGATCCCCGTACCTGTTATTCGGGCTTTCAAGCCGGGCAACGTTGGCATCGGGAAACGAGGCTACCACACCATTCCTCTGCTCGATTCGGGAGCCGGCTCAGGCAAGCTCCTTGACGTCTCCAGCGTCAAGGATATTTTGGCAAAGGACCAAGAGTTGCAAGTCATTCTTGCCGGCGGTCTCAACCCCGACAATGTGCTCGAGGCTGTCAAGGCTGTTGGGGAGTTTGGTGACCGTATCGTAGGTGTTGATGTGAGCAGCGGAGTGGAGGAGGACAGTAAGCAGAGTTTGGAGAAGATTAGGACGTTTGTCAAGAATGCGAAAAGCTTCAGATAGAGTGTTCGCTGAATGAATGAGTATTTGAGATTCTACCAAATAATCTACATCGAAGACTGTGTGCATTGTATTTGAATATCCACGTCTGGTCCTGAAGCCGCTTTCTCCATGTTGTTAAATAGTCATTTACTTCCACGTTCTCGCATGAGCCCAGACTGCTGTCAGGTATACAAGTAGGGACCAACGTAGGGCTACCTGCTTCTGTTTGGAGAAACGATCTCGCCTTAGAATAGATAGCAGGGCTATGATTGACGATATTTATAACACCAGGGCTCCTAGTCCCTTCCTCCCAATCATTTTTTACACCTCCAGTTGTGCCCTCCTTCCTTTTCAGTCGCCCTGGCTCTTTTTCTCTCCTTCCCTCAAATCTCCACGTATAAAACAGCCACTCCTTTCCCTTCCCGACTTCTCACTCATCCTCTTTTCCAGCTTTTCACCCTGCTTACCTCACTCACGACTCCAGACCTCCTCTCACATTCATCATCAGTATCAGAAACCTTGCTTTCTCTGACCAACTGAGAATACCCCTTTCCTGATTCTTCCACGCACTCAATTCAAGTCTTTATCCTTCTCAACCCACTAACGATGTCAAGTCGTTCTTATCCTCACCTTCATCTTCATCATTGGTATTAGAGACATTGCTTGCTCTTACCAACTGAGAACGCCCTTTCTCTACTTTCTCTCGCAGTCTCACTTCAACTCTTCAACCTTCTCAACTCGCTTACAACATCGAGTGTTTCTTCCCTCACCTTCACCAACGGCATTACAGACCTTCATTCTCTTGACCCATAGTCACCAACTGACGACTACACTTTTCAACCCTCACATACCATCATCGACCACCGTTAATTCTTCACAATGGTCGCAGCTATCTTCAAAGATTTGGTCATCACCGCTGCCGAAGGCATCCCTGATGATTTTACCAGACAGCAGGTGTTCCATTGGACTAACCTCCGCAGTGGTGAGTTTTCACGTCACTTGAGCGAGTCGACGACTCATCTTCTCTTCACCGATGAAGAGTTCGAGTCCGCACAGAAGCACCACCGAAGTAAGGCAACCTTTTCCTTTCTATTCACAATGTTGAATGTCTACCTTTTTCATTACAATTTATGTCTTTCTTTCTTTTCACTGCTCAGATGCTAATTACCTTTGTCAATTTTCAGTCAAAGAGGCAGAGAGAAGGAGCAGGACCAAGGGGGCAAAAAGGATTCATATCTTGCACTGGAAATGGTTCAGAGACTCTTGCATCCACAACAAGAAGCTTCCGATGGAGATCTACAGATACGATACCATGAAAACCAAAGCGAAGAAGGAGGCCGAAGCGGAGGTCAAAAGAGCCCGGGCTGCAGACCAGGCTTACAGGTGGATCCGTCCTGGTCAGTGAATATTCACCAGTCCTACTCCTTGAGCACAGTTAACATATGAATCTAGAGTGGTACAGTGTTGCCAAAGACTCGACTTCCTTCGAGTACAAGGTTGATCTCTTCCGATCATCAGAGAACGAGGACGGAGCTCTGCACGAGAAGTACGAACTTTATGTAAGTCACAAGTCTAGGGCCGTCCCGAAGGGCCCTCACAAACTTGAACCGAGTCCCAGCTGACATATACTGCTTAAACCTGAAGCTCTTCCAGTCCCACTCCTCCCGGCCGCACATGTACTGGTTCGGTGCGAAGCTTTTTCACAAGAAGAATGACGGCAGGTGGATTGAGCGCGGCGTTGAGCGCCCAAGTGGCTGTTGCTCAACCTTCCGGAATGAATTTGGCAGGTTTGTCAAGTTCTTTGAGCTGAAGACCAAGATTCGATGGGAAGACAGAGTCATCAAAGCTGGAACCAGAGAGAAAACTGCGTTCAGTTACTCCCCACCGGTAAGACCATCCTCTTCGTACTGAAGTGTGAAGTTTGTTTCTGGTGAACACTTGCTGACAATGAACCTTAGACTGGTGGAAAGCCTGTCGGAGGCAAAATGGTCGGTGAGCGATACAGCCAGGCTGTCAGAAGCAACAAGAAGTTGCGCCGGCGCTATGCGGAGCTGTTCGGAGACGAGCTGCCGTCGGACATCCAGATCGAAGACGCCTGCGATGACATCCTGAAGGTCATCCTAAATGAGGTATGCGAATCCCTTGAGATGAACGCCGAAGAGGAAAACGGAGTCAATGATATGACCGAGGCCAGCAAGAATCCAAGCCTTGGTAAGAACGACTCTTTCGACTCTGACAAGGAAGGAAACGTCGAGACCGGCGCTCTTTCTGATCCTGGCATCATGGCTCAGACTTCTGACATTGAAGACACCGTCATAGAGGGTCACATTGAGGACCTCTAGACAGGTCAGACAACACTTGAAGATACTTTCACCTACGCAGGATACTGGACTCATTGGAATTTGGTCTAATGGAGACGACAATGGCGAATAACCACATGGAGCAACTGGCAGTCCTTATGAGATTGCGGAGGCCCTTGATGCAAGTCTGCAAGAAGCAGAAGTACAGTGAGTTGAGCATGGGCAACTATTCCGCCGGCCAGCTACTAACCACTCTTTAGTTGCATCTGAGGAGAGATGTCTCTCTTCTTTTTGGGATTTGGAGGTAGCACTCCAACGCGGTTTTTTGGCAATGGTTTCGAGCTTAGGTGACAGACGAGAATGGCCCTGCATCTGAAGCCCTTTTCTCCAATAAACTTCTACACGAGCAGCAGCAAGAAGGGGCCTACAGCGCTCTATTCAAGGTCGGGTGGTGGTATCTTGAGAAGTTGAGAGCGTGGCCAACTTGATTAGATCCGATAAATAATAGACATTTCATGCAGTTAAACTCCTGTCTCTTTGGTGCAGTTCACATGAAAAAGTTGAATACATCTCCCGACTTTTCAACCCCTTCGATTCACAAACCGCTCAATCATCGTTTGTGAGCGATGACTCTTGAGTGTATTAATACTCATGTATTTCAACATGAGTACCTTACGAAATCTCATGGCTGACATCTCTCCCTAAGAAAAAAACTCGAGATCCCGTGATATCGGTTCAAATGTCTCAGCGGCCGTGATCAAACTGGTCATTGGCTATCCTCGTTGTGGCCAAAGTCGTGTGGCTGGACGGGCTTGGATGACCACTCAGATGCCCGCAGAGAGCTGATCGAAGACCTAGCTTGCAAATAGCAGGTCAGACTCAAATGAGATGCTACGTTCTAGGTGCGGTAAGATTCGAGTCTGCCTTATTACCCCTGGCAATTGACGTCGAGGGATCGGCACTGCACGATATTCATTGGACGACCACTTCACAAGCTGGGCAATCAGGAAGAGGCTGAGTGTGAGACAGAGACACCAATCAATCATTGGCGATTAGTTCTCACTCAATCGGAGTCTAGGTCCGCGCGTGTCGGATTCTGTGAGATGTGTAGGGAAACTGCGCTCCCTGCTAGGACTTCACAAATTCTTCGCTTTTACTTTGTCGTCGTTCATCGAGAATAAGACGCGAAGTCTTACGTCCGCCGCTGGCTCTAGATTTGATCCACGACAAAAGAGACTGCCTGGATGCGCTCGACAGTGTCCTATATCCATTCATTAATCGCAGTGGCGGGTTTCTTGCCACTGAACCTCGCCATGGGCCTTGAAGCGCGACATCCCCAGCAAACGCTCGCAATGGGGTTCCTAGAGCATCGTGCTGGACTTTCCCCGGCGCCAACAACAGCTCCCAGCGAGGAGTCAAGGCAGATGATGCTCGAAGCTAGGAGTCTTCCTCCCAATGCATGTGGAGTTCGCCGTCTTGATAATGGTAGTGAGTCTAGACCCATGGCTCCTGCACTTCACCGAATTGGACTGACGATACCTTGCTGTCAGCGTTCGAGACGTTCTCGTGCGTGAGCAACGATTGTTATAGCTCGGGGCCATGGTTTGGATGTCGCAACGTCCTCAAGACGCAGTGTTTTGATGGGACCGCGCCTGTTTGCCAGCAGACGACTTCTTCGCTGGGCGCAAAAGCCCTTTGCTGGTAATTCTTTCCATCTCCTTCAGACAATACTGCTTGGGAGTATTGAGCTCATTTGCGCGCTCAAACTTCGACGACTTCAAGCGCTGACTTTTTTACAGCACTCGATCAGGCCTGAGCCAGTTACCGTATTGTTTGACACTCCTGAGACCCGACGACTCGGGACAGCAGACATGGCTCCGATGTGGCGACCCTGCCTACAGTGGACAAAGGATCATGGTGATAGGTACGGAGTCCGACGACCCAGACGCGACCAGGACCGTAGATTCTTCGGACACAGCGACAGCCACGTCACCTCCGTCCGGCTCTTCTTCGAACTCAACAGGTGCTATCGTCGGAGGCGTGGTCGGTGGAGTTGCCGTGGTCGCCATAGCGGTCTGCGTCATCGTCTGGTTGGTATTGAGGCGGAGGAAACGCTCGAGGGACGACGGGTCGCAGGTGCCTCTGACACCAGGCTCTCAATCGCAGCAGACTCAGCCATACTACTCTCAGGCTGGATATGGAGAGCAAGAGGACCCTTATAAGGCGCAACACGCGCCGACGCCCTCGCCTACCCCTCTCGCTGAAGTACAGGGAAGTAACGTGGTGGACAACCGAAGACCGGCAGAGCTTGGGACTTGAGCCATCGGAAGATGAAGTGGGCGTTTGTGAGGCTGCACTTTGGGGGTCGTCAGATTATTATACTACATATAGCGAAGGAGTTAGGGGTCCCGTCTGTTCCACTGTGTTCAGTGGCCTGTGTTCTTTCTTCATATATGCCTACCAGTCACATACAAAAATAGCGAAGTGAGGACGAAGCCGATGGAGCCTCGATGCCAGGAAGCCTCGGTGCTTGTCGGAATCATCTTGACTCGACTTGCTCGTGACTTCTGTGGTTTATTTGATAGAAGTGATATGTAACAGCGAGGACCTGATACAGATTCAAACACTGCTCTTGACAGGGACTTGGGGCCAACAAAGCAGGTGTATATTGGCTTAGGCATGGGCATCATTAACTGCGCTCCGCCTTATCATCTGCCCATTCTGGCGTTAGCACTACAGCTCGTATTCAATATCGTTTTGGCTACACACCCTCTTTGAACATAAGCAGCCACTGTTGATGAGCGAACCATCGACAGCATAACTTCCGGGAGCATGCCTCGCATACCTTGGCAAGACATTGAGAGGCTTCCACGACCGAGCCTTCATTGGAATATTCAATGAGCTCCCGATTACTCAAATATGCTATTTGCGGCTGACAGTTACACAGCAGCCTGATTCCTTCTGGTGGCCCGGCCCCCAGAAGGTGTATATCAAGAATGAGGAGTTTACGCGTTGAACGGCGTCCGGGCAGGCTGCTCTACTTCCCAAGGACTTGACATCCTCACAACTGCCGTTTTCCCTTGTATTGAGTGTGTTACCTATTCAAACACCAGTCTAAGCACAAATCTTGCCCTACTACCTTCTCTCCAGCTCAGCTCAGTGATGAACTCTCTTTTTCGTGTGGTCATCGCTGCGGCGATTTGGCTACCCGCAACGACAGCGGAGTATTCCAATGTGAATAGAAACCTCATAGCACGGCAGACTTTTTCACCGAAAGATGACTACTACGGGTCGTCCCCGGCTCCAACTTCGGCACCCAGAAACAAGCTCGATCTGCGGGCAGCGGAATTGGCGGCTCGCACGCTTAGTAGCAACACGTGCGGGATCATAACACTTCCATGGAGTGAGTACTCAAAGCCGTTTCCTTCGGGGCCATAGGACCTGTGCGGCTCAGAATCTTAAGGCACATTCTGACATTGGTACATCAGCAACATATCCTCTTCGATGCGCCGCTACGGTACCGTGTCGGACTGACGATGGCTATATGATGTGCGGCAGTGTGTATGTTGACACGTGCTTTGATGGGACGGCCACCGAATGAAAGACTAGCCTCGGCCTCAATACGCGCTGCTGGTTTGTCTACGACTCGTCCCCCAGGAATGAGTACATAACTGACAGACTCGTCTCTAGCAGGTCAAGCGGTGTCTGGCTTCCGAAGTGTGTAACATATTATAAAGAAATCGACACGAGCAGCTGGAATTTGTACCTTGGATGCCAGCTCAAAGAGCATCGCGGACAAACGAGCATAGATCTAGTCCAACAAACAGCCGAGGGCAAGTTCCTCGAGGCCAAAACAACATCCGCCAC
Organism: Colletotrichum godetiae; assembly: GCF_030913485.1. NCBI lineage: Eukaryota > Fungi > Ascomycota > Sordariomycetes > Glomerellales > Glomerellaceae > Colletotrichum > Colletotrichum godetiae. The sequence goes on along the minus strand of NW_026851294.1, from coordinate 237,629 downwards.
TATCACAACGTCTAGAACAGATACTACCCTGCTCTCATCTACATCGTCCTCTCCGTCTTCATCAATCTTGATCGAAGAAGAGCCGAAACCTTCAACGCCGCCACCGAATGTTGCATCCCAAATACCTGCAATAGTTGGCGGCGCTGTTGGGGGCATGGTCGCGGTGGTAATTGGGGTCTGCGTCGTTGTTTGGCTTATTGTACAAAAGAGACGAGCATCGAGGGCCCGTGGTTCAACATCATCGTCAGAGAATCCGACTCAGAGGGTTCAATTGTCCTCTCAACCAGAGGTATCCATTCCTTTGGACAACCAGTCTCGATATCCTGGCCATGAGGAGCGATACAAATACCACTCTGTATCCGCAGCCTCGTCTTCTCTTCTGAGTGAGGCGTACCTGACGCCTTCGCCGCCGCCGCCGCCGCCGAGAAACACTGTCAACAGCGGCAACAGCCCAGTAGAGCTTGGTTGAGTGAATGACAACGGCGTTCTAGATGCCAGCGGGCCGGTGTGGGGACGGAAGAACACGATGCATTGAGGATACAAGTGTCACATTATTAATTGTTTGGCTTTCATGAATGTAATTCTTTTACCCTTGCTTTTGAGAAAACCACAGCAAGACGTTGGGAAAAGCGTTTCCAAGGCCTCAAACCATAATTGAGAAGCTTGATATGAATCAAGGCAGATTTTTATCCGGATTTCCTCTTGCCATGGCCATACATATTCCGTGCCAACGGCCCATCGCTGCTCTTTCAAACACCATCGACAGTCGTAGCGGTCCCCTTAACCGCCATACCTCCATCGGCACCCTCAATCCAAACATCCCACTTCCTCCCCCCTCGCTCTCCCCCTTCTCTCGCAGGCAAAGCGTCATCTCCCGACCACAGTACAGCGGCGCCAGATTCCGGTACCCGTACCAACGCACGTTCTGCCCCTTACCCTGCCTGTTCAGGAACGCGAGCATCAAAGCCAGAGATAGAGGCCCGTGGACCAACGTAGCCGGATGACCCTCTTGCGCAGCCCACGCCGGGTCCAGATGGATCGCGTGCGCGTTGTACGTCAGCGCGCTGAAATTGGTGAGAAGATTCTGCGTCGGCGTAAGAGTGAGAGAGGCTGTCGGCTTATACGGTGCTGTCCATTCTCAGTCAGTACTTTTCCATTCTTCAAGCATTTTTCCACGACGTGGAAATGAGACGGCAACCTTGCCGCCGACACCTCTTTTTACCTTTCAAACACCGCCGCGTTGGAGCAGGAACATCAAAGTCGGGGAGAAAAGCCAGCGTCCTCCTTTCCTCAACCGCCGGACCGCTCTCACCACAACCACCAGCAGATACCCCATACCGCCGCCAAAGCTCGACCCACACCCGACCCTTCTCGGCCCTCACGTCCTCCACGCTCTCGACGCAGCCGACCCTCCGCCCATCAAGGCGCAGCTCATCCTCCCAGCCCTCGCGGAACCGGACCTCGCCGCCCGCCCAGAGTCGCCGCGTAAAGGGCGCGCCGGGGCAGTGGTCCGGATCAGTGCCGTCTGGCATCAGCCATGAGGGCAGCGATTGGAGGGGGAAATAGGCCAGGTGATGGCCTTGCGGCAATGGGGCGGCAGGCTCGGAGGATGACGATGGGTACTTTGGCGGATATTCGGTCGACGAGGTGAGGATGTCTGAAAAGAGGAGGTTGAGGAGATGTGAGGGTGTTGGTGAGAGGTGGTCTGGAATTTCCTTGCTGGTATGCAGGATTCTGGCGATTCCTGCCTCTATTGATGAGGGTGCATCTTGGGTTGCGAGTCCCCGGCGCAAGGCATGAATACCGGGAATCAGAGGTCTCATATCGAAGTTGGCATTGACGACTTATACACACATCTCTCAGTAAGTGAAATGTTACGAGACCGAGTGAGATGGGCATAGATATGCATATAACCGGTTGATAGGTTATAGTCGCATATCGGATAAGAACGCCTTGAGCAAGCATCCAAGAAACCGTATGAAAGTCGCACCAATGGCTTACTGTAAGGAGCGCGACTTTGAATGTACTTTGGTGAAGTCATTTTCAGGTGAGAACAAGAGCAGCTTCCAAGGTTGATGCATCTAGGTGCAAGAGCTGGGGTGGCAAGTCACACAACCACAGCATGCCTTGCGGAACGTGGAACAAAGCATCTTTCACATTTCATAAACAAGCCTGAACAAGCCTGAACAAGCCTGAAAGGACTGGGTGGGCATTTAATTTCATTTTCATTCTATCTAGTCGCGATCAACAAGCGGTCGCCTCCCGACCGCTCTTGAGTGTCCTCTGTCTGTGAGAGGATCATCTAGCACACTTGTTAGTTGCACAGTTCCTGTAGTGGCTAAGAGCATGGTCTCACATGTAGACTAGGTCTCAACTCAAGAGGCCTTCATAACAGACCGAAGCGGGCTCGGGCGCGCCACTTGGTGGGTGAGGTGAGCCGGGCTCATCGGGCTCCTGTCTGCAAGGAGCTGATGGGCGACATTCGGCTTGGGCGCGGGCGCGGGCTGCGACGCTGTGCGCGCGAATTCCTCTTCGCTGTTATGCTTCAGAGACGGTACTTGAGTCGATCCCTCGTTCTCGAGGGCCTCGGTTGGTCAATCTAGAAACGTCAGCGTCTTGTAGTTGGTGAGTCAGGTACTGGGAGATCACGAACCGTCGTAGTAGTCATCGTCGTCGTCAACCTCATTCAACTGCTCAAAGTTCACCTTGTAGCGGAGAATACCACCAATACCACCGAAGCCCTTGACGAACTGGTTGCCCTCGGTGGAACGGTCAGAGACGAACTCGAGGTTGGTACCGAAGTCCTTGTAGTGCTCTGCAATCCACTCGAGGAAGGATTCCTGGGTGACAACTTCCATCTCCTGGCCAGTCTCCTTGTCCATGAAGATGGCACGGTCACCGCCCTCCTGCTGCTTGGTGGTGTGCAAGGTGTGCTCAGCGCCCTGACTGTCCTTAAGCTTCCAGCGGGTAATCTCCAAGTTCTCGAAAACAATGAGAACCTCCACGGCACCCAGCTCCAGAGCCTTGAGGGTATCCTCAATGCCGTAGCAGACACGACCGGTGTCCTGGCTGATCTCCTCGAAGTACTTTCCAATGAGCTTCTTCTCCTGGATGAACTTGACGTTGCCGAGGGTCTCGGAGGAAAGTTCAATAGCCTGGTTGAAACCGTTCTCACCACCATAGGAAACGTCAACAACCTTGATGACCTTGGTGGCCAGACGGTTATCAAACAGGTCGGAGGCGTTGAGATCAGTCTTGAAATCGGCAGAACCAGCCAGAATCAGACCAGCGACGTTGGGCTTGTCGTTGGTGATGAAGTTCTGGACGGCCAACTCGGCAACCTTGCGGACGTAGTTGTGACGCTTCTCCTCACGAAGACGAGCAAAACGCAGAGCGGATTGACCACCACGGCCGTGCTTCTTGGGAAGATCGACAGAGAACTTGTGCACAACTTCTCTGGTGTTTCCGGAAAGGGTTCCGAAAAGGGCTCCGTTACCGTCCATGATGATGAAACCGAACTTCTGATCCGACTCGAGCAGCTCGGCCAAAGCCTCGGTGTGAAACTTGTTGTCACAGAGGTAGAGGGAGGTGTTGATGGGCTTGAAAGGCTCGAAGTCGATGTTGACCTTTCTCTCCTTGCCTTCCTGGGTCAAGATTTCACCACAGTAGACGACCAAGCCATTGGGAGGGACCTTGTTGTACAGCTTGAGACGCTGCTGGGTCGAGGTAATGGCCGAAAGCACTGACTGTCTGTTAACTCTAGACTTGATGTTTGACGCAGTTCCCTGTGAAAAGTCTCGTTAATACCGGTTTGGCCCGTAAAGTGTCCGATTGTCGCAGTCGTGACGTACGTATTCTTCAGCCAACATCTTGGCGGCTCTGGAAATCTGATCCTTGGGGGCTGTGGTGGGGTGTTAGTCGAACCCGGCGTCGGCGATGGCATCGTGGTCGGAAAAAGAAAAACGTACGAATGATGAGCGAGATCATAGAAGTGCCGTTACCACGAGCGGCCTCGAGGCGCTTGATCAGCTTCTTGACCTTCCATATCTCGATCTGTGTTGCACCCCATAAGGGGAATCGTCAGCCTGCATGCTCGGAGCGCGGGGCAAAAAAAGGAGGGGCTCCGAGGCCACGATGTTGGAATACGGGAAAAAACTCACGTTCTTCTCGGCCTCGTTCGCCTGGGGGTCCGACATCTTGAATGAGGGTGATTAAGAGACTCGAGGAACGACAAAATGGAGGAACGCGTTCGCGTAACGGTGAGGGATTTGTCGTCGACGTCGCGCGATTCTCCGGGCGGGAACGATGCGATGCGATGCGGTCGGGTGGTTGCAAGGAAAGAAAAGTTGTTGCTCCACGTAGGTAGGTCGATTTTTTGTGCCGTCACCGTGGGCCGCACCAGGATCCGGCTCTGACTGGGTGTACAAGTACGCCCAAGCCGGGTAGGGCGCTAAACCGCAAGCGAGTCATAAGGTGCCTACTGCCTGGACACTCTAAGTGTCTACCTTAGCCACTCAGCTCCCGAACTTTGCACGTACCACCGTGTTTTGCCGGAGCCGCTCGCCCCATGGTTCATCTTCAACACCGCAAATCTTTGGAATTTGGGCACTTCTGACACTTATTGTACACCATCACCAGCGCAATGACTACTGTGTGAGTCACTGAAGTAGAAAATCTTAGGCATCTATGTAATCTCGTTCAACGATATTCTGAAAAATAGGCAGACTGCAGCCCGGTAAATTAGGCAAACTGTGTGAGACAAAGCCATGTGCAGTATTAGTTGCCCATTCAACCCCACTCGATCTTGTGCCGCTGAAAAGTTGGGCCACTGAATTTCAGCGTCGGTACGGATACCGCTCGCTTTGAGGAACGGCTGATGACCTCAGCTGTGGATCCGCCATGCAAGTAAAGGTGTAGAGGGTCATCCCGTGTACTGGGTTGATCAGTAACCATTAGTCATGCAACTAACGAGCTAACTTTATCGCAACCTCCCAACGCGCCCCGTCCCCTCGAGAGCTTCCCGAAGTCGCAGCGCAAGCCATCGCCTTCTGTAGCTCCTGCCCGCCACATACCCATCCCGACAGACTCACAACATGGCTTCCTCCGTACCCATTCAAATCGCGGAGACGATACAGACCGCCCACATCAACCGGGCGCCCTCCCCGAGTCACGACCTCAACCCTTCCACAGCAGCCTCTGAGAAGGAGCCAGTGACATTAGAACCCGTCCATGACGATCTCGATGATGATGAGCTCGACGACTACATCCCCCGCAGCGTGGTGAACTCGAAGCCGCGCACAGCAAAACTTCCGCCCATGCCCGACCTGCGCTTCGAGCAGAGCTACCTAAACAGCATCTCCAAAGCCGATACTTGGGGGCGGGTGGCCTGGATCACTGCCAGGGATCAGGTAGGTTGTTCAGGCACATCTGGCCGCGGTCGGAATCTGTACTGATTCGATGTAGGTGATGATGCCCTTGGTCCAAGGTGTCGTTTACAACTTGTTCCTCATCGGCTGGCATCACTGGAATAAGAATGCGCAGGTCCACGGCAGCTCGATAGGTGCCAGGGTCCGGCGATGGTGGTATGGTGTGAATAACTGGCAGCTGCCCCCGCAGAAGAGCTCAAACTGGAGGACTGCTTTCACAAAGAAGGAGCTGTGAGGAACTGGAACACAGAAAAGGAAAGGGTCAGGAAACATGATTGGTGTGGTATCTGTACAACTAAAATCGAAGCAGAGTATCTCTGCAAGCCAGGTACTTTTTTAGTACCGTTGCATCTGGTGATGCGCATATCCCCCGAAAGTACTAGCCGTAGTACCGTCTATGAATGAGCGAATGCTCCTACAAATAATTGTTCAATCATCCCGATGGTTCCCATCGTCTATCCCTATCCGTACTCCGCCTGCCAAAATTTACCGCCAAACGCCAAAGGACTTGTGGTAGCCGGTTCCCAGTGAGCCCTACTCGCGCACACCAACATCTACTTGTTGCAGCATGCTTTGCAGCTTATCCGGGCTTCCTCTAAAGGCCAAGGAGGTCTGCACAGCGGTCGGACTCAGGGGCGGTTTCGTGGTCGCAACGTTGATAACGGGCTCCGGAGTCGCTTCTCTGGGTTTGGCAACAATCTCGTCAACCATTTCGTCATCTCTCATTGAGGCCTTCTCATCCTCTGGACCAGGAGTCATCATAGCCGTTTTCGTCGTGGTAGGGGACTTCTTCACCGACAGCTTTACGATCAAGCTCTTTCGAGGTTCATCGACGAGGTCATCATCTGCCATATCCACGTCTTCGTCTGGTTCATCATCGTCTTCCTCACTCTCATCTGGGACATGGTCCTCTTCTTCGTCGTCACCCAAGTCAGGCTCGCTGTCGTCGTCTTCGTCTTCATCCATGGAGTCACGTCCACGAGTCCGAGTGCCTTTAGATGACCATCCGTTGGTTCCGTGGTGAACTGCTGCGGCTCTGCGTGGCCGGCCTCCAGGGCCAGCCGCCGGCTCTGATGGCTGGCGGGAATCCTCCGAGTCGCCGTTGACACTCCCTGCTGCGCTGCTGCCATTCATTCGTGGTGGAGCTCTGATTTGACGACCGCTGGCGGTGGTCACTGGCCCTGCTGGCTCCAGGGGGGTGCTCGTCCCAGTATTGCGCGCCGAGCGCCGGTTGGACGAGTCGGTAAGGAAGTCCTCATCATCGGAGTATGTGTACTTGATTCGCTTGCCTCTCGTGCGACCTTCGTAGGAAGAGAAACCAGGCTCGGGACGCTTGAAGCGGGCTTTCTGTGCCTGTCGATACTCTCTGCGACGTCGTTTCTGCGACGATTAGTCGTGGCTCAAAGCGATACCTTGTCACACTGGACCGAAATCCGATTATAGATGCTTACCTCCTCAGTACCCTCAAAGCGAGGAATAGCTGCCAGCATCTTATCTGCAAGCTTCCTGGCCTTGGGGCCGCCGTCCTTACTCTCCAATTTCTCGCATAGGGCCCTGAGCTCGTCGATCGATCCAGCTACTGACCACCAAGTGCGGTTAAAGCCAGCAGGGTTACTTTCCCGATATACGCGGAAAGCAGTATCGTCCAAGCCTTCGATCAAGAAGTACCGTCTCTTGTCACTGTCTGAACCCCAGGACTGGACAGAGAGTGGCTGGTTCAAGTCGTCATCGTGACGATTTCCTTTGTAGGATTTATTGATGATGGTCTTGACAGTCTCGGATGCTGAAAGGGACCACAATGCAAACGCACGGAGAAGAGAGAGCTGTACCAGTTGGTTAGTGAATTGGTGCACAGGCAAGTCAGGAGCACTCCGCTACTTACTCTCTGAGTGGGTGTAATGCTGTGAAAAGTGTTGCTACCCGACAGTGGGTTGACTCCTTCCCATGATCGTGGCCACTGGGACTTGTGGGCAGAAAGAGCGTCGTCGAGAGCCTTGGAGTATTGACCGGCCCTATCACGTCAATTAGCAACCCTAGAGGACCATATTGTTTGCTGTCGCGTCGACGTACTTAACGTCCTGCTTTCGGTTCAAGAGCAGGAACAGTAGAGCGCACAGAAAAGCTTCGACTCGTTCGCCAGGCGGACTGCCAATGATATCTTGTTCGAGCTCTTGGGGACCAAAGTTGGCCAAGGATTTCGGGAAGGCATCGTTGAATCGGCTACGGAACATCACCAGAAACTGGAGGTGCGTGTTAGCTTGTCCTATGACGTGGGACACGCGGTTCTACGCGTTTTTTTTTTGCGCGAAACGACGCGATGATGTGCATACAGCAATGTCTGGATTGTCAATGAAGGCATTCTCGTGTGGAGGTGATGGCGATCGCTTGCGAGGCGGTGGCGAGGGCTCTTTGGTCGCGACGATAGCTTTCTTGCCTTTGGCAAGCTTGGGGAAGAACTTCCGAATGTCACCTTTCGTCGCAGGTTCAGGCTCGGCTTCAGATTCGATGTCGGAAGGAACTGGCGACAACGAAGATAGCGAAGACAAATCCGAAGAATCGTCGTCGGACATCTTGGCGATTATTTTCCTCTTCGCGATTGTGGTTGCTGTGTGCGCGAGTGCTTTTGTCGAAGTTGGGTTGGGGTGGGTATCGCGGTTGGTGGAGGTGGTGGTATGCGCGCCGGTGTAGTTGAGAGAGAAAGTTTCGAGCGCCCACCCGCGGGACTAATTAAGTCACGTTTGAGCCGCCTCTCCTTTCGGTCTGGTTCTCTGATAGGCCCGAGTCATTAAAATCTAAAATACCTACGGCTTCCATTCCTCTTCGCATATTCCCCTTCTCATGTGTCAAAGACTCATAGCATGGCCTTGCACCCGATGAGCATCCCCCTTCACACAACTCTCTGCCTACCTACTCATGCTGCCTGCCGCTTGCTGCTTGACATGTGCCTGGCCAACCTCTTGTGGATTGTGCTTCTTGAGTCCCATCTTGCCCTCGAAGGCATTGGAGAACCCACGTCGCCTGTACCCCACCCAAGGAGCTACCGTGGGATATCCTGGCCTACCTTGCCTTACTAAATCTTCTTCTTAGCACCGAAAAGTAGCTCAGCTTCTCTCGCTGAGTACCACCATAGAAACCTCAAAGCCATCGCATTCGATGTCTCTCATTCAGGTTGTCGTCTTAATCGAATCGTTGTGGACTTGTGAAGCTTGTCTGCTGACAGGTGGATCCCATGGTGCAGACTAGGGACGAAAGTGACCGCGCAGACTAAGACATCCTTCGGCCGAGAAGCAATCCACCATTGCCCACTCTTCAAGTTGACGCATTCTGTTGTTGATGCTATTCCCAACCACTGGGTTGGTAGCATGGTGCCTTTGTCGCAGAGACCCAGCTTCCTTTCACTCCACCTACCTGCTTTGGCCTGCTGGTCACTGCGGCGACCGACTTACAGCGTACCGAAAGCTCATCAAAACTCTCCAGCATTTCATGCGTTTTGGAGTCATTGCTCGACGTGTCGATGAAGAGGTTTGCCTTCTGGTTGTAGTCCCGTTGGGGTCTGCCTAGCACTTGCATTGCATTCCCAACTCGTTCCCGACCACTGCAGAGTCCCTCACACACGTCACATGACTATGCAGCTCAGCCAAATCAGCAAAGACTAAACCAGGCTATGATGATCGCCCGCCTACGCTACTTTGCGTCTGCAGATATTCCCAACGCTTGAAATGAGGCCATCCACAGCGTTTTGGTGTTGATTCCATCTCCGATATGATCTTGCCTCCTGTATATGCGTGAATAAGGCTATATGTGGTAAATGTGAATGGGCTGCAATCCTACAGGATACTCCTTTTCAACATCGACGAGAAAACGCCGATTCATCGATTTCGGCGAGCCCGTGACCTGTAGTCACCAACATAGACACCTCACTAGAGGCGACGGGACCACAGCGAACACTTGCAGTGATGCGCTCCCGCATATTGGATCCTACTTGGCCAAACCGTTACACGGAGACCCTTTAAGAACAAGATAAGTTGGACGCAACGATGCACTCCCGCGAGGAACGGCCTTCGCCGACTCCGGCGAAGATTCCGATGACGTTGATCGCTGGACCACACCAAGGCACCAAAGACTCCGGGGTCCTTGTAACCTCACCGAATTCCCTTCCGAGGACCCCAAACATGACCTGCCCACAAAACGCGCCAACACCGATCGAACACGGCAGACCTGACAGAGCATCAGAAAATGCGGCCACGAGGGAAAAAACAGTAGATAGCAAAGGGAATGAGGACACCTCGTCGAGCAGAAGTAAGTGCTCGTATATTCAAAAGGTTTCATGTCTTTCGTGCATTTTCAGGTTGACTCATAATGAGCGAGAAACACTGCTCATCATGACGGCGCTGAGGATATCGTGAACTTAGCCTGCTGAAGCCATAGTAAGACGTTCCAGAGGTGAGGGTAAAGTGCGGAGGTCGTGACGCGGTACAAACGCCCTGGGGTCGAGACTGAGTGGCCAAGCAGTACTTGGTCTGTGGGTCTACCCCTGTGGACACCGCTCCATTCTCCCGTCCGTGCTCTGTCAAAATTTTGGGCAATCTCCCATGGATTTCTCTTCACGTGATACAACACGTGCTCAAGCGAGGAGGGCTGGACAGGAAGTCCCACGCACCACTGCAGTTTCCGAAATTTGAGCCATCCTGCTTGTTGACGGAATTCGACGATTCAACCTCACCACGACGACAACACCTAGCCCTCCGAACGCCAGAGGACTGCCAAGATGGGTCGCGTTGTAAGTGATTGCTCTATCCAACACTCGATGTTTTATTCGCAGAACGACATTGGCGCATCATCGACTTGCTGCTCGTCGCATTCCATATTCCACCAAATCGAAACCCGCGAACTTTTTTTTTTCCGAGATGGACAAGGGATTGGACAACAGACGCTGATATACTTTTCCTCAGATCCGTAACCAGAGAAGAGGTCGTGGCTCGATCTTCACGGCCAACACCCGCCTGAACAAGGTGAGATACGACATTCCCGAAATTCGCGATACGACGACAATTTTTCCTAACGATTTTCTGTGCAGGCCCCCGCGAAGTTCCGCAACCTCGACTATGCCGAGAGACACGGATACCTTCGTGGTATCGTGAAGGACATCATCCACGACCCCGGCCGTGGCGCTCCTCTCGCCCAGGTCGTCTTCCGCGACCCCTACAAGTTCAAGCAGCACACCGAGACCTTCATCGCCAACGAGGGCATGTACACCGGCCAGTTCATCTACGCTGGCAAGAAGGCCGCCCTGACCGTCGGCAACGTTCTTCCCCTCGGCTCCATGCCTGAGGGTACCGTCGTCTCCAACGTCGAGACCAAGATCGGTGACCGTGGCACTCTCGGCCGCACTTCCGGCAACTACATCACCATTGTCGGCCACAACCCCGATGAGGGCAAGACCCGCATCAAGCTTCCCTCCGGCGCCAAGAAGGTTGTCCACTCCGAGGCCCGCGGCATGATCGGCATTGTTGCCGGTGGTGGCCGTACCGACAAGCCCCTCCTGAGTACGTTTTGGCCCCTGGTTGCGGAAGGATGAGAGCAACCATAGGATGAAGTTGGGGAAAGCATTTGACTAACCAATACCTACAGAGGCTTCTCGCGCCAAGCACAAATTCGCCGTCAAGCGTGGTGCCAACTGGCCCAGAACTCGTGGTGTTGCCATGAACCCCGTCGACCATCCCCACGGTGGTGGTAACCACCAGCATATCGGTAAGGCCTCGACCATCTCCCGCTACGCCGTCCAGGGACAAAAGGCCGGTCTTATTGCTGCGAGACGGACGGGTCTGCTCCGTGGTACCCAGAAGGTCAAGGAATAAAGGTCATAGTTTGGCTGGATTTCAGGGTTCCATTGGGATGGTGTTACGCGGCTGGCATCTTTTGAGGGTACTCGCAAGGGCAGTTCATCTGGTAGCTCTTCGGCAAGTACTAAAAGGCATTTTGCGCATTGAATGATCACGCCATGATTCCCCCCGCTACAAGAGGGAGAGGAGAACGCCAAACCCAAATGTGATGAGTGAGACGCCGGGAGTTTGTGTGTGGATGACGAACAAAAAACGGTGTTAGGGACAGCAAATGGAGTGAGGGGGAAAGTGGCCTTGGATCTTTCCTCCTAAGCCCGGCTACCATACGTAGTTGTGGTTTCCTCTTTCAATTGATCGATTCAAAATTTATACTGAGGAGCTGCTCCTGTCTCGTGACACTCCTTCATTCAGCGAGTGGCCTGATGATATGACAGCCCAAATACCAAAAACGGCGCTTTCCCACCCTGACTCGGTCTTACGAGACTTAATCTTTGATCCATCCTTGATAGAACCTCCAAAATCACGGTGATTTGAGGTCGATTCCCGATCCCTCTTGCTTCAAGCTTCTTATTACTTCACTCCCCATCACTCGCTCGCACACAACAATGTTCGCTTGCCAGAGAGTCACCGCCTCGAGATGTCTCACTCAACGCTGCACGTCCACCAGTTCCCTCAATGCAACAGTGACGAGAACCTTTGCTACTCGCCCTTGCCCCACCATCCCTGCTGCCCTTGTCCTCTCATCATCATCGGCAGCGACAGCACCCTCAGCCCGAGCTCCTGCCCACGCCCCTCCAAGTCCACAGGCTCCCAGTCAGAGTTCTCGCCCTGCTGTGCGAGCACGTTTCTTCTCCTACCACCCCACCTCCTCCGACAGGTCCAGCAACCCCACCATCGGCATCCCCTCATCCAAAACTGGCCGACGGAGCACCAAAATCAAAATCTTTGGAAGCTCCCACAACCTTCATCCCTTCCACACCTCATCCATACACCCCAGAACACATCAATTGAACAAAATGGCATCCCAGGATTTCCGTCTTCTCTGCCTTGAGAACCCTCTGCTTGGTAAGTGGTTTTTTAATGGGTTTTAAGCTTAAAGCACCGGGAACACCGTTGCGCGACCCCGCCATTGTCGCTCTAACCCCTCCCTTAACACCGAGCTGGAGCAAAATGTCGTCAACTAACACCGCAACACAGACATCCAAGCAGTCGGTGACGAGGCTCTCCTCGAAAAGTATGGCATCAAGGCCAACGATGCTATCCTCGCTGAGGAGAAGCACCTCGGCATCTACGAGGACCTCTTGAACAACTACGACGCCAAGCTCATTGCCGGCGGCGCCGCCCAGAACACCGCCCGCGGTGCCCAGTACATCCTCCCTCCCAACTCCGTCGTCTACCTCGGCGGTGTCGGCGACGACAAGTACGCCTCCATCCTTCAGGATGCCGTCAAGACCGCCGGTCTCCGCGTCGAGTATCGCGTCGACCCCAAGATCGCCACCGGCCGCTGCGGTGTTGTCATCACCGGCCACAACCGCTCCATGGTCACCGAGCTCGGTGCCGCCAACCACTACGACCTCGAGCACTTGACCCGCCCCGACGTCTGGAAGCTCGTCGAGAACGCCCAGGCCTACTACATCGGAGGCTACCACTTCACCGTCTGCCCCGCCGCCATCCAGAAGCTCGCCGAGGAGGCCGCCAAGAACAACAAGGTCTTCGCCGTCAGCTTGTCCGCCCCCTTCATCTGCCAGTTCTTCAAGGACCCCCTCGACGCCAGCGCCCCGTACTGGGACTATGTCATCGGCAACGAGACCGAGGCTGCTGCCTACGCCGAAGCCCACAGCCTCGGCACCGCCGACCTCAAGGAGATCGCCAAGGCCCTCGCCAACCTGCCCAAGGAGAACAAGCAGCGCAAGCGTGTCGCCATCATCACCCAGGGCACCGAGCCCACTCTGGTTGCCGTCCAGGGTGAGGACAGCGTTAAGGAGTACCCCGTCAAGCCCATCTCCAAGGAGCAGATCAACGACACCAACGGAGCTGGTGATGCCTTTGCTGGCGGTCTGATGGCTGGTGTCGTCGATGGCAAGTCGCTCGACCAGTCCATCGATATGGGCCAGTGGCTGGCTAAGCTCAGCATCCAGGAGCTTGGTCCTTCGTAAGTTGACCCCCCTATCATATCACACGACACCAAATGGCAAACTTTGTCAAACTTTCTCGCTTCATTCGCTAACTATGAACTAGCTACCCCTTCCCCAAGCAGGCTTATTCCTCGTAGGCACGAAGCCTTTCAACCTAATGCATTGAGCATTTCAGTTTCTTTTTGTTCAGAATAGTCTGGCGTTGAGGGGGTCAAAGGGAAAACGGTTTCAACAACGGCGTTGGCTCCTGAGGGAGCTTTCAAATGAGTGGCAATCGCACTTTGCATCAACTTGCAATCTGGGCTCGACACCTTTTACGACCTTGAGCCCATGGGTCATGAGATATTTGGTAGAAAACAATGTGATGAGACGATTCGGCGGGACAAGAAAACCCAGCCCAGGTGACACCCTTGATCAGAATCCATCCCCTTCGTGTCGTGTCCAGTGAAATCCGTTCAAAACAGTAGTATGAGCCAGTATAATTCAATCATGCGATCCATATCGCTGAAAATTCAGGTCAGCGGTGTACACTTGTAGAAAGAAACGATTGATAGACTTACATCGCAGTAGCAAATGGGATGTGTTCAACTTCCAATCAAGCCGCCGGGCGGGCCGGGCAGGCCTTGTGATAATAATGTTTGATCAGGAAACAAGGTCCTGGTTTTTTTTTCTTTTTGGGTCCGCAAAACTCAACGACGCATGTTCTGGCCCGGAGCACGCTTAACTTCGTCAGCCATAGCCGACTGGAGAATCATGTCGTTGTATCCGGCCGTGTATCCGTCAGTAGCGGCACCTCCGTTCTGTCTGACCATGTTCTTGTAGTGCGTGGGGTCCTCGTGCATGTCGGCGATGGGGCCTCGTCCAAACGCAGTAGTTGCGGTGTACGCGATACCGTTACACGGCGTGCTCTGGTAGATGCTGCTGACGTTGGAGAATTGAGTGCCAGACGCCGGCGAGAAGCTGTCTCCGCTCACAGGCATGTTGGGGCTCTGGGGGAACTGAGGACGAGATCCGCTCAACGAACGGGCGTGGGCGGCTGCCGCTCTGGGCTGCAGAGCATTGGGGTTGACTTCCGCGTACGGGCTCGGCCACAGTCCATATCCTCCCGATCCTGAGAAATCACGGCTCAAGGATCTCGAGTCGGTGGGTTGCCTGCCAAAGGCCTGCAGAAGGCGGTCCTGATGAGCACTTATGTCGGGTGTACTAGCATACGGACGCTGTTGCTGCCGAGCCATATACGGGTTCTCTCGTGCTTCTCCGAATGGATCGTCAAGTCTCGGTGTACCCGAGGTCTGGCCAGTCCTCTGCATGCCAGCAGTGCCATCGAATGATCTTCTAGCAGCATCCCTGATGGCACGGTCTGGTGGCGTCAGCTCTTGGTTCTTACCCTGGGGAGTTGGGGTGTAGATCATGTTCCAGGGAAGGCTCGGGAATGTCTTTGCTGTGGCGGATCCGAGAGCGGGCGGGCTGTTGGTCGGGGGGACACCAAATACCTCGTTGGCCATGGCTGAATTCATTCCGTACGAGGTGTCCTCGTGGCTCCCTGCGGGAGAGGCGTGAGCCTGCGGAGGCATCAGGAAGTCATTAACCATGTGAAGCATATCAGCGTCAGAACTCAGGAAGTCGTAGTCTGACTGGCCCTGCGCTTTGCTGCGTCCGGGAGTTAGGTGCGACTGCACCTGCGGCGGGGCAGCCACTTGGGGCGTTATAGGCAATGCAGCAGTCGGGGTCGCGTTTCTAACAGGGCCTGGCCGCCGCGAATCTTTGCGTTTCGCCGCTGGAACTTCCACTGCAGAGCTTTGCTCAACTGGAGGCTGGGAAGCTGTTGCAACCGCTGAAGACTTTGGCGTGTAGTTATCCTCGTACTTGAAAGTAAGCCCCCTTGGCGATGAAGTGTAGGAGAATGGAAAGTTGGTGTCATCATTGGCGAGGAAGAAACCACACTTGATCGTCTGCAGCACCCTAGAGAAGATCTCTTGGAGAGGGCCAAAACGCTGCCCGCCATAGTGTTGGATTTGAGGCTTCAGACTTCCAGTATCCTCATCGTAGTTGAGACGGCAACTGTCCGGCAACCTTGTGTCGCAGAGAGGGAGCATTCCTATGGCTTCCTGGTCCTCTGGAAGCAAGTATGGAGTGAGTTTGAGATCCTCGTTGCCATACATCTCACAGAGAGAAGTGAGTGCCTTAGCGAACCCTGTGTACATGTCCTTGATGGACAGCTCAGGGGCTTCTTGAGCGTTCACAATCTCAACACGGCATGCAACAAGCCAGGCCGCATATAGGCGCACAAAGGGAAGAGTGTTCTCCGTCATCATGGTTGCTTGGTCTTCAGAGCTCACTTGTTCGCCGTTTGCTTGTTGCTCAATGAGTCTCTCCATTTCCCTCTTTAGGAACTTGCAAAACGTCATGAAGAAACGAGCGTTCAGGCGAAGAAGAAACTGAGAGGTTCGAAACGCAGCGGTAGCCCAGTCGCCTGCTGTGAGTTAGTGAATAAACTGCGAAGTTCAACAATGAAAATCACGTACCTTTCGCCTTGTTGTTGTAGACATAGAATGCAGACATGTTGAGCAAGACCATCTTCAAAAGGATTGGCTGAGTGTTTGGAGCCTTGATGGCCATCTCAAGATGGTTGATGACTTCCTTCTCCAGCCCCTCATGTTGAGGAAACGGCTCTCCTTTGCTGAAGTGTGAATGTAGCTTTACGAACCAGGTAACAAAGGCCTCCTGAGGGTCAGGAGGACCTGTGCGACGGGCCGGCGTGGTTGGCGCTGAGAGGCTCTTCAGTTCCGATTCAAGGTTCTGTGCCGCCATTGGATGAGGGTCTTGAATTGCCATGGCGCGGTAGAAGTGATATATGATATCCAGGTGCTTTCTCTCATCCAAGTAGATGATGCCCATCTGGTGGTGGGCGAAGCCGGAATTGGGAAGGATGTCGTGGGCGAGAGAGTAGTATGTCAAGGCAGCTTCGTAGCTCGGGACCTTGTGTCGCGCCTGCATACGGTATCGAGAAAGGTCGCCTAAGTGGATGAGCACCAGATGAACGTATTTGAGGATAATCTGGCGAACGGCAGGCGTAGTGTTGGCCATGGGGTTCTCCTCTGCCAACTTTTCGGCCTTGATGCCCTCAGCAATGCGCTGAAGCTCGGGAATCGGGTAGACGGCTGACATGCGCTGGACGAACGCCACGTAGAACTTTTGCGCCGTCTTGAGGAACCCGCTGTACATCCTGTCCAACTTGCGCTTCTGGACGGCAAGTTGTGACGACCTCAGCTTGCCCAGAACCTTTCGATATTCGGTATTGACAAGACCGTGGGCCTGCCAGAGGTTGGCTTCCACCTTCTCGGCCGCGGAATATTCGAAGTCATGGAATATGACATGGAGGCAGGCTAGTCGGAGGCTAAACACAGGTCAGCAGGGTACTACGACCCAGTAAATTGGGCCGGATTCGCTGCATACTTGGAAATGACGCTTTCCAGGACCTCGAAATGCTTCAGCTCATTGCCGTCGGCATCTCCCTTGAGCTTGTCCACCTCCTTCTGCAGGTGCTTCCGAAGTTTTTGGGCTTGGCTGTGGTCAAAAGTCAGCATCGGAAGGTAGGTGCCCGGAGTCGCATGGAACCCGAAACGCCCAACTGAATATGACAGAGGCAATGCTTGGCGCAATCCAAATTTCGAGGTGAGCAAGAGGGGAAATTGGCTACTTACTGCCATGCCTGCTTTGCAGCCTCAACATGTTCCGCCATGTTGGCGAATGGCGGAGCTGGGTCCTGGAGTTGATGATTGGGGGTGGAATTTTGGTGTTGATGGTGTTGCGATTATTTTCGCGATGGGGTGGTTTGTTGTTGTGGAAGGTGCGGGACTCCAAAAATTCAGGAATGGGACAAAAATGAAGAGCCCAAGCTACGTGCTGTGCTCACACGCTCTCAAGACCAGTCCCTGAATGTGCGCGCGATCCATAACTTGGGAGGCGAGGTCGTCGGGATCCAAAGGGTGAAGGCGACAATGGTGGTGGGATCGGGGCAGCGGCAGCGGCGTCGTCGGGTCCAAGGCTTGTGGTGGCACGTAATCGGGGTGATGAGGGAGTCGGGAAGAAGAACATTGGGCGGAGGGTCGGAAGGAAGGAGCGACGAGCAATGCGCCACCCAAAGCAGACATTCAAGAAAGGGAACACTCAGGCGGGTGTAGAGGGACGAGAGTGTCAGACAGAGGCAGGCAGAGAAGAAGGAAGAGGTAGAGGATGGCGATGTCGGGTCTCCATGGGCCATGAGGGACGCGAGCGAGCGAACAACTTAGCTCATAGGACAATAAAGTGTGCACTTCTCCATCCGTCCATCCATGGAACTTGATTGAGCCTTGGGGAATCAGTTATTATTTTGGATGGAGCCCCTCAACAGGCGGGCACACATGGACCGTGCATTGGACTGCGGGCTCTTTGAGAAATTGGTCCCTCACTGAGGTCCCTCACTGACAGCCCACCTCAGTGCGGTGCGACATCATTCCCTTAACGCAGGATACTTGCAGCTTCAGCACGGCCCATGCTAGGGACATGATTGATAAGCCTTGTCAAGTTGTTGCTTTGTTAGGAGCCTAGGCCCTTGCTTTCACTTCTTCCCACTGCAATTATTTCGATGATGACTTGTCTGTCCCCCAAACACTGCTAACGACGAGCCTTGAGCCTTGAGCCTTGCAGTGGTCTTTGACCGTCAGTGCCCCACCACGGCTCCGGTCTTTGCCCAAAACATTCGATTCCGTTCATCATCGTCGGACCTATTGTCACCGACATTTCTGTCCTGACTGGCCCAAGGCTCGGCGAAGCGTATTTGGATTCCTGCTACCCTTACAGAGTACAGCCTACGGATACATCATACACTATAGGCTGGCTCAGTCAGTCGTCCGAGCCCGCCCCTCCATAGATCCTGCCAAAAAAATTAATTTCAGGACATAACTCAGCAGCAGTGCGACGTGGGGGAAATTCGAGTGCCTGATCTGCAAGTAATCCAACCCCCCCGTCACGTTGGCCTTCACTCAAGATGAAACGCTCACGAGAGGCCGAAGAGGAACACCCGTCCTCTGGCATTTCTACAGACGAGCGTAGCAGTCCGGAGACGTCCACTTCAGACGACCGCGCTGCCAAGATCACTGGACTAGAGCCCGCCGTCGAGGGAGCATCGGGGGATTTTGCCATGAAATGTTCCCTTCCGCCTCACAAGGAGGCCCTGACTTTCAAGACATACGACGACTACGAGGCGCACTACATAGCCACGCACACCAACAGGTGTCTGGAATGCGGGAGGAACCTACCGTCGGGCCATCTGCTTAATGTGCACCATGAGGAATGCCATGATTCCTTCGCCGCTGTGAAGCGGGAGAGAGGAGAGCACACGGTAACATCACCCCCCACACACACAATCTCTCTCTCTCTCTCTCTCTCTCCAGCCCCTATTCTGAACTGCGTCTGACACTCACGACAGTACTCCTGCTTCGTAGAGGGCTGCGAGAGGAAGTGCATGACGCCGCAGAAACGCCGGATGCACCTCATCGATAAACACGCGTTTCCCAAGAACTACTTTTTTGCTGTGACCAGGGAGGGTGTCGACGGGCGACGGTCACTGCTAGTAGAAGCAGGTCATCACCGACGGAAATCGTCAAACGCTTTCGTTGCAACCAAGGATTCGAAGCGTAGGTCAAGCATCCTAGACGCGTCCACTTCACAAGGCGGAGAGTCACAAAAGTCAGGAGATGCTGTGGCCAAGTCCGAGGCCAGCTCTGTGCCCGCGGAACCAGCGATAACGGAACGTCCAGATACGGAAATGGAGGATCTCGCTGGCGCAATGTCGGCGCTGAACTTTGTGCCAAATAGCGTGCGATTTGGCAGGGGCGGAGGACGAGCAGGCTTTGCAAAACGATGAAGACGTCACGAATGATACCACTACTTCGATTAGCGTTCAGGCCATGATGATACCAAAACGGTCAATTGAAAGGATCACTACCTCTTTGCCGTAAACAACGACCCGAGTGATCGTACCAAGGGCCGGAACCAACCCTGCCATGCTAAGCGCCGAACGCCTGCCCTCCACGGGGGCCCTCTGTCGCCTGGAGGCCATACCGAGGGACGGCCTCGTGTAGGAGATATCCCTAAGAAACACGTACACGACCAGAGACTCTGCTCCTCTAGTCACTGGAAGCGCAGCCATGGCATCCGCAAGCGACGCATTGGACCTCTTGGTCCCCCTTGAGCTGGGCCTTGGGAACTCTGCAGATGCACGTCGAGTTGAAGTTGGTCTCCTTGGTCTGGACACAGCGCAAGCAGCAAAGCTATAGACACATGTCAGCAACATAGCTCGGAAACCTCCATTGGCACGGCAACTTACCTTTTCGTAGCCCTGCTTCTTCCACTTGGCAATCAGCATTCCGTCCGCGTAACCATTCTTGAGCAGCCACTCGTACAGCTGCTTGCTGATGGCCTCCTTCTCGTAGTACAGGTCGTAAATGTAGCGGCTCCTCGCGTGCGCAATCTGGAAAATTTCCCACTGCGCCTGGTGCTTCGGCCCCGTCGGGGGCGGCTTGTTCTGCGCATCCTTCATCTTGTTCTGGAAGATGAGGAGCTGGTCCTCGATGTCGTTGAAGCCTTCTGGAGGCGGCTTGCGCTTCGAAGATCGCATGGGAGGCATGGTGGGCTACTATTCTGCGGGAATATACCGTAGGTTATTGGAGAGGACACGTGTGTTGAGGTTCGATGGGCTCTCGCGGTCTCGTCGAGGTTCGTCTCGTTGCGCGTCGCGGCTGTAGGCTGGCAGAATGACGAAGTGAGTTGAAGTTCAAAAGGTCAAGTTGATA
Organism: Colletotrichum godetiae; assembly: GCF_030913485.1. Classification (NCBI taxonomy): domain Eukaryota; kingdom Fungi; phylum Ascomycota; class Sordariomycetes; order Glomerellales; family Glomerellaceae; genus Colletotrichum; species Colletotrichum godetiae. The sequence goes on along the minus strand of NW_026851294.1, from coordinate 217,389 downwards.
GTGGGGCAAAAAGCTCCCGATATCTTATCGGGCATGCCACTAACGCCGCTGGCCAGGCCGGCAGAAGGTGCAGGCGCTGGGTCCGGGCTGACTAAGGAGCCACACGTGATTGGGCCGTCCGGAACCTTGGAGCTTCCCAAGATTCCCGTTCCACCCAGTTAGACCAGCGAGTCGACGACAGGCCGTTCGGGAATCACGTAGCGCAGCAAGCAAAACCGCCCTCTTCACCAGCATCGCCCGCCCTTCCCCCCGCGCCCACCATGGCCATCACACCGACCCAATTCGCAAAGACGACCCGGCAGTGTGAGTCGTAAAAACCAATTGACCCCGAAATTCCCACTGATTCGTCGAGCAGCGGCCAACTGGAACGACGCAAAGAGACGGGTTCTCGCTTCCTACAGAGAATGGATCCGAGCTGTACGTTGCCTCCCAATTCGTCCCCCGTTATAGGATATCCGGCGTACGCGGTAAATTCGAGCAAGGCGCGCAACGATGCGAGGACGATATATGCAAGAGGGCTGGCTTGAAGGGATGGGAGTTGAAAGCATGGAGCGGTGCTAATTGAGGAATACTGGGAATAGGCGCCTGAGATCCAGACGATGTACAACGTCCCCCTGCCCGTGTCCGTCCTCCGCACCCGGATACGTGAGGAGTTTGAGCGCCACAGGTTCGCCAACAAGCTCCCCGTGGTGGACGTTCTCTTGTTCAAGAGCCACGCCGAATACCAGGTATGCCGCCCCCCCCCCCCCCCCCCCCCCCCCCCCCGGCGACAAACCCCCCTTCCCGCACGCGCGCAGCGAAATATATCGAGGGAGCCAAAGAGGCTGGAGATTTTGCTCCACAGCAGATGGATTGGCCGCATGGCATTGGGATTGGCAAGATACAAGAGCAAAGAGCTGACATACATATTACAACGACGCAGGAGACGATGAACTTCTGGAAGCAGACGACGCACATCATGTCCTACTTCAAGGAGGAGAACTTTAGAGGAGACAAGCGGTTGCCCAACAGCTTCATGACCGGATTCTTGGAGGTAAGTTTCTCACAGAAGGGCTACGGGCATGCTAGAGCGGGAGGAGCAAGGGGATGAAGGGCACCAGCCAACGTTTGACGCTCTTTCGAGACGGATCGCTAACCTCACATTATTTAGGGCCGCAACTAAGAGCGCTGGAGGGTTAGAGCTCGTGTACATAAGATATACAATTTCAAAAACATTTCCGCAAACAAAGCCACGAGAAATAACGACTAATTCGTTGGTCTTACTTCATTTGTTTTGTCTACGCCATTGGTTCTATTTTGGTGTCTCCATTCCCATATAAAACAAAAACAAGAACGCCTTTTTTTCCATCTTCCAAAGAATCACTGTCGCTATGAACGACCAAACTCCTCCTTGGCGCGGATAAACTCCTCGGCGACAGTGTCGCTGAGGGCCTGAAGGTCCTTGAGACCCTTTTGCAGAGCCGCGACGGCGGTACCGTCTGAGTGACACAGTCAGGGAACATTCAATTTTAGGAATGAGAGAGGTGAAGGGGGGGAAAGACTCACCATAGGTCTGGATTCTAATGTTCATCTTGGGTTCCGAAGGGTGGGGGATGGCGTAGGCGCAAAACTCAACGTCAGGACTGAAGAAAGGAGGGGTGATGTTAGTAGAAGGCCGACAAAACCAGGTCTCCCACTGTGAAAGATATTGAGACCAACAAAATTCAAAACATACTTCTTCATAATGACATATCTTAACGCATTGCCCAGTGTGTGACCCTCATCGATGAACTCGAATGAGGCGGCTGTGTCTGTTGAGCCGGGCAGCTAATTCGCAAAAGTTAGCTTCAAGCAGACCCGGCGGTGGAAGCAAGAAAGAAACTCACAATCTTGACGCGCTGGGGCTCCTCCTGCTCCTCCTCCTCCTCCTCCTCCTCCTGCTCATTCGAGTCCTGGCCTTCCTCTTCCTCCTCGACCTCCTCCTCGGGCTGGTGAGAGGTGGGCGCCTCGTCCATGGGGACGTCTTCCGAGTCGGTTCTGCCGGGCATTTTTGTTTTGTTTGTAATGATGAAAGATTCTTATGAATGGGTTTACCGAAAATAAATTCTCAGTTGTCGCTGAAATGGGGTATCGAATTGGTCTTTTCGCGGGGTATTGTAATTCAACTTTACACCAGGTCGACTTGCACTGCGCGCGCATCTAGTGCCCGTCGTCTCGAAATTTTTTGATATCGGACCCGCGGATCAATTTGATAAGCTACCAGCTGGCAATCATCCCCTACATCTGAGACCAGCTGTCATGCTAGAGCAAGGTCCCGACCGCCAACCCGGGCGTCTCTACCACATGCAAGCTCACATCGCATCGCAAAATGTCACGTCAAGACGGCGCCGCAAGTAACAAAGAATCTCAAAAAAAGGAATCTCGCCTCGCTTCGCGCCCCCTTCCCCTCCTCCGCCAAAATGTCATCGAGAGTATCTTTAGGGTAAAAGTCTATCGCTCGGCAGATGCAACGGCGTGAGATTCCCCCTCCCCCCAAGACGCCGCCGTTCTCCTCCTGCCCTATCATCTTCATGGTCAGGATTTTTTCCAAAAAACCAATATTGCTACTATCCTGCATCAAACCACACAACTAGAGTCTTGACTGTCATATCCCCCAGCACATCGTCATAGCATGCAAGACCTGCTCACTGGTCTTGTGATTCCGTTGTTTGGCAAACCTACCATCTAACAAACTGTCGCCCCAGAACCAATAGAAACCTAGCACACTTGTGATGGACGCTTTCCGCAATGGGTAGGAGTTTGATCAATGGAGATGCGCCCCTACAGGCGCGCGGCAAGATGCAAGTCACGCAGCTCTCTACCACATCTTTTGTCTTTTTTCAACCAACCCCGGCTTGGTTTGTTGTTGCACCGCGCACGAGCAAACTACCTTACATCACCTTGCAGCTTCCGCTACATTAAGTCCTATCGACCCCTCTGACTGGTTCAGAGAAACAGAGAAGAATGATGGAAAGATCGATAGCGCACTTCTTTGTTCGCCCCCGTTTGTTCTCTCGAGAAGAGTCCCGATGACCATGGAGAAGAGACGTGCATTTCTTGGTAACCAATCCCGCGGGCGACAGTCTTCAAACGCTAAGCTTAAACTTCATGGGGCTTGGCTCATCTCGATGTTGGATAAAATCAATCAACATGATCGCCGCAGTACGCGAATGCTGTCCGTATCAGCAAGCCGTCGAAGCAGTCTCTGTATTCAGGCCCAGAGATCTCGCAAATCAAGTCTCATCAAGTCGAAATCGTATTCGTAGAACCATCGACCTACAGGCTACAACATGTCTCGGTCCGAAATCAGATTCAAAGAATACTCAAGGCCCCCCCCCGCGGCGTCTCCCCGACCCCGACAGCCCAGGCTCCGGGTTAGACTCTTTCCTTCTCGGTGAGACAACAAGAGAGAGAGATCAACCCCCCTTCACCCCGTGAACAAGGGCCCTTCCACCGCATCGTGTCCACGGACCATCCAACTCCCGCGTGGTTGACGTTCCCGGGGAGGCGGCGTAAGCGCGCGGAGGCGATAGGAGAGGCTGAGAAAGATCGGATAAGACATCATAAACGGCATGCATGGGCATCATACGGCATCATGAGAGCTCCCCCTCCCCTTCCGCCTTCACCCCTCCTCCGTGCCCACTTCACAGTAAAATCCTTATCAAGGGAATGTCGGGAACAAAACAAAACAACCGGGGGAGGGAAATAAAAACCTGATCGCGATCCCAGAGAGCCCAAAGCGTTCGATGCAGAGTAGCAAAGCCGAGAAGGCCGTTCCGGTTTACCACCCTTTCAACCCTCGCATCCCCTCCCGGTCAGACGACCAACGTTCGGATTCTGTTCGTAGGGTGCCAAACCAAACTTCACCAATTCGTGATCGTCCGGCGCTGTCACATCGGAAACGAGGTTTGATTGGCCGCCCACCGCCCTTTATTGTTTCATGACAGGGTCGAGCTGGGCCACATGATTGGCTCGTTTCCTTCATCCTCAAACCGACACCCAGCTGGTGGGTTTAGCTTGGTACGTCGTTGAGCTGGGGTTGGTTAGGTACGTGGGTACGGAATACGTATCATCCTGGGCCTGGAAGTACGAGTGTACGGAGTATGTGTGCTATGTAAGCAATATTCAATCCTCACCAGCGCCGCGTGGATTGACGGATGGTTTACAGATGACGAAGGGGAGCAACGGCCGTCGTCTGTGAGTCCTACCCAGAGATGGGACGGAGACGGCAAGGTGGAGGGGGCGTGTCCAGTGTATGTGGGAAACGTGTGCAAGCCGAGGGAAGAGACGTCTTAACTCGGCGAATCGTCTGTGCAGGTAAAGCGAATGCTACTCACAAGCAAAAAAAAAAACAAAAAAAAAACAACAACAACGGGCGTGTTTTTCTTCTGCTTGATGCCGCTGAGGAATTTCAGGATGAAGATGTCTGTACCACCGTTCACGGTACCAAGGAAACCTGCTGCAAGTGGAAAGAATAAAGGTTGTCGTCCCGAAAAGGATGAAGAGAAATTTTTAGGGGATGTAACGTCGACGACGAACCTGGAACCGTGGTGGGGTTTGGGGGTTGCATGGGGGAGGGGGGGCGTGAGCATGTTGTTCGGAGAGGGGGTGCGAATGGAGATGGGTGCTGAAATACTCCGTACTGAACGAGCAACTGTTATTCGTATCTATCCATACCGAGACTGACGGAACCAAAAAGTTATTAGCAGAGTATCCGTAGACGTCGTGGTTATACTACCTTCATCTATGAATAATATATGAATCCCATATAGACGTTGTGAGCCGGCATGGACGCATTAGACAATGGGAAATTTGATAGTCGACGACGTGTGCAGGAGGTGGCTCTGGCGTCGGTGACGACGACGGCGTGGAGAATACTGCATCTCTCCGACTCGTATTCTTCTGCATTTCACTCATCAACTTCATGCCAATGGTACGTGCGACTTGTGCCACAACTCAACTCAGCCTCTTCTCTGCGAACTGTGACACAGAGAGAGAGAGGCTGGTGACACATTGACACATGGGGTTGCGGCTTAACGGTCGTGGGATATGGCCGGGATCTTCAGGGACGTTTTCACATGGACCTTCCCCTTCCGACCCCCTGCTCTTCCTGGCCTTGCCTGCCGTGCCTGCCCATGACATTGCCGTGCGGAGAAGGCAAGAGACAAAGTGAACCAGCACCAGCTAATCTCGCCAAACTCAGCCTTCAGGAGGCTCAGGTCAGGTCAATAGAATGAGGGGCGGGTTTCAGCAAAGGCCTGCCGCCCTACGAGTGGCTACTGATCGCCAGTGGTGGCTGTCACGGCCGGAAATCCAGCGAGCGGAGACTCTCAAGACAAGATTAAGCACACAAATGCTGCCCAGGTCAATACGAAAGCCAACTGTTGTCAACGTCCACTCAGGCGACTGCATAGAGTGCTTCCTACGCGGCAGCGAGGAGCAATCAGAGTCGAGGAAATAACTTTCTAGCTAGCGGAAACGCCGTCTCTAGTCCAGAGCTTGCTTGGTCGTGAGCCGCCGCGCGCGACACAGGAGCCAGACACGACCCATGCTGTTGGCTGACCAGACTTGAGTCTCGGACGGCCGATTGGGCAATCTATCTTGTGCAGATTCATCCATGTGGAGTCTTTGGGTCCGTCAGGTGTGATCAGGGGTGGCGGGCGTGGAGGGGTGATACTGGCGGAGAAAAAGATGGAGAGGTACTATATTTCACCGGTGAGAGTCTCGTTTGAAGTTTGGTTGAAATATTCCGAACCTATCGACGGAAATTTCAGGCTCTATAGTTGGGTTGGCAATGAATCGGTTTGATCGTTTGTAGTCTGGCCAGTGGCACCATGGGGCCGAAAGGAAAAAAAAAGTAATTTGAGAAACACATGACAAGGTCTTTTCTGATTGTCGAGTACAGAGTATCGGATGCCCCTCCATTCATGGGTGCTTCCGGGCCAGTTTCCGACGGTGAGGCAAGATACTGGGCTGTCAACATTCGCACAGGCTTCGGTTGGAAAATGTGCTTGTTGCGATGCAGATGCTGTACGCCGGTTAGCCTCTTTCTTGGGGGGCCCACCAACGGTCACGAAGGGAGCTGAGAAGTTGCCCTCACCTTCCAATTGCCGTCGTCGCCCCCAATGTCCGGGTTTTCTCACTTGGGGGCCGCAAGTGGCTTGAACATCTGCCGGATAGGAGAGAGTCGTGAAGGGCCGACGCCCGGACGGGCCAGTACAGCCTAGTGTTCACTCCGTCTGATGTGGCCCGCAAGGGGGCTGCAGCGCCGGCGTGCGGCAATGACGAAGAATGGCCATTTAATAATACCACGAGAGCTATTAGGAGTTTGGAGATGACCGGCAATGTGTGCGGGAAAGCACAGGCACAGGCACCAAGCGCAGGCGCAGGTGGTACCGGGATATCTAGACGCGATGGCGTAGGCACAGGCCACCCGGGCTGGCCGTCTGGCAGTGTCTTTCAGGGTCCGGTGACAGGTTGAAAGCTATCGTCTCGAGATGATCGGCTTGTCCAAGGCGTGGTTGACGCCTCGGCGACGGCGGTATGACACCAATATCGCGACTGATGGGCAACCCATGGAGCATCACTGTCCCTTTGCGCCCCACGATAGCCTTAGCACGTAGGAGGTAGACTTGGTCGAAAGTATGCCATCTGTGCTGCATCGTGCTACATGGCGGTGAAAGCAATGGACGTTTCCATACTGCGGTACATTGCTGTGATGCTGCGCTTGAAACAACCGAGTCCCGGTTTTGGACGGTCCACTGGCAGGGCAGGCCCCGTCATGGCATGTGCGGAAGTGGTTAGTGCCAGGGGTTCGATCTCGCAAGGTGAGCGAAAGGTGAGAGAGCGCGGGCTGAAATCTAGATGTTGCCAGGGCTGCTTGGGTACCACAGTTGTACGGAGGGAAGTAGTTGAGCTGAAGACGGAGACGGGAACCGCACTGCGTACGCACTGGTGGTACGTACGTCAACGAGGGTCTCAGAGATGGGATCGTGATAGTTTGGGTCGTCTTTGGTTTACACGACACAGATGGTGTTGCGTGGTAGCAGGCTAGCTGAGCTGACTAGCGGTTCTGAATTGCCTCTGCTTCGGAAGCGGATGACGAAGCAGGTGCCAAGCCACATATCGCGATGCAACGAGCACTCGAAATCCCATAGTTTGAGGGTTATTCTTATCGGCCGAGCCCGCCATGTTCTGTGTTCCAGGAGGCAGTCCACAGCACGGCAAGCCTACCGAACCGAGCCAAGTCATCAAAAGGAGGGCAAAAACGAGTGAGGGATAGTGTTGTCGAGGGACAGAGTTAAGTGTATTGAAACCCCGCCGTTGGTGTTTCCGTCTGGTCTTTTGGAGAGCATATCCGTTACCTTATTGTCGCGCGTCGGACCTTGCTTGGCTCGATCTCGACATCGGTATCTAACTGTAAAGAAGGAGGGTTCCGATTGCTTGTCTGTTGAGTCCCTCCCGTCTTTGATAGAGTGCGGTAATCACGGTAGGTACATGGATGACAGAAGTAACGGCATGTTGGGAGCAGGCTGAGCAGGTATTTTTCATACTCGGTAGGATTGGAGATCAAGGCGATGGCAGTAACAGGTTACAGGCAGCCCTGGTAGGTCGGGGATGGCTTGTCTCGCACGAGGAGAATTGTCGTCCGGTGTTGTCAAAGGCCAACCCATAGCCCCATGGTCCTTGGGCGATGAAGGGTAGTCTGTGCCAATCCTGACAATCTGGTGGGTGAAGTTGTGTATCCGAACAGAGTAATTCCTAGTGTAGTTGAGGAGGGTGAGGGGCACGGGCGAGTGGGTGAGCGGTGGCTCGTGTGTTGCAGGATCGTTGGCATCGAACCCAATCAGAAACAATAGTCTGCTATTCCTGCCGCAGCGTGGGCCAACCGTCGCGGCCCTGTAAGCTTCGCCTACCGTAGCCGTCGATTTGGGGTGAGGCACGGCACAGCGTACCTTTCGATAGGTTGTGACGGGTGAAAGAAGTGCGAGGCACTACCTGCTCCGTACCACGCACTAGGTACCCGTCCTCTAGCCATCGAGCATCGTATCGTGGGAGCGTTGCTTACCTGGCCTACCATGCGAATGTGTGTGTGTGGTGGTAGAGAAGTTACTACCTTCTTGTGATGGGCTCGGAGTGACTTGCAAGAAGCATCCGTACCCAAGCGTGCCAAGGTACATTGGGTGTTCGTAGCAGGTCCCATTGTAGGTAACTTGCAACATGCCATGTCAGGCACCTCAGGCACATGAGCAAAGGTGCCTTGCCTTAGCTTCCCCGAGGTGCTCTGGTAGCTTCCCCCTCATCTTTCTAGTTGCTGGGCTTGCAGTACAGCAGCCATTTCTCTCGCCTGCGCATGGATATTGAGATTGGAAATGAGAACAAGATCTGGGAGCATTGCGATCCATCGTCATCCGTCATGCCATGGGCCCGTGATAGTTGTTTCTTTCGCATTCTGCTATAAGGAGGTCGTTCAGAGTATCCGTTTCTTAGTGGGCTTGATGATTGATCAGCATCATCGGCCAGAGCTCCAATTCTGTCATCCCGTCAATGTCAATCTGTAAGAACCCGAGCAGGTGTTCCCGAATAGGAAGTAGAGACTGTGTGGGAGTTGCGGACCAGGGTCCCGAAAGAATTCAGAGGGAATTTGGAGAAAGAGAGGATGAGAGCGGGCGAGAGGGAAAAGAAGCGAAAAAAAAAGATAGGGAACCCACCCGGGGGAAACTCGACCTCAATGTCAAACACCCTACGGAGGTTAAGCGGCGCCCCCGCTTACCACACATCCCACGCCCCTTTGAGATTAAACACCATCCAGATTCTCACCGTCCTCCTCCACTCTCTCTCTCTCTTTTTCTCTCTCTCTTTTTGAGTCTTTTCCAGCAGCGTGGGTGACAGCCCCAGCCCTGTTCCGTCCCGTCCTGTCGTCGCCTGTGCTGGGTCTAGTCGAGTTGTAGCAAAGCTGGAGCACATTGCCACACACTGCGAAGTACCCGTAAGGTAGTGAGTGTGTAGGTGCGAATGCAAGGTAGCCTAGTAGCACCTCCACCGTTGCTACACGCCTGCGAACCAACCAACAGCTGGAGAAGCTCCAGGACACCCGAGCCGACGGATGCCACTCTGCATCTTGTCGTCGCTCCTGACACTGAGTGGTGCTTCACCAGGCGGAGGCGAGAGGAGAAGCGTAGAAGCCAGAAGAGAACAAGAGAAGAACGGCCGCAACCGTCAGATGTTGGTGTCCAATCAATTCCGTATGTATCAAATATTGAAAGACCGATGGCCTGGGTTCTGAGGTGGCCTGGAAGTCTAGACTGCGTCCGCCGCACCACCCAATGTCACCACTCACTGTCGTGTGTGTGCCTTGTCTGTGAATGCGAGTGTGCGTGTGGTGTGTGTGTGTGTGTGTGTGTGTGTGTGTGTATTCTGGATAGTGGGAAAATACCACAGTGGAATCCAATGGCATTTGTGACACGAGTGCCATAAGGATACAGAGAGAGGTCAAGTCAATCTGGAACTGCTGGAAGGTGCATCCATTATCCCGTACAGCACATGGGTCTTATATACACACACCTTTCCCACGAGGGAAGTCACCCCTCCCCCTTCCTATCTTGGGAACTTGGGGTATATCAGCCAGTCAATCGCATCTCTTGCAGCATAGATCCCGGAAGCCCTCAGCACACACGACATTTACTGTGATATCTACCTTTTCATGGATTGTTGAGATGAGGTCAAACCAGAGAGAGAGAGAGAGAGAGAGAGAGAGAGATCACAGAGACTATGCAATAGTACTGTATCCATAGATGGTTTGTCTACATGCAGGAATAGGGGAAAGGCAAGGAAAGGAAAGATAAAAACACAGAGAGAAAGAGCAAGAAAAGAAGGGTCTGGTGTGCCGGCTGGGCCATAATTGTGTCACTCCCGTGTTCCCCTTTCATAAGAAAATAAAACAACCACAGCTGCCCCTCTAACCCCCTCCACCCCTTGCCCCCCCTCCCTCTTACCTCCTGGTGCGTCCGTCTCCATGATCCATCCTTCCAGCTGCTTGTCCAAGGGCCCTGGTCAGTTCTTGATCGTCTTGCTCCATCCAGTCTCACTTTATACCACTCTATCCGTACCTTACCACAGTAATACTGCGTATCCGCCCTCCATACGGATACTTCGTGGTGTAAGCCTGTAAGGTAGCCTAGCAGTCGCACTCTCAACCTCTCGACATCTTGTCACTGGATTGTCACCACACCCCCGTCGTTGCACTTTACGTGTGGTGCTTTACCCCCTTGGTCCCTGTTTTCTGGACCTGACCTCGACTTCCTGTCAACTTTGGGGTCCCCGTCCCCGTCTCCGTCTCTTCGTCCGAGTCTTGAGTGTGAGGTATTGAGTCTGAGCCTGAGCCTGGTGGTGTCTCGACGCTTTAAACACCACCCCCTCCCCTCCATCCTTTTCAACTTCTGTTTTGTAACCCTCGTCTCGTCCAGCGCTCGCTTCTCTTCCCAACCTTCTTCACCCCGTCCAATTCTTCTACTTCTCCTTCCCCGATACCCCCCCCTCTCCTCCTTTTACCGATTTCTCAAAACCCCCCGCGCCTGACCTTTTCTCCTCCCGACGTCGCAGACCAAGTCTCTCGCTTTTTTCTAAAACAAAACAAACCACAACCTTCTCCTATCGTTGATTTGACCTGACGACCCGACGGACTCCCAAGGCTACGCTACGCTACTACTACGACTTCTACTACAACCTTCCTTCGCAGTCCAGTCCGTCTCGCGCCAACTAATTAATACGACCATATACCCTCTTCTGTAAACTACTAAACTTCAACTTTGGGCATCTATCCAATTCGGTTGACTCGAGAAGAAGAGAGAAAAAGACTATCTCTCCCACCAACCCCCCGCGAGCCCTGATTCGAACTGAGACCGATCTGCTCCCTTTTCTGGACACCACCTGACACACGAGCCGACCTGGTCGACCCCATTGTCTTTTGTCAATCAATCATTCCGTGCCGACAACCTTTTCCCAGTCACCACTAATTTGGGCACACAAATCGGCCGCTGCGCATTCCGCAAGCTCCAGCTCCCGTCGCAGTTCCGCCTCGAATTCAGAGAAAAAGCGCCAGCCAGCAAAAAGCAGCAGCAGTAGCAAGCAGCTGTCCCTTTTGCCTCTTTTCTTACTTCTACAACATTTCGGATTGTTCCGCCCCGCCATCATCTCTCACCCAAGGTAGTCAGACCAACCGCTTTCTGTCTACCCGCGCTCCGACTTTTCACGGCCCAGCAGCAATCCAGCTACTACTTTACGGTACGGTACCTTGCCTTAGGAGGCACCACACCATCACCTCCACCGCCGCCCAGTGCACCCACAACCCGCCCAGGCTAATTCCTCCCCTCCCAGCCCGCTCTCGGCCATTCTCGTAAAGCTCAAAGCGCAAGCTCGAAGCGTCAATTGCTGCGACTTCGCGCTTCCATTCGCAAGAAAGGGCAGAAAAACAAGGACAAAGAGTCCCACCACACTCCCCCCAAAGTCACTCGACAAGTCTAGCCGACAAACAAAAACCGACTTAAAGTCGAGTCCTCTCGTTTCGGCCTTGGCAACCCAATCCTCTGACAGAAAGAGTTGCAGTCGCGCACCGCACCTCCTCCTCGTCAAAAGGCAGACGTCGACAATTCCATCCATCTCGACCCATTTAAAACTGGAGCATCGAGCAAGGGAGAATCGTGCATCTCAATCATCCAGCGTTTGACGACATCGTCAATTCGCCCTTTTACTAATCTACCGACCACTCCGTTGCATCTCGACCACTTTTTCGTGCACGAGTTTCCGATTTCCGAACTTGCACTTCTGCAATCGTCGAGCCAAGTGAGGCCCTTCTTCGCAGTACTCAACGGCAAACAGTCGTGTCGGGTGCAGCACCAGCAGCAATCACCCGCCCCGACCGGTCCCCTTTTTTCTCGCCTCAATTCTCCCAACCTACCGACAGCACAGCAATTATGAGCACAGCGATCGCAATGGCTCCCTCTCCAGCCCCTCACGACAGACCGTCGTTCTCCTCTGACCTCGCTCCCGCGTCTTCCGCACAGCACGGCGCTTCCTCGCCTGCACAACAAAGAACTCTTGCACCCACTGGAACCCCCATTGCGACGGCGCATCGATCAGGCAGCGGCAGCCCTAGGGGTGCCGCTCAAGCTCCCAAGTCATCTCCTCCCGGCGCGTAAGTTGCATCTCCACGCCTAACCCATTACCTCGTAATTGCAATCAACTAACTCCTCTCTCTTTCAGCGCGAGACATGCCAGCGGTGCACCGAAGATCGTTGTAAAGAAGGAGCCCAACTCCCCAGACTTGCCGACCACCCGTCACAGGCCACGCAAACTTGATTTGTCCAACAAGGGCGCCCACCCGGGCTCCAACACTCCTGGCACTGCTAGGCCCATGACTGCTAGGGACAACCTGGGCATTCAGGAAGTTGGCCTCGCCTGTCTTTCGCCCGGTTTCGTCACCCAAGACCCCATCATGAAGGAGCAGCTTCAGCGCAGCATGAGCGTGAGAGACCAGCAACGCATGATCATCGAGCAGAGAATGCAGCAGCAATCGGCAAAGGGTGATGGTCCTGACACCTCTGGAAAGGACCCTGTATCTCAATTCGCAGCAAAGACCCCCGGCTTGTCTCGCAGGAACAAGGCCCAGCTTTCCATCCTGCCGCCCTCGGCCGAGTCTTTCGCCAACGAGCGCGTCATTCAGTCTGCCCCTTTGGGACACTCCTTCACTGGTCGTCAGCACCCTGCACCTCTGTCTCGCCACATCACAAACCAGCCGAACACCCTTTCCAACACCTCTCACATTCATCACGTCCCTGCCAACCAGACGAACAACCGCCTCCCGCCCATTAGTGACGTCTTTGGCCAAGTCTCTGGTCACCCCGATAATGCTCCCAACTCCCTGTACCCCCAAACCAGCCGTCCCCCCATGGCATCACCTGGTCACCCTCCTCAGATGCAGCATGGTCCTCCGACTTCCGGACGCGCCAGAGAGTACAAGTCAGCGGAAGAGGCACAGCACGAGATTGCTGGTGGCCGCCCCGAGTTGCTCCCTAAGATCGTTCACTACGGAAACGCTCACCAGCCCCCTACGCCTCCCTCTCCAGCCCCGGGAAGCAGAGCCGCTGATCCCAGCCGCAGCGCAAGCCGGCGCCGCACCCGCGCCGAGTATGAGGACGGCAGCCCACCATTGGGTCACGGTCCTGCTCCTCAGCGAAGAGGACCATTCGGCGCCGGTCGGGACAGCCCCGAGAGCCAAAGGCAAAAGCGCGAGGAGTTCATGCAGCTCTGCGCCAGAGCCTGGGACCTTTTCCACTCCTAGAGAGTCTTTTTCTTCTCTTTGTTCGATTCTTCCACCCTGAGGAGTAGACCGCCTGCGTCTCACTCCTTGGTTTCAGTTTCCTGCGGGATCCGGCCCCGCCCTTTCGTCGATTTGATCTCGGCCATCTTGCATGGGTTTGGAGCAGTGTCACATCCACTGTTGGTCTTTGCCACTCTCCTCTAGTCGGAAGGAGAGGGGGTAAAAATATCGCGGCTGGATAGGATTTAAGTCAGGGATTTAATGTCTGCAACTACGAAGAGCTACCTCCTCGGCACGTCTCCAACAATGAACGAAACCGATCATTACGAACTCCAGCTTCCTCTCGAGGAACAGCTATGGATTATTTTCGCACGCGGCTAGGCGGGTACGAGGCGGTTGGCGCTACCGGCTATGGTTTGCTTATATTCTGCAAGGGGCAGTCACGTTTTGAAGGGGATGTTACGTTCGATTCTTGCAATGGAAGTTAAAGATGTGCGCCAGGGGGCGTTTATTTGCTTTGTCATTTTTATGTGGTTATTACCGGTGTTTACGGGAAAATGACGGGTTGGCACGAGATTCATGAGCAGAGAAGAGGGTGCAGATTCTCTCTGTATGTATTATCTTGGGGTCGTCTGCTACGGGGAAAGAATGGTGGTCGAGGGATATACCCTCGGCGCGTATCTCTTTTGTGTTTTATGCTTCCTGCTTCCCGCTCGGGAGCTGCCAACCTGTGCGCTATTTTTGTCGCCTTGGTGTTACGTATATTGGAGCAAGAGGTACTGAAGATTCGGCACGCATATACAAGAGGCCTTGAGGCTTTATTTTAGTTCAAAATCGGAGCGTTCCCTGATGTGTGATGTGATATGATGCATGAAACGTAGACACGGGTCTACGGACAAATTGGGAGGTTAATGGATGTTAGGGACAGCACAACCTAAGATAGGCATGATGAGAAACCAAAACAGCTTGTCATTACGTGGATGATGAAAGCCAACCGTACCGTCTGTGGGATAGAAACACATCTGAATTCGGGAAAAGCGTCTACTTCACGGTAGGAAGGTAACCATGGGAAACTAGAGGAACCGGCGATGAAGACGTCCAATCATCCTTGCAAAGAACGCCGGACATTAGGTGCGGCAGCACAATCGAAAGGCAAGCATCGAGGACAAACCTTACCCCCCCTGTGAGCGAGCCGGCTGAGTCACTTCTGGTAACGTCGAGCCGGCGCCGGAAGATGTCAGTATTCCTCTACTCTGCACTCCGTACACTGGATCCCTGCCGGCGCCATATCAGGGGCAAGGGTCCGTACGGGCGGAGCCGTGTCCCCGGTACCCGTGACCGAGACCGGTGTGGGTCACCCCGCTATCACACCGTTGTCTCGGACCCGCCGGGCCCCCACACATGGAAGACTACTGGAAATGTTCCATGGGGGAGGGAGGGGCGTCCCCGGAGTTCCGGATGCGGCAGAAGGCGAGGATTCTACTTGGATGGTACCCGCTTGAGAGCTAGGTAACCTCGTCCGGTGGTTGTGGCGGTGGGGCTTTGGTGTTTGCCGGCGGGTACCCGCTCTCCGGATCCGGTGCCGTAGTGTCTTTGTACTTCTTTGTTTCTGGGGGCCTGGCGGGATGCTGGTATGGATAGTAAGGTACTTACATTAGAGCTGGGCCAGCTGAGTATCGGGTGCCTTCCAACTCAGTGCTGGGCGCGCCAGTCTAGAAACTAAGTTTATAGTTTCTCTTTCAAAGAAGAAAGAGCTTTCTGGGGAAGAAGGGGCAGGACATGGACGGAAGATGAAGGAGAGAAAAAGCTGCCTTTGCTGACCGCCGGATCTGGGTAGGCGCTGTGCGCCACGCGGACGGGTGGGATGGATTACTGAGACTTATCTGAGAACTTGGGTGTGGAGGGGAAGGGGGAAGAAGAACGAGGAGGAGGAGGAGGAAAGGGGGGTGTCATCGGTCGATGACGCTGGTGAGACTATCGAGATTCTGAGTCTACTATTACGGAAAGAGCGGGGCAGCGGCAGTGCATGCCCACTGCCCTACCTACCTTTACCAAGCTTACGTCCCTTAACTTACCTACCTTACCTAGGCACTTCCTGACCTTGGGGTACTAGTCTCCCAAATTCCCCGCTGCAGAAGGGAGTGAACACGCTGTCCGAGATCTTGGGTAGATCTAGTGCAGTGACCCGTCCACGGGATCAACATGGACCGTGGGCAAACCATGTGTCCTGGACTAGAGCGTGAGTCAACTTACCAAACGAGGAGAGAGGCTCTTCCGTAGAGCGTTTTGCTTTGGGTGAGTTGGCCTATCTAGCCTTGAGAAGAGGCGGTGTACGTTTTTGATCATTCCTATCAGTCAGGACACCGTTATTAGTCCATCATCACATCTGCTTGTCAATCATGTCCGTCTGTCGTCCAGTCTCCCATGGAACGACCCTAGGAGAGAAGGTGTGCTTGCTGCGTTGGCTTCACCCTTTCTCGTTGAGGCTCAGTCTACCTTGGACTTGGGAGCCTAGTGTAACTACCAGTGAGTCGGGTTGTCTGGTGCTCTACCTAGGTCCGCATGCCCAGGCCAGTCCAGTGTGTGTAACACAGTCTACGCTGACCGCTCTCTACAAGAACAGAGGCAATGAGCCAAAGCTCCAGTCTTGCAGAAGCTGGCGCTCAATGTGATGTGATACACTTGCCAAGCAAACAAAGGCTCGACAAGATTAGCCATTCCCAACAGCTTTCGCTTCAAAATCAAATCCGCGAAAAAAGAAAAAGAAAAAAACGGCAAATCACAAGTCCAAACGTATTGTCCGCCCTACCTTTCCTGATCGCCAGATCTTGGCAGCGACACTCGGGGCGAAGTGAAGTGGCTTAGTTTGTTCGTCTTGTCCGCCAAGACTTTTTCCAAAAAAGGTTGGTTGTACTTTGGCGGCAGCGGCCCTTCCCTCCTTCTGGCCCCCCGGAAGTCTCGGTGTGAAAGCAAAGACGGACCTTCAGACGGAAGTCGCGGACATCCCGGCGTAAAAGAAAGAAAAAATCCCGTTGGTCGCCACTCCCCCGCGTCGGCGCCCGTTGGTTTCCCCCGTTGAAGTGCGTTGATATAGAGTTGTCGTTGTAGGGAAAAAGCAAACAAGTATGACCTCATCCCCGGGATTGACCTGGCTGGGTATCCACAGCCCACGGAACCGCGGCGTCGGGCGAAAGAGTTGAGAACGAGAGGTATGGTGGGTCCCACTCTTCCGGCACTCAGATCTGGCCCGGGCCCCATTCCCAGATCTTGAAGCCGCGGGAATTACTATGTTCATTCCGCCGGTCCGTCGTCATCGGCTCCCCCCAGAGTTCATACCTGCCCATGTCATCTGCCAAGCTGATATATGAGTAGAGTTTCAGCAAATAACCCACAGAGCAGTGTGGCTGTAAACCCAACTCTATACTGCGCCCGGTTCTCTGGGTTGCCCAACCCGTGGGTAATTTCCGTCTTCGTAAAAGATCAGATAGAGCATCGTGGCTTTGCGTATCCCAGTGATGCAATAGATCCAGCATTTGCTTCTCCCACGGGCCAGCCTATGTCCAGGACATGGGGCAGGTGACCAAGACAGGTCCGCAAAGACCGCCAGACTCGCCAAACCTAAGCAAAATTCATGGGCAAAGAGTTGTGAGCACACAGACAAGAGCAGTCACAGAATGATCACCCCAGGATGCCGCTCCTCTTTGCTTTGTTCATTAATTTTTTTTCTTTCTTTAGGTCTTTGGCTCAGAATACAGCCACTCGCTATAGATAGCAAAGCGAGTGGATTAGGGGGGTTTGCGGCAGGGAGACCACACGATCAATCCAGAAGTTTGACTCGGGCAAATATGCGGGCGTGTCAGTTCCATAGCCCACACACGCATGCAGTCTCCCAAGATGTGTTCCCTCGAGACCGATGCATCATGCCTATGCATCCGTCCCTACCGATTCCACCTGGTCCTCAACCGCCAAGTATCCCACTGAGCCTCTTCCTCAAGGCTCAACCAAGTCCATCTTCCGTTTCCAGGTCGTTAATGCCCTTGCACATCTCAAATCCGTCGCTCATTATAGCTTCATTCCATCGGGGTTGGGGACTGCTGGCCAAGTCAACCCAAAGATGTAGACCTGGCTCTGTAGCGTAGTTCTGCCGGTGCCCCGTTTCAAAGACGGGGGTGTCATATGTACGTTGAACAGTAGGTTGTTGTGGTGTAAGCAGCATGGGAGGGTAAAACGCCAAACGCCAATGCTCGCAATAACAGGGTCGCATAGGGGGGTGTCGTAAAATCGTCAGGAAAACAAGTGTAAAAGGGTGTGAATCGAAGCAGGCTGAAAGAGGGAGTCAAAAGACCGCCGGTTGACGCACGCTGTCTGTGCAGACGCATTGTTCTATCGGTGTGCCGGGTTGGAAATTCCGGTCATTGCTGTTCCGCCGTTGAAAGTAAAATGTTGAAATTCTTGATGACAAGAAAGAAGCTGTCCACCGAGTTTTCAAGACGACGCTGTTCAAAGGCCCTCTTCACCGGCCTTGCAGAGCTTGATCTCGCGTCCCCATTCTGACTTGAGGACCTGGGATGCGGTAATGCGGCGGGTGGGATTAGGATCCAAAATCGAGTATATAACATTCCTACAGCGCGCCTGAAGGCTGTCAGTTTCCGGACAATGCTGCAAGCAACCAAATAGACTTACTCTGTGCAAGGACTCAATCGGTCCGTAACCCTCCTCGTCGCGACGACCTTCTAGGTATCTAGCATAGAATTCGTCCTCGTCTTTACGGGCAACACGCCAGAGATGGCGACCAGTGCGCATGGCCATGTAGATAACACCACAGGCCCAGACATCGACAGCGCGGGCATCAAACTCCTTGTCGGTGTACTCTTCGGGTGCGATGTAGGGAGCAGAGCCACAGAGGCCAGAAACCATGTGGGGATCCGTCTCCCAGGCCATTCTGAAGCATTCTCCATTGCCAAAATCTGTGATCTTCAAGCCACCACGAGTAGTGAGCAGCAGATTCTCAGGCTTCAGATCGCGATGGGCAACACCCATCTCGTGGAGATACTCCACACCGCGCATCATCTGCTTGAAGTAGCAATCCGCCTCCTGGACCTCAAGCTTGCCGGCCGAGAGGACGAGAGTGTACAAATCACCACCGGCGCAGAACTCCATGACCTCGCAGTAATCTCCCTTGGCGTCCTTGAGCAGATCCAGCGTGTGGATAACGTTGGGATGACGCAGCGATGAGGAAATGCAAAACTCGGCAGTCAGTCGTTTGCTGTACTTCTTCTCCGTCTCCTCCGGGCGACGGCGGAATTCCTTAACGGCGAAGAGTCTTTCTACGCCGTTCTCGACCTTCTTGTGGGATATCCTGACGATTCCAAAGGCACCACGGCCTACAACTTCCTGGCATTTTCCGTACTTCTCTACTAGAGTGGTCGTGGCATTTGGTCCGTTCTTCTTGTCGCCGGCCATGTCTTCCTTCTCGGCCTTGAGCGTGTCGACCCAGTTAGAGACGAGCGACAGGTCGTTTTCGGCGTGTTCTTGCTTCTTGCCGATGAGGGTACGCCACATGTCAGAGAGCTTCTCCTGCCTGCGACTTGACTTGAGGTGGTGCTCGTGGCCACCTTGCAAGTCTGGGCTCGCCATGAATCGATGAAGGTCTTTTACGGGAGGTTTTGAGGGTTTGTTGGCTGGTTTCTCGGGAACTTTCTCTGCGGTGGTAGCGGATGGTTTTCTGCTGGGAGGTTGGGGCTTGTCGCTGCCATTAAAGCTGGAGCCGCGGGGTCGATGGGGGACTTCAATAGCGTTTCGGCTGACGTCTTTGGTAGAGAACATGCGCGTGAGCTTGTCCTTCATGGAGGGTTTCTCGGCAGGTTTCGGCAGGGCGTCGTGGGACGAATTGCCGTTGGTGAGGGACTGGCCATTTTGCGGGGTCAAACGCGGCGATTTTTTGCCGTCAGACTTGACTGAGGAAGGTTTGGAACTGGCCGCCGAGGCGGTTGTTGGGCTCGCCATAGCGGGGGATGCGGAAGGCATGAGCGCGCGGCAGGTTTTATTTGGTGGGTGAGGGTTCGTTCGGAGGGGTCCTGGTTGTAGAGAGGAAGGGTGGACGGGACGAAGGCGGTATATACGCGAAAGCGAACCGACGGATGACCTTTCGGCTCTCTCTCTTTCTCTCTCGGTCTTTTTTGCTCTGTCTTCCCCTTGTTGGCTGTTGTCTCTCTTGGTTCCGGCTATCGGTGACGCAGGTAGGCCGCAGATGGGTGTCAGCCGCAAGGAAAGCGTGGGTGCGGTGCGGTGCAGTGCAGCCAGCAAGAATGAACAGCTATGCACAGCAGTGCTGCTGGAGGGGCAGCAGAGACAGGTTATGCAGAATTGAGTGGTGGTGGGGGGTTAAAGTCTGCGACTCAAGTCTTTGGTCTGTCTGGTCGAGTCGAGTCGAGTCGAGTCGAGCCAAGTACTGCGTAGGCTCGGGAGCGCCGTCGAGTGTCGAGGCTCAGGTCTGACAAGGGAATAAGGGCTCGCTGTGGCGTAAAGAACGCCTCGGCGCAGTGGGAGGGCTCGGGCCCAAGTAGACGTGACTCGCAGGGCGGACAAAATAGCAGACCTGTTTCAACCCCCTTTTCTTTCTAATTTTGTCCCGTGGTGAAAGGTGGGAGGGAAGGGGGGTGTGTACGGTGTACTGGAGGTAGTATTCAAAGTTTTTGAGAGAAGAAGTCGGAAGGAAGGGTAATAAGACGAGGAAGATGGGATGGGCGTAGGGATTAGAGTATTATGTAGGTGAGAGAGAGGACTGCAGGAATGGATGGAGAGGCAGAGGCGGTCGGAGCGAGAAAGCGAGAAAGTCTGGCCCCAGGAGCAGGCGACAGCGGCGGCGGGTAGCGGTCTGGTCTGGTGGCAGGCAACGCGCAGACGGGCAGGCGGCGGGTGAGCGAGCAGTTAATACCAAAGAAATTGGGGGGAGGGGACGGAGGTGAGAGGGGGGAGAAGTGGGAGTCGAGGGGGAGCGAAAAAGAGAGGGAAAGAAAAATACACAGCGGGACAGTCAGGTTGCGACAGCCAGGTGGTGGTGGTGGTGGTGGTCTTGGTGAATAATAGGTGGTGGCCTGGTGTAAGTAGAGCAAGGTAAGGTAGCGTAGGATGTGTAGCGTCTTTTTGAGGTAAAGTAGGGTCAAGGTGGGGCTTGACGATGAAAAGATTGGATTGCCCTGCAGCTCGGTACAGTTGAGAAATTTGAGACCTCAGGGCAGACTGCAGATTTCCACACTGGCAAGGGCGAGGACGAGGACGAGGACGTGGACCTGAGTGTGAGGTGGGAAGTGAAGTATATTTCGTACGAACACCTTGCCGTAAGCTACAGAAAGGCAAGGTATTAGCACCACGGGCTGCTCTAGGTGAATCGGCGGAAAGCAGCAGAATGGAGAGACTTTGAGCTGGAGACCTGGGACCCTCCCACTCCCTCCACTGCGCTGGTACCGGTACCGCTCTAGGTACTGGCACTGCTGCTAGCTCCACGCAGCTGATCGGAGTGATTCACAAGTACTGCTAGGTTTTTGTCGCTGCTTTGCTTTGCTATGCGTCGCCGTCGAGTGGGTGGTGGGTGTCCAGTCGCTTTTGCTGAGGGAAAAACATACACACAACAGGCCGCGGGCGGCGGGCGGGCGGTGTAAGCGAAGTGAGGTGGCCGGGCCGGTCGAGAGCTTCCAGGTTCACTCCATAAAAGGTACGCGCGCATACAAAGCTACCTTACCTACCTAGCAGGAGAAACAAGGTACCTTGTTGAACACGGGTTAGAGGAGCAATAAGCTGTTCCAGGGAGGAGCGCTGGAAAAGGCTTGTTCTTCCATCTTGTTGTTGCTGGCCTGCACTGCTCAGTGGTCACCGCCTAAAAAGAACTTTGATCTGTCAGCAATCCCCACGACTCGACTACCCCCTTCCATTGTACTTTCTTCGCGGCTCGCCTGCCTTGACTCATTAGAGGGTGGCAGGAAAGTCTGGCCTGCTTGCCCTGCACCAGACCAGTCGTGGACTCGTGGTCGGTGTGACTGACTGCCGTGTGTGGTCCTAGATGGAAGAAGCCCGAAATTGCATGCCTCTTTGGTAATCCAGTCCAGTCTTAAATATCCCTTGTAGTACGCAGTACGCATTACGGATTACCAAGAGCGGATGGAGAGGAAAGTGCGAAGGTCCGAATTGCTACGGCGGTCCGGCCTAGCACTCTCGAATTGCCTTGATCCATGAAATTTGCCAGTCCACTGTACCTCTTATCGTGTACAGAGCCAGCGACCTTCGTCTTACAAGCTGTGTTCTGGACTGGCCCTCGCCGGTGGTAGTGGTGGTGGGAGACTTTTGTAGAGGCGGCGCGTGGACTGCTTTGGGCTTCAAGGTGGTTTGGTTTGTTCGGCGTCGGGGTGGGGAGACGCCTTCAGAACGCGCTTGTAAGCGGTAGTCGGCAAACCCAATCAGTCGACCCTCTTCTCACCCCTTTGGTGTTTACTGTGACAGGTATCCCCAAATCCATTCTAATGCTAGCTATTCTGGCAGGCTTCCCAAGCTTGCTCCGAACGGCACCTTAGCCACTCCGCTGTTGCTGTTGCTGCTGCTGTTACGATTCGGTCTAGCCTCCGATAGATCCAGGGGCTACTAATAATCAAGTGAGTGGTATCAAGGGCATGCCAGAAAAACTTTTCCAACTTGGACGGGGTACTTGCAAAGGACGAGTATTTGGTAGGTACCTATCTTATTTTGTCTTTTTTCTCTTTTTCCAGAATGTGGCATATTCGTTTCCCGTTTCGACGGAGACTATCCGATCACTTCAACATCTTCAGATTGAGGGCGACCGGGGCAGTGACCAGGGACAGGGCTGAGTTGTTGAACCGGACGTGGTCTTTGAAGTGGAAGAAAACGCTCAAACATGTACCGAGGCAAAAGACAAAGATACAAAATGGGTAGCTGACGGTCAAACAGCTACTTGCCTGGACTAATGCTAAAAACATGTACGGATACCTCAATGGCATCCAGTGTTGGTTAGCTCATCTCCATAATAACAGAAGGAAAAAAAAAGTCCGTTCATCTGTCACTCTCGTGGGAAACCCACCGCAACCACCGCCATGCGCAGTGCGGATACAGAGCGGGAAGCAGGCAATAGATGCGGTAACAATAACGTAGCTGCATCGAACGGGGTCTCTGATGAGTGGACCAGGCGTGGGCAGAGACACCGAGATAAGGTTGGGTCAGGTTAGGGTACGAGAGGCACAACTTACAAGAACTGAAAGACTCCGTCTGCAAGGTTCAACAAGACTTCGGAATCCTTGACGTGGCTTCCGATGAGGATCCCTCAGGAACGGCGCTTCCGTACATGACCGATGGAAAAGGCGGGATCAGGTAAACGACATGCAAGACGCGCAGCCCTGAGGGTCTCTGTGTCATGTCTGCGTCTCTGGCCAAGTCGAGCTCCGTCTACAGTGTCTCGTCTTTGGTGCTGCAAATCGACTAGTTTGAGCCACGGAACGGGGTGACGGGGGCTTCTGCCCGCAACATCAGTCCGCCGACTGGACCATTCGGCTGCCGGAAAGCCCATGAATGGAGACTATTGCGCATTTTTGGTCTGGGGCAAGGTGCAGACCAGGTACGCGCCGGCCAAGGGGTGACTTGCCCTTGACTAACAAAGATGTCCGTTTTACCTAGGCTGCGCGATTTATTACTCTTGGGTTTGTCAGTCTTGTGTATCGGCACCCGCCTTGTGATCAGTACCTTCGACCTGGCTGGCTCCGGTACGTCTCCGAAATTTAACAACCATATGGCTTTCTCCAGAGTGCGATTGCGTTTGTGCATAGGCCGGCCTCAGGTGTGTGAAGTGGTCTGTATTAGAAGCCACGCCCGCTTCTGGCGCTCAGTTATTGCCCGCGGCCACCTCGTGGAAAAGACCCGCGGCCTGCGATGAAAGGCTTTGATAATCCGCAGTTTGCGAGAAAAGGGCCTGACATAAGCAGCAGTGTCTGCTGACAGCAACGCAGCGCCAAACTCGGACGAAGCCCTGCGGCCCCTGCCAGCTGCCAGCTGGTTGCTGCAGCGGATGGAGTCGGCTTGTGGCGATGGTCGTCGTGTCATTACGTAGAAAGGCATCGATCATTCCTCCAAGCAGGGCCTTCGCCTGGTTCGAGGACGGCATTGCCAGCGAGGCGGCTTATCAATTTCCAATTGAAGAGAACGCAACTGCAAAGATGCCGTGCCACTTGGCATGATTGTCTCTGACTTGCGTACGTGCCTTGGTGCGCGCTTGGAGAGAGTTGGAGGAACGGTCTGCCGTGGACGCCGGCTTAGCGGCCGTCGCGACTCAATGACCACATTGTTCTGGGATGTACTCCGTAGTGTGTAGGGGCACATGTGTCAAAGGGCAAAGTCAAGCTTCCCGGATTTTGCAGTGCGGTTTGATCGATGACATGGAAGGCAGGGCGGTGCCGTGCAGGTGTTCAGCCCTTGTGTGGTCGAATCGGGACCCGCCAAGACGACATCTGCAAAGAGAAAAGCGGCTTTGCGAACGGCAGTGGGTAGGGCATGGCTGGCTGCGTCCTGGCGCGAGGTAATGTGAGATTCAAGATGCGACTGCGGGCCAAGGACGGAGGGGCATCGGCGAGTGAGCATCCACACAGCGTCTTCCTGAGCCCTGTTGGCGCACTTTGGACTCTTGGAGGGGTTCGCTACCCAGGGTCAGAGGAGAAGGCCAAGACGGGGTCTGCACAGGGTGGACAAGGGCCGTCGTGTGGACTGTGTGCAAGTCTTGGAAGGTCTTGGACGACCTCATGGCGTGGGACAGGGTATGGTCGTGGTCGTGTAGCGTGTGGGAGAGGGGGATTCGCAGAAGAAGCTTGATGGGATTGCGTGAGTCTGTGAGAGCGAGAGACTGAGAGAATGTTCCGTGTGTGTTTCGTTGGCCCTGGATGCTAGGGAAACTTACGAGAGCGATTGGCCGGCCATTTTTCGTATTGTTGACTTTGTGCCTTTTGCTTTTTGGTTGCTCTCGTCTGTGGTTTTTTTTTCTCTCTCCTTCTCTCGCCCCTCAGCTCGGCTTATTTCGGTACTTCAGGGTTTGTGTGAGGTAAAAATTCGAGAATGGGGACATGAGAAATGGCGGGAGAAAAAAGTTGAAGGGAAAAAAAGAACGTCTCAACGTCTACAGTGTACGGTATGCTAAGGTACGGCAAAAGACGTCCAGAAGGTACCCGAGTACGTGACTTCCTGTGTTGAAGGCAGGTCCTCTTTCCTGCAGACGCCCAGTATCGCGGCAAGCGGCGTACTGTCAAATGGTATTAGCCGCATGCGTACCCCGCACAGTGTCTGCGCAAGCCGATGACGTTTGCAGCTGCGGGTATGAGTACTTGCACACCAAAGTCTGGAAGGCCCAGGAAATACCAAGCCGGCAAGAGGTACCGTACCGTCCTCATTCTATTCCGCTGTTCTCCATTCTTCATCGGCCCCAGAATGAGAAAGTCTCCCCTTCCTCTTTTTTTCTTTCTTAGCCACTTACTTAGTAGGTAGGTATTCTCCCCCTTGTTCAATGTTGTGGCCTTGTTTGTACGGGTACCCTATGTTTCTCTTCATTGTTTATCCCGTCTCTCTTACTTGTCCAATCCATCTCATTTGCTGCCTTTGACTCGATCCAAATTGAACATTACATCCAACACTTATTTACCTCAGAAAAGTGAAAGAAAGGTGTTGACCACTGACCAGTGACCTTCATGTTTAAACCTCCATTCTTGTGGAGCCCCCGAATCAGACCGCATTGAATCTCGGCTTTTCCCTTTCGCTAGGTACTTGTCTCCCCGACTGCATCGTTCGTACCCTGAACCCTCTCGCATCTCCAAACCTCCCTCTTACTCGCTGGGAAAGCGTTGCATGGAATGTGCTTGACTACCTACTTGCTAGCCGCTGCTGCACCCAGCGTAGTCCTTGCCGTCTCAACAACACGCCGGTCTCCTTCTTCCATCCTCCATCCGTCCATCCATCACTCAGCGCTCTACCCTGCCTTGCTTCTCGGGAGACTGGCCTTTCCTTATGATCCCCCTCCTCTCCCAGGTCGTGTGACTCTCAACCTCAAGACTAGGAGGAATTCGGGTTTGTCTTGAACTGCGCGACCACACAACCATGGAGCCCCCATGCGATTGTGTAACGTTTCTTGGCATCCACTCCTTGCCTTCTCATCCCCCAACTGATAGGTAATCTCATTCTCAGCAATGACCTCAATGTCTCCCGATTCTCCTTCATCGACACCCATTGGCTCGCTATCTACAGTATTCTCCATTCCTCGCCGCCGACATCCGCAACTCCCACCCTCAACTTGCAAGGCTCCCGCACCCTGCAACTCCATGCCAGTTCCATAAGTCTAACCAGCCTCTACCCTCCTTCTCCCGCTCTTGGGTTGTCATCCCCAGATGCACTTAACTTGAGGTTGCAGTTCAAAACACTCGGCTGAGACCCAGTCGAAGCGCCCCAGGCCTGGCCGTTTGCAGACTAACTACCTCCAAAAACCTCGGTTTGATGCCTCTTATCCGTACTAATTAGTCTTACAATATGTCTCCGTACCTCTCCGCAAATCACCTCCATGAGCCCACATGGTTGTTGCGGCCCATGCACCATGATCCATCCCCCTTTCGCCTGTTGCATGCAGTGGTGCCGCCGCACTCTGTCAGTACTTTAGTCGGACATGCGGCAGACACGAGCAATCAGAGACATGTCAACACAAGACGAACCTGCCAGCACCCGTTCCAGATTGCCGGTACGGTCGCATCATCTTGTTGCCCATGGACCATCTTGATCTCGCTAAGGCGGTACATCCCCCTCTTACCCCGGCCCTCGTTACCGTCTTATGGCTTCACTTGTGAACAGACACAGGCAGGCAGGCAGGCAGGCAGGCAGGCAGGCAGGCAGAGAATAGTACTTGTCCGTACAGACATGATCCGGTCACCACTTGGGCAACGCGACCACAACACACACAAAACACTCCACTCCTGCATTTTGTCTTCCGCTATGAGGCATTTCCCATCCATGTCTTTCAGCCCCCTCATTGACTACTCACATAGTACCTGCAATAACTCAATTCGACTCGTCTTTCCGATGCTGCGGCCGCGCCCGTTTCTGTGCCTCCTCTCTGGAGTCTCGCGCAACTCTCGGCTTTCCTCATTGGCTCACGCTAAGAGTTGATTCGATGCTCCTCTGCTTGCTTCAGTCTCCAGATGACCTGCAGACTAGCTCAACCAAAGGCGCCGGGTATCACCTTGGTTTTCTCCTAGCTACAGCAGCAAAGCAGCCATGCCATGTTAGTTGCAAAGCTGTCCAACCGTCAGTGGCCCCGGGAGTTCAGAGCTCTCTCCCGGAGTCTCTCCCCTTCACACCCATTTCTGCCAAGCCTTTTGGTTGTTGTTGCTGGCCCTGCCTCCCATATACGGTATACCTAAAGGCATGTGAGGTTGGAGTTGGGGTGTCTGCACGACTCTGCAGGACGAACAATAAGCATGGGATAGCTGCAGCTGGCGGCCTCTTAATTGCGGACCTCTGCCCCAGGCTCCTCCTCCTACCCGGCTGGGCTTGCTTGGCTTGGCTTTGCAGCTCTCATTTCATCCCATGAGCAGTAGCTGCTGCAGTCTGCAGCACAAGGACGACTACTTCCCCTCACCGTCTCGCCAGAGGTTCCACGGCCTCGAGCGGTTAATTCACTGCTTCCTTCCTGGGAAAAGGCTTGGCACCGTCCATTCGGGGAACTGGAAACCGTCCGAAAGACAACCTTGAGTTCCACACTCAACCGAAAGTCCGCAGACCACGACAATCGACCCATCTCGGGGCGTAGGCGGGCGAGTAGAGGCCGCGCGGGGAAGGACGAGGAGGATGCCCTGGTATTGGTGCCAAGAACAAATCACTTTTCCAGTTTGTGCTTTTCACTAGGCTCAGTGCAGTGTATGACTGACTGGCTTCTGGTCTATCGAGTTGCTCTTCCCCATGTGCCCTCGCCCCGCGCAAGGCGCTCCTTTGGCGCGAAAGACAATCATCCGCCTCTCGGGATGTCCCAAGAAGAGCACTGCCGTTGATCTGTTTGACAAGTCACTCACCAACGGTACGATTCAACGGAGCGTACGTACGTAGCCTCGGGTCTATCCTCTTGACCCCCCCCCCCCCCCCCCCCGGCCGACGGATTGGCGGTGATGTAGACACCACCTCTCACCTCACACCTCACTTCACCTTTATCCCCGGGCGACCTCGTGCAAACAAGCTCGCAGCTCAGTGGCTCGTTTCGCTTACCCAGCAGTTCGGCGCATTCTATGATGTCTGGTGTTACGCCAGCACGGCGGCACCCTTCCCACTCTGCACCAGCCCGCCCGGCGGAAACGTCAGCCGGAACTGGTGGCGATGCATGTGCCCGGCCGGCCGGCCGGCCACCACCACGGGTAGGTATCAAGATTTGGCTCTTTCTCTCTCTCTTCTTTGACAGGCTTCTGGAGGAGGGGGGGAGGAAGCATGTCATTTGTCCTACTGTATTAAACCCCCCAGTCGTCGCGTCTCGATGGAGCTATCTGGCGGGATTGGCTCTTAGACGGTCTCACTCTCGCAATCATTTGGCTATCTAGGTATTCAAACAACGTCGGGTGCAACTCGACGATTGCATCCCAAGCATCCCAAAATCCCATCCCTTCCCTTCCCCCCCATCTTAGTGCCCGCAGCAACCCCACGGGTACCTGAGGTGTTCATCGGGAATCACTAGTCAGCCCTATTGCGATCATGTACAGCTCCGTATCTCACGCGCCTGTGGTCGTTATTTCTCGTCCCCCCCTTGCCATTTCTTATCTTGTCGAACCAGAGAATGAGAAGTAAAACGGTGGACCGTCGCAAGCCGCTGGCCGCTCCGGTCAGGGGGTGTTTTGGAGGTGGCTGGCGGAAAGCGGTGAGCATTTTGCGTCGCGTTTCCGCTCACCTTTTGGCAACGAAATTTCCCGCCGTGGCGAATCCAGTTGATGAAGAGAAAGATTTCGATGCTTTATAATCGAGATTGTGTTATTCGGTGGTGCTTTAGATACCTACAATCTCAGCACGTGGCACTCCGATATTTACTTCAGGGGGGTTGTGAACCGGCGGTCACGTTTGAATGGGTTGCTCCATCTTTCAGATATAACGCGCTTGTCGAACTTTTATATCAGTTCTCATATGGTAATGAACAGCGCCATGTAAGAGAGAACAGAGGGTGTTTGCTCGTTGGGCTCGGCTAAAGCTTAGCCTGTTTTGACATTGTCTCTGGATCCCGTCTCCTGTGAGCCTCGACTCTCACTCGTCGTCTTTTGGTGATGTTTCTTTCGGGTGAATGCGGATTCCTCTTGGAACTCCAGTAGACAGATATGACGAATGAGGGCCAGGAACATGCAGTGTTTCTCTACAATGTGTAACAGCGGACGAACGACTCGTTCAGAGGGGGCTGTCAGTCTGCCTTGAACTCGGCTGGAGCTGAGGTGAGACCTTGGGAATTTGGGAAAGATGAAGGGGTGGGGGGGTTCGTTTGTGGGTGGTGTGTTGAGACATTGTGAGTTGTCTCTTGAGTGAGGTGAGGTGCTGTACATTCTGTCCGTCTCAGCCGCATCAGGTCCGGCTGGTATGTTCGTCATTGCTATAAGCAGGAAAACCTCGAGCCTCGAGGTCAACAACATGACCCGTTTTAGACTGCGGGCAAGGTCTTGACCCATGCCGCTGAAAGATGTGGCGTTGTTTCGGGTCAAAGTCAGCCACGGTGAGAACTTCATCGTTTCCTCAAAAGTAAATGACACCAATGAGTCAAGGCTGTAGGCGTTCCGTGGGAGGGGTTCGTGTTGGGCGTTGGTCACTCAATTGCCCGGGTTGAGCTCTGATCAGTTTAAGTTGTTGCTTGAAAAAATTCGGAGTGACTGCAGCCACTGATGAGTTCCTTCGATCAATGGGAGAACAAATAGTGCACCCCAGTAATACTAGCTGCCAGATCTTCCTACCATTGGATCAGTGGGCGTCACCCAGTTGTCTGAAGGGTAGATCGTAGGCGTACAATCTGAGCGTATCTCGTCGTCCTTCACACTGGAGCAAGTAGTCTTTTGGCCATTGAAAGTCTCTCTCTCATGTGTGCGTCGAAAAGAATCTGAACCATGGATTAGAAAACAACCTCGCAATAGTTCCAATGGCTGATGAGTGCGCAGCGGCTGGATGTGCTATATAATGATTATATTTGCTGGCGGCCATCAATGTGCCATGTTAGTTGTATGTATCCGGCTTAATCTTCTCCGATAACCAATGGCCTCAGGTGCCTGTTGTTTGCAAATGCAAGTCAAGAACGTGGATCTCA
Organism: Colletotrichum godetiae; assembly: GCF_030913485.1. NCBI lineage: Eukaryota > Fungi > Ascomycota > Sordariomycetes > Glomerellales > Glomerellaceae > Colletotrichum > Colletotrichum godetiae. The sequence continues at coordinate 187,714 of NW_026851294.1, read as the reverse complement.
TGGACTTTGTCATAGGGGGCTTCCCAGAATGAGACTCTCTTCCGTTAATGAAGGTGAACTCTGTCATCGTGCCATAGTTCACAGCAATCTGGAGATTTCAATGTCAGTCAGTCAGTCGGAAGCTCTGTTGCAAAAATCATGCCAGGACCATACTATAGGAACCAGAACTTGATTTTCGTAGCAAACTTCGTAAACGCCACCTATGCTTACCCGCCTGTCGAGGCTGACAGTCACGTATAGAACGTTGTCATCTGCAATGGATATCCTGCTCTTTGACCGGCTCTGTTCATTGATTCGTATTTGATCGTCTCTGGTCCCCGGAAATTAGGCGTTGAAGTTCCCAAAATTAGAGATGACGCGCGTATTGGGCTTTTCCATCGAAGTAGGCGCCGCTGGGAGTCGTGCCTCTCCCCATGCACATCGTGAGAAGGGCCAACTGAGTAGTTGATCGTGGAGCACATAAATAGATCATTGTTGGTGCCACCGTCACCCACGTTCACTGGCGTCTCTCGGAGTTTTACCGTTTTCGCGTTGGTCGAGGCTGGATTGCCTTTGTTGGTCGTGCCCAGGTCTACTTCTCCAATACCACCAACGCTGAGTGTTGAGTCTGTTAAACCAGTAACAGAAAGGAACCTGCCGACCTGGCTTACATTGAGTGATTCGTCCTCTAGTTCTGTTCGTTGAAACAGCAAGGACCCGCCAAATTTTGTCTCGTGCTTGTCAGGCCAGAACTCACAACCATGGAGTGTCCTAATATTATTGTGCGTCAATGGTGCCTTGCACATGATCTGTCAGTACTTGGTCGTATTCCTTCCCATCTACAGGAGGACCATCGACTGAGTTCCAGAAGCAGGGCCCACTGCAGCTTTTCCTTGATCTCAAACGCATCTACGTACACGTCCGTTCCCACTTTGTCGTTGAACATGTCCCGCCATTGCGACGCCACAGGAACATGAAATCTTTTGGAAATGCTATCTTTAGTTCCGGGAGATTTCACAGCAGCATTCAAGTATCCTCTAATGTTGTAACAGTCAGCTCTGACCTTGTTGTTGGTGGTGTCTCTTCGAGCAAGTGTAAGGTCGAAATCGAAAGTCAGAGTGAAGGCGTTAGATATGACGTCCTTGATTGGGAAACCAACGGATATACTTTGATCTGAACAGAGAATTGGCTTTGGAAGGCTGTAACTCACTCAGTGGTTTCCTGGAGTCATTCAGCTTGTCTGGGCAGATGAACAACATGAGGCGACTGGAGTTGTCGTTCCATTTCTTCAATGAAGCTTTAGCATCAGAATCGCCCGTCATGAGCATGAATCCAGAGCCTGTCTTGTTCGGATCTACCTCTCCCACATCAGGTTCAACGCCTATGTTGACAAGGCTATACCTGGATCTTGCCAGATCGAGAGCGTCGCCAAATTCAACTAAGTTCGTGTGTGATAGAATTTGGGTATTCCATGGGGTTGCTACTGTCCCAAGCGCCATAGAAATCGTAAGACACCAGGTTGATTCCATTGACCTGGACTTCCATCCCTGTCGGGTCAAAGTGTCGACGAGAGCAGTATGATGATGGGGTCATGAATGCCACGATCTAGTCTTTACCGCTCGCTTTGATGGCTGCGAGGAGCTCCAGCCTTTAAGAAGCGTGCTATAGTGCTCGCTATAACCTTGCAAATCACCTTAGCCGTCGGCGCCAGGACACTCCCAGTCCATAAATTCTTGAGCAGTATTCCGTGATCTGGTTGTACAGTAAGATTCTTTATATCGGACCCCCATTTCATCTCGCAATAAAACAAGGTGTCCGCCGAAGTCTGGTCATTCATTCGTTGGTTGAAGGCTGAATATTGCATCAAATAGCTGGACTTATCAACTCTGTTGTAGCCATTTTCAGATAACAATCTAGTCAGCCTATGAGACTGCGAATTCCTTGTTCGATGCCATGAAGGGAAGACCTTCTGCCACGGGCCGGGAACGCTGAATGTCCAACCTCACACCGCGATGACTATCTTCAAGTTTAGATTCCTAGCTTCGACGTTGCCGATAGACTTGTACAATTCAGTGTCAATAACGTCCATTCGAGTCAGTAAAAAGGCGTCTGTGATATAGCCAAACGAGACAGATAAATGCATCAAGAGCTGAAGAGGTACTTCCTCAAGACCCATGGTACCACAAGGACCCATGGTCCTCATATAAAACCATCTAGAGCAAGGGCATGCAGAGTCTCCGAGTGTGAGACGTCACACCCGCCGAAGAAGTATCCGCGGAGGTCCCCCATGGGCTGAATAGAGGATTTCCGCGTCAGTGGCCCACCGCCTTATGGGCAATAGGACCTCCCATCCTCACGACCTAAAATCCGACCTGTTCATCGTAGTGGTATCAATAGTCGATCTCATCGCCGCAGACCCATACGCCCCGCCCTCCATCGAAGCCATCATCTTCCTCATCGACGAACCATCCTGCCCACCAGGACCCCTCAAATTCACCGCCTCGGCAAATATACGCAGCTGTATCGGGAACCGCGGGTTGCCATACCGCTCAATAATATCAGCCTTCTCGACAGCGGACCCCAAGTCATAATAATAATCATCATTATCATCATCTCCATCATCCCCCTCCGCCCCGTCCAAGCGCTCGCACGCCGCCTGCTTCTTGGGACACCACCAAGCGGGCAACAGCCCCTTCCGCTTCGCAGCTTTCTTCATAACCCGCCGGAACCCTTCCAGTCCGTCCTCCGCGCCGCCGTAGATGCTGTCCTCGACCGCGTCCCCGTCAATATTAAACTAGTCCTCGACGCGCAGCCGATAGGCGTCAACAAGGAGGCGGTAGACGTCCGCCTCGGGCCGGTCGTGGAGCCAGGTGCCGTTGTCCAGCTTTGTAAAGGGCCGGTTGATGGGTTGGTCTAGGCCCTTTGGCGGGGATAGCGCGGTGCCGGTGGATGTGGGGTCGCCACCGGCGCCGGTAGGACCGCCGGCGCGGGGTCGTGCGGAGGCGTCGGTACGGCCGCAGGTCTTTTTGTGGGATTTCTAGTCGGCTTTTTGACAGTCGCGGGAGCAGTATGGTATTGTGGAGCACTTTGCGCAGTTTCTTAGGGTGATCTGGGGCGGTCCTCTTTTACAGACTGTGCAGGACGACATGTTGTTTGAGATGGGCTGGACGGGTTCGAGATTGAGGGAGTATCTGGAAAGGGATCAAGATCGAGAGTGCCTACCCAGGCGATGTTCAAACGAACGGCAGTTGGCCTATATACCCAGGAAGTACAGCCACCCTGGAGAAGGCACCCTATCATTTTGGCTATATCACGTGAAAACACATAATCATCTAAGGTAATGGAGGGGTGGTCCATGATGGCGGGTAGAAGTAAATTGTACATCGTCAATAACGAAGAGAGAAAAAGGTGACGTGTCGGGTCTGTAGACTTTGACTCTGCAAAGAGTTGACGGCATCTGGTTGTTGGTGGCAGTCCATCGAGAACAAATGATATGTGACACGGCATACCGTATGGATTGAGAGGGCTAACATGCTTGCATACCCAGTCTCCAAAGACAGCTCTTGATTAAACCATGATAACCAGCCTTCAGGTATCAAAAAAGAAAACGAACTCTTTCTCTCATGATTGCCACGAACAGGTGTCATATTCAAAAGGAAAATTATCCAGGTAATAAAAGCTGTTTCCATGCCTGTCCGTAAAACGCCGGGCCGTGTGTCTCCTCAATCCCTCACACTGCGCCCCATTCTCAACTCTCCTCCTTCTCCTCCCCAGTCTTGGCTTTCGAAGCACCAGTCATGCTATGAACCAAATCAGCGAACCGGCCCTTGGAAGCAGCCAGGTTCGTGTCGGTCTTTGGCGTCCCCACGGGCGTGACGCCCGCCGACGTGCCCTCCACGACGTTGGCTACCTCCTTGTAATGCTCGCGGTCTTTAACGAAGCGCGTTAGGTACATGGTCTTCTGACGCGTCTGCTTCCTCATGATACGCTCCACCTCGGCCTCGTACGCCTTGTCGTAGATATTGAAGTCGACGTTGGTCGGCGACTCGGCCACGGCGCCGGCCGAGGGCTCGTCCTTGTCGAACTCGTCCCGGGACCCGATGCCGATGCCGAGGATGCGGGGTTCCGAGTCGGACCTCTCGGGGGGTGCGGTCTTGGTGACGTCAGCGAGGCTATTCTTCTTGAGGAACTCGCGGCGTTTTGAGAGGAGGGCTTCGATGTCCTCATGCAGCGCGCCCAAGCGGGGAGAGTCCGATTGGGAGCCTTCGCGTGATTTGGCGTTTCTTTGCCTCGTGAGAATGTTCTTGAACTTGTGGATTGCTTTCATCTGTCGTAGCTGTTAGTTTCTTTATATCGCGGCAAGAACCGTGAGGTACGCTGCTCACCACGCAAAGGAGATGGTTCATCTTCCGCGTAAAGGCGCGGTTGAGCTCAAGCTCGTTTGGGGGCTCCACGGTGTTCGAGCAGTTTTCTTCCTTTGAAAGCAAAGCATCTGTCCCTTGTTTCGTGACCCACGGATGTTCCTGGTTCATGATCAGCAAGAAAGCCCAGCAGTCGCGGAAGAAGAACCAGTACTCACCCGCAACTCGTGCATCTTGATACGTTTCTGGGGGTCCTTTTCCAAAATCCTGCTGATAAGGTCCACAAAGTCGGGGTTCTCATCCTCGGGTAGCTCAGGGGAGTCTGTCTTGATGGCTTCGTACATTTCAAGCACGCCCTCTTGCTCGAATGGAATTTTGCCATATCGTAGACAGTACAGCGATATGCCCATGGACCAGATATCCGTAGCCTTGCCATCCACATCGCCATGCCTTACCACGCAAAGCTCGGGGGCAAGGAACGCCGGAGACCCTGCCGATTTAGCCGTTTTCATGGGGTCGCCCGGCTTCTCGAACATCTCGGAGACGCCGAAGTCCACAATCTTGAGCACATCGTCATTGGTAAGGAGAAGGTTGTCCGGCTTGATATCCCGGTGGATAACGCCTTGCTCATGTACTAGACGGTGTCAGTCAGGCTGGACAGGGCCCATGTGGTAGCCAACTTACAGTATTCGATGCCTAGAATCAAGTCTCGGAACCAATAACGACACGAATCTTCAGCGTACGGCTTCGCCTTCTCGTTGAGGCCAACCTTCATTACGACTCCCTTTTTGCACATTTCGAGGACCATGTACAGAGAGTCCTCTTCCGGGTCGTCCAACACTTCAATCAGCTGGACCAGGTTTGGGTGGTTTAGCTTCTTCATGATGGCAATCTCCTCTCTAATAAAGAACAGAGCATCGTTGACGTTCCAACCAGCATTGCCCTCCTCGCCAAAATGAGGCGATAGCGGCGCGTTAAGACTAACACGGGGAGCGAAGCGCTGGGGTCGGCGAGCGCCCTGCCGCAAGATGTTGGACTGCGCGCGTTTACGGAGCCGAACTTTAGAGAACTCTTTGACGGCCTACAGGTGGACGTGAGCATGGGGGTCATCATCACTTTGCAAGCTTAGGAGGCCCATACATATTCAGTGCCAAATTGGTCCGTCGCGAGGTGGACGGCACCGTAAGAGCCCCGGCCAATTTCCTCCTTAATGATGTACTGGTTGATGCGGTGGTGACTTGAGCCATCCTGAGCTTCGGTGCCGTATTCCGTCACAGCGTTGAGCGTTTCCTGTAGCAGTTTCTCGGTGAGTTTCTCTGAATCTGGTGCTCAATGCCCGGGTTCGTCGTCATCGCAGCTACCCCGCCCCCACCAAGCACAACCAGCTACAGCGGGGCAGATCGAGAGCTGGGTTTTCAACGGAGCTTGGCGAAACAAAGAACACGCACCTTGACTTCACGATGAGCTGAAGGAGTTCGGCGGTGATGCCGCATGGGACTCTGGAACTTTGATGGTTGGGCAGCCGAATCGGATCTGTACCGCGCAGCGCGAGCAGGTGGTTAGAGTGTAGCTCGGCGCGCAGTGGTGGAGCGCGCGGGGGAGGCAGTGCAAAGTTGCAGCGCAGCGCAGAGAAGCAAGGTGATTTACGGAGTAAGTGCAGTGAACTAACGTACATGGGGGCGGCGAGCGGCGGACGAGTCTCGGCGGGCCCTTCGCCGTGGAACCCTACCGCGATGGTGGGCGAGGCCATGCTTGAGGTAGCGAGGGTCGTTGAGGCCATGGCCGTCGTCGGCGGGCTCTGAGGTTCGCCGGGTTCCGTCATGGTTTTTGCCTTGCGCGAGGCTGAGACTGAGAGTTGTAGATGGGAGGGTTGTGTTGTAAGCTTGACGTGATGTTGGAGAAGCAATGTTGGAGACGTGCGAGTGAGGTGGGGTGAGAGTGAGAGCGACAGAGCTAGCTGCAATGCTCTGCTTTGCTCATTCGGAGTTTTGCTATTAATAACGGCCGAGGTACGGATACACGAGCACACACTCAGACGTAGGACAATCTAAGATATGACGGACAGGCGCGAACGACCGGACGAGCGAGCGATGGAGCTGTCAACGTTTTGAACCTCGAGGCGCGCGTGTGTGAGGTGAGGAAACCGAAAGCGACGTCAAAAGAAAGGAAATAATAAGCAAGGGCACTAGGATTCGCGAAAACGAGACGACAGCTGAGCTTTAAAACCCGACCGAGAGGAAACTGGGCCGGGGGGTGGTGGGAAGAGAGAAGTACAGATATACATAGTACGGTAGAAAAGAAGGTGGGAAAAGAATAGGCGTTTCTCATTCAGCTCTTCAGGTTCAAAGTGTGCCCCCTTCCAGCCCCCACGTCTCTCAGGTCTTTTCCTTTCCAAGGATCACCTCGCAATCTCCAGTTTCTCAGCGCCCTACGAAAAGCCTAGGTTCCGTCTTATCCATTTTCACGGCTCCTCATATCCATGCCCAGCTTCTTTGCCCGTTGTCATTGGGCGCATGGTAGAATTCCCATCATGGGCTGACTAGTGTGCTCCCCTCGTAGGGCCAGCTCCGAACCCCTCCTTGCAGTCGTTGCGCCAAAGAATTACGTTCCGTCCGGGGGGTCCACCACAAGGCAGAGTGACACCCCCTGCCAGTACCAATAGGTATTACATACCCGTGGGCCTGCGGTACCATGCGCAATCGGACCAGCTCCAGCTCACACTTGCAATTTCAAAGGTCCACCGAGGTACCTACCGACCGACACAAGCAACGGTAGCCGCATTTCAGGGCTGGGGCCACTGAACGACCGGTCACTCAATCGTCCCGCCCGAGCTACGGATACCTTGTCTTCATGAGCTTCTTGCGACTTTGCACATTCAAAACCCGTGATACACAATAATACCGATAACCAGCGACTACCCCGACGACCTCGAATACGATCGGATCCGACACCGCGTTCCCGAGAGATTGAAACGATTCCCAATCTACATACCCTACGCATCCCCACGGCATGCGCCCGTAAACCACCATTCACCCATCCCTTTCCGCTTCGTCTCGCCGCCGACTATCGACAGCAACACCGAAAGACCCGGCGCAAACACGGCCACCTCCCCCGCGCGCCCGCCGCGGCCGACCCCCTAGCCCAACATGGTCGTCTACTCCTTCTACATCTTCGACCGCCACACAGAATGCATCTACTCAAAAACCTGGCTCCCTGCCGAACGGCCCCCTTCCCAACAACCTCCCTCCTCCGCCGGCACAGGCGCCGCACCACCACCACCGCCATCCCAGCAGCTCGGCCGCCGCAGCCAAGTTAACTCGGCCAAGGACGACGCCAAACTCATATTCGGCACGGTATTCTCCCTCCGCAACATGGTCCGCAAGCTCGGCGGGGACGACGACGCCTTCATCAGCTACCGCACCTCGGCCTACAAGCTCCACTACTACGAGACGCCCTCCAACCTGCGCTTCGTCATGCTCACTGATACGGCGACGCTGAGTATGCGGAATGTGCTGCATCAGATTTATATTAACCTCTGGGTTGAATACGGTATGTTCTGTTGTCCCTTCGCCAAGGACGGAATGTTTCTCTTTTTGGGAATGAACGATGGATGTACTGACCTTTCATAGTCGTGAAGAACCCCTTGGCACCGGCCGAACACAAGGACGGCGAAGGCGTCAAGAACGAGCTTTTCGAACTGGGTCTGGATCAATTCGTCAGGGGCCTGATGTGAAGGAGCCGTTTGCCGTTCAGGAGCAGGAAAAAGACATACAAACCAAAGACCAACACGCGTGAACGGCTCTCATTCTGGGAAACCTTCCCCAGTGAGAATCAATTATCGGGGACGAGAAAGTGCCAGGCGGTCAACATAGTTCAAACGTCTCGAGACAAAGTATTTGCCTCACACCGAGAACGTATGTTGAAAAAAAAAGAGCCCCTTACAGCCATAGACCAAAAAGGACGTCCTGGGATGACCGGGCGACCCCTCCACAACAACGACGAAAGAGCCAGGAGAAACGCGAATCGGGCGAAAATAGATCAAAGGAACGGATGGAGCTGCCCGTCTCTTATTCTAGGTTAGCCCCAGTGTTGTTGGTACAGATTCGAGATGGACCATCCATCTCTTGACCATAGATGATACAATGATACCTATATTTCCAGCTCCTCGTTTGGCTTTACCTTACCCATTCATCGACTTTATACCCCGTTAATATCATTATAAACGTCATAGCTCAGCTCACACAGCCCGGATTCAATGTCAATCGAGATCTGGGCCACAGATTTATATGTATATCTTGCTCCATCTTGCGTGGAAGGCTACTTGGTGTCCACCGCCCTCCCCCACGCACTCTCAAAGCTGGACTGCGGATTCACCATCACAAGGCTCTCCTCTCCGGTCCCCTGCGTTGTGCCCTGCGTCTGACTGGGGAATGTCGCAGCAGTACCCTGGCTGGCGCGGGGCAACTCGCTGGCCCTCACATCAACGGCGCTCGCCATAATGCCCTCGTCGTCGTGGTGAATCTCGTTCTCCCAGTTGCTCGAGTACACCACGGCAGCGAAACCCTCGAGGTCAGCGACCTGCTCCATCTCCTGCAGGTACTCGTTCGGCATGCCGTTGCCGATGATGTGTGCCTGTCTCGTGAGGACCGAGAGGATCTTGGGCAGCAGCACCACCACCTGCGATGTGCGGGGCTCCGACTCGGCGAGGTCTGGCTTGTCAAAGGCCGCCGATGAGAGCTTCTTGTCCACGAGCAGGGAGAAGCCCGCATCGAGGATGAGCGTGAGCACGTGTGTGAAGGAAGGCGACTCGATGAGGTCCGACGTCTCGTCGAGCAGTCTTCTCACGGCGGGCGATGACGACGGCGAAGACTGGGACGTGTTGCTCTCGGACAGCATCACAGTGCTCTCCTCCAGAATCCCCGACTCGCGGAGGACGTGATCCTCCTTGTCCCGCGGCGGGAGGAGGTAGGGCAGCCACTTTGCGGCCCTGCGCTCCTCGGGCGTGGCGCCCTCGACAGCCTTGCGCACCGCGAGCGTCAGCTCCGAGAACTGCTCAAAGCTGAGCAGGTCGCGCGGGCTCAGGTGGCCAAAGACCTGGCGGACGGCGGCCTCGACACGCTGGCCGAGCTCCTTCCACCCCTCGTTCAGGAGCCACCAGCTAAAGGTTAGGTAGCGGCGGTTCGTCTCAAAGTCGTTGCCGTAGGGCTGGTCGAGGCCGTCGTCGTCGTTATTCTCCAGACTGATAGTTGCTTGAGCGGCGCCGGTCGCCAGAGATATGACGCTCGAGAGATAGCTGCGGCGGCCGAGGAGGTTGAGTTGGACTCTTGTCAGCATCGTCAGCAATGCGAGTGTGTATAGCAGCGTGAAGGCTCGCGTTATGGCTGGGATGTCAATGTCAGCACCTTTCCCCCTCTGTTTATCTTTTCTATCGCATCAGACGTGCGTCACTCACAGCTGATGGTCAAATCATCCCACAATTGCCTCTTTGACTTCCGACTCTTCTGCGTCGGCGCCGCTCCGCCTTCCTGTTGCGCACCTTCAGCGGCCCCTCCAGCGGCGGCCGACGTCGGGGCCGGCACTGTGATTTGGCTCGCGTGCACGCCGCTCTCGCTCTGCACGCTGCTACTGACCATGCTCCGGCCGTCATCCTCGGTCATAGTGGTATCTGCGATACTGGGCGGGCTGCCGCTGCTGCTCTTCAGGCTCTTGGTCTGGCCCTTCATCTTCTGGATCTCGTAGGTGATCTTCTCCGTGTTCATGGCCTCGAGGATGTTCGTCGTCGCTGAAGGCAGAAGCGCGAGCACGGTGAAGGTGCAGTCTTCTTGGTTTTGCTCGAATCGGCGACGGAGACTGCATTGGTGATAGTGTCAGTCCAGAAAGGGGAGGGAATTATGGAAGCTATGGGGGAAGATCAAGGAATGCCAGCTTACTTTTCCTTTGCGATGCGGTCGCTGCTCATGCGCTCGCGCGCATCGTTGATCTTGCCCATGACATACTGCGTGACGACGTAGCCCGCGCCGACGACACCCACGCTGACGGCGAGGGGCGTCCTATTCCGGCGGAACCATCGCCGAGTAGCTTCCAACATGGTTCGGTCTGACGCGGCGAGCGAAAGAATGTCCGAGGGGTCGGTCTGTTTCTTGATGGAAAGGTGAGGTACGGTAATGGTAGAGGGGGGCAAAGGAGGGAAAAGACAAGAAGGATTGAAGTTAGACAAGGAATAAGAAAATAGTTAAAGAACCCCGATTGAAGCTTTCGAACACGGTCAGAGAATCATAAAGGCGGCCGTTTTGCATGAGGAATCATATGAAAAAGAAGATGGGGAGATTTTTTGTCTATTAAACCCCCCCCAAAATTGGCTATCTGGGCGAGCTCTAGGAAGGCTGGTCGGCACGTAATGATAAGTTGGAGCAATTAAGCACACCAGCAGAGAGGAGCTCGCGCCTGACTGCCAGTGACTGGCTGCTGCTCTTTGCGAGTCGTGAACCGTGATTACCTCGGCCCAGCCACACCCACGTTCCCGCGTCATCTCAATTACCTTACCTTAATGCCCGTGTTCTCAACTTCTTCCCCCAACAGCTGTGGCTGAAGTGCCGGTACCGCAACCGCCGCCGCATCGAGTGCTTCCCGGCTGTACCTTACCATACCTTGTATCTGTACTCCGTACGGAGCACGGGGTACTTCGTACATCGCTGCCCGCCTTTGCTGCCCACCACAAACGACTACCCACCTCACCTCACAGTCCAAGGTACCTTATGGGATGCGAAGATACGGCTACTGCACAGGGCTACAGACATTCTGCTCCTCATGACCCAGCTCGGGGAAGTACCTTTCCCAACCTGGAAGAAGGCAGAGTACCCCTGCTACCGATGTACCGTCCCCCCCACCCCGCCTCTCTCCCTTCCCTCCCTGGGCCAGTGGGCAATCAATACCTACTGCGGGAGTGACTCCCCGCTCTCTTTCTGCCCGCCCGCCCCCTTATCGGCGCGGCGCATTAGTGCTGGGCTGAAGTGCGAGTGTGAGGTGCCCCTCAGTACATCTGACACCTTTCTTTGGGCCATTCCCTCACCTTACCTCAGGCAGAGGGAGAGTATCTACCCGTCTCTCTCTCTCTCTAACGCCAACCGCACCCGTCTATCTGACAACCAACTCACTGAGAAAAATACCATAATCAAGAAAAGGCACGATGCAGCAGAGCAGCGCGCCAGAGTTCATTCTCGAGGCCTTTGCGGACCCGGCCTCCGTGAGGGACGTCGTCAAAGGTACCTACCAGTCTTTCCCCCCCCTCTCCCATCCCCCCGTCCTCTTTCCCATAGGTAGCCCGCAGTCGGGCGCCCCGCCAGACGTCATATCCGCCTCAAAACGAACGACAACGCCTTCCGAACCTCTCAGCCTCGCGATGCGACGACCGCCTGTCTTGCCTCTACCTTGCCTCCCAAAAACCCCCGCCAACATCCCTAACAACCAAAGACCCCAAAACTCATGAACACAAGCCCATTCCCCACAGTGACCCTTAGACTTGAGAATACAAATGCTAACAGAACCTCACCACCATGACACAGGAATCCTCCACACAATCTTCTTCCACCGCTTCTTCCCCGCCGTCGTCCCCTACACCCGCGAAGTCCTAGACCTGACCCTCCCCTACGTCGACGACGTCGAGCTCGAGACCATGATCGAACAGCGCGCCACCGCCCTCGTCCGCCAGCTCGACGCGGAGCGCTCCTCGTCCGGCTCCGGCGGCAGCGGCGGGGGGCGCGGCCAGCTCACCGTCCAGTTCTTTGAGAAGAAGCGCCGCAAGGCCTGGCTCATGCGCGGCGACGAGGAGGTCTGCTGGGAGTGCTGGACCGTCAAGGTCACGGTCGCGGAGCCCAGGACGGAGACTGGTTGGTTCCTCCCTTTTCCCCTTGAGGCACCTAAGATGGGGGGTGTCATCGTGATGCGGAAACCAGGAATAACGAAGGCTGACCGTTGGGGGGTGCGTAACTCTCACTATAAATAGAGCGAGCCAAAGTCCGAAAAGCCATGGAGACGACGCTCATGACGACCGTCATGAAGGTTATCACCTTTGTAAACGCGCACAAGGACCATATCCCTCCGATAACGACACAGGGGTCGAACCCGTTTCCCTATCAGATCAACATTAACCAAAAGGAGTCGGGCTGGGCTACGAGGATGGGTATTTACTGATCTTTTTTCTGCGAATTTCTGTGTGTGCGAGCGACGACACGACGACACTGTGAAACTGTAATGAGATGTTTGACAAGATGATTTTTTGGTTGATTTTTGAATCGTTTCTTTTTTGGGACGACAAACATTCAACGAACCCCAGGATGAACGATGGGTGACGCTGCTGGCAGATATCGTAGAAGTACACACACACACATTCCGGCGTTTCAGGGACAAGCCATGATTCACGAGGTATAGATCATGTGGGACATTGGGGAATTTAGAGCAAGACAATATGATACCCGTTCTTGAGTTCATTAACCAAAGATTACAAGGTCACGCACGTGACGATGTCTAGCTTCATGGATGACCTATGACGAATTTACCAAAATTCAGGTACATATTCTACTTGTACGTCTTGGGACAGGCGCATCATAGCAAGGTCGATGTCGAGAGTCATGCCGACTTGAACATACACCACAGTGTCCATGGGACTCTGTGAAGTGCATGTTACCAAATAAAAGACTCATGTACTGAGTAGCCTCATGCATGGGGTAAAGGCATTCATCCCGTACGATCATGACGACAGTTGCACCGTCAATGATAACACCAACAACGTTTATGAGGAGGCTCTCTGTTTAGTGCGTGTTTCCATAGAATTGATCACTACCAGTGTGCTTAGCAAAGGAGCGAAGCTAATACGCTACGCATCCAACCCGGATTTTCCTACACAGCAAAGAAGAAAAACAAAATAGCCATTCCGGCCAAACAGCAATAGAACAAAAAAGCAAGAAGCAAGTGTCCGGCCGAACCTAACCTGGTCCAAGGCCGACGAAAGCAATAAACGCGCAAAAAATCTCATGTTTCCCTCCGTTTCTCTCTCAAGAATGATGATGTCCCTTCGCTTTCCCCCTTTGCCCACCGGAGAAAAAAAGAGAGCCAAGACATTATATGTGCACTGCTTCGTCATTATCATAAAGCAAACAATCATGGACAAGAGAATTGTGAAAGCCTCGAAGCCCGAATCAGACATTAGTCTTTAAAATCAGCCCAAAGTTTTTTGTGTTTCCCCCGCGCGCTCCATTATCGTGTGAAGTGTGTCGAAACAGGCCCTGAATGCCTGAATGCATCGGGACGTCATGCCAGTAAGTGTGTTCATACATCGTAACGGTCGTCATCGTCTCTCATTGGATGAGATTAGAATTGCGTGGTGTAGCTCCGTCCAAAAGCAGGCTTGCTGGGCTTGGAGCCGGAAGCCTTGGGTTGGGAGCCAGACCCAATCTTCTCAAAGCCCTGCAGGATGTCGAGACCCGAGTACTCGGTGGTCTCCTCCGACATGAAGTCCGTTGTGTCGAAAGAGAATGAAGGCCAGTCGCCCTCAGCCGCTACCTCGTAAAACGAACTAGTTATCTTGGTCGGCGAGGGGAATCTCCACTGCACAGCGGCATCGTTGTTGGCCTTGATAGGGGAAGACAGGCCGTCAAAGACCTTGCTGGGGGTCTCCCACATGGCGGAAGGTTGTGCGGGTGCTTTCAAGAAGGGCGTTGAGAGAACCGACTTGTTGCCGTTACCCGAGTCATGAGTATCGGCCAAGGCATTGGCAGAGTGAGTGCGCTCCAGACGCGGTCGCTTTCCGCCGGACTTTTTGGAGGGAGACTCTTGAGGTGCGCCGTCAAAGAAGTCGTTGTCCATGTCTTGGAAGATGTCAAAGTCACCAGCGGTCATCAGATTGTAATTATAGACGCTCTCGTCCAAGTTGAAAGCGGGGCTCCACGGCGCGTTGCCGTCACCGGTGCCGACCATCTTGCGGATCGGAGACTGCAGCATCTGGCGGACATTTTCGCGGTGCTGGCGAAGGTTGGTGTTGGGCGAGGCAGACGGCGGGGCCTTGGTAGGCGGCTTCAGTTTCATGGCTGGCGTGAGCGGTGGCAGCATCTGCCCTTGCTGGCGGAGCGGCGATGAGGACGGTGGGGCAAACGCGTTATACGATCGACCCTTGCTAGGGCTATCGTAAGACGACGCGCGCAAGCGAGCAATCTCATCCTCGGCCCTGCCAGCGCGACTGCGCTTGCGAGGACGATCAGCCTCCGAGGTAAGAATTCCAGTCTTTTGCGGGCGCAGAGCAGATGATTCAAGAGACGAGATGTAACCGCTGTCGTCCATGGACGCGAATTTTCTCTTGTGAGATCTAGTGATCGACGACATAGGTCCGCGGCCAGGCGGAGGAGGCGTACGGCTGCGGGGCTCCATGTGTCGCGGAATTGGCGGTGAAGAATGCATCGTAGGCGGCAGAGGAGAGCATTCTTGGTCCAGCTTATCTTGTCCGTCTTCCGGTGCGGCCGAGTCCGAGACAGGAATGGTGGCATCGGATGAAAACTCAACGGCAACGGTGGCCTGGGAAGTAGGCAGGGGCGGGAGCGTCGTCGCATGCCTGATCGGCGCAGGAGGCGGAAGGGTCGGCTCCTGAATCGGCATGTTGGCCGGCCTCGAGGGTTCCATACGGGTTGACATGACAGGCACGTTTTCGGCGGTCGTCGCCGTCTTTCTTGCCGGCTTGTCCTTCATGAATTGTTGCTCCATGCCCTCCTGGATCGTCCAATAGTTACCCTTGCCCGGATCGTCCTTTGGTCGCTCTACCTTGATGAAGGCCTTGTGAAGGCTGAGATTGTGCCGAATGCTGTTCTGCCATCCCGATTCCTCCGCCTTGTAAAACGAGTACGTGTCCGAGATCCACTTGTAAATTTGTGCGAGGGTCAGGCGTCGTAGTGGTGATCGGAGGATGGCCATTCCGATCAAAGTCGCGTAGCTGTGGCCTGGTTTCGTCCCATCGTCGACAATCGGAGGGAAAGAATCATGGGGTGGAAGGCCCGACTCGTCGGCCTTGACCTTCTTCAGAGGTCGTGATTCCTTGATCGGCGCAGCCTCCATCAATGTGCGCTTTCCGGGTCCTTTGTGCATGTAGAACTGATCGAAGTTGATTGTGGGCGGCGCAGGATACAACTGCGGGTGTATGTTTTCCTTCCCGAAGCCGGCGGCCAAATCCACGGAAGGAGGCTTCTGTGCGACGGTCTTGAATTTGGATAAGTAGGGCTTCTTATGTAGCGAATCGGTGTTCTGAAGATTCGCTGATGGTGGCGCCATTGGCACCATGTTTAACTTGCTGCCCTGAGACTTTAACGGGGCATGATGCGATTTGATGTTGCCTGATGATGCTTTCAGAGGCGAGTGTCTATCGGATGCGAGCATCGGAGGGTTGAGTACAACGTTGTTGTTACTTGTTGCGCCAAGCGGCCTCCTTGGTGGCTTGGAGGCGACAGGCATAGGTGCGTGGTTGATCATTGTTGTCGAGTTCTCGAAAAAGTCGTCTTGGTAGATTTGCAAAGGCTCGTGAGAGCCGGTATAGCGCGTGGGTTTGGCCATGTCGGCCGATAGTAGTTGATGGATGTCGTCTCCAAACCTGCGTCAAGTGCGTTCGCGGCAAGTAGTGGGCTGTGTGAGGAAGGGCATGTCAGCGAGCCGCAACGGCATAAGGTTAGATAAGTAGTTGACGGTGTGGTCTTGACTCTGTCAACCTGACAGGGCCCGGCTTCCAAGGTTCTTGAACCCGAACGGGGTTTTGCATGATTGAAGGGAGGAGAAAGAGAGAGGAGACTCAAGGCTCACCTAGGTCGGGTCTAGACTCTGGAAATGAGTTGTGGGTCGTGAATGCAAGGGGGCCTTTTGGCGGTCAAATTGTAAGTTTAGCGACGGGATCGCTGGATCGACACGATGCGATCAGGCAAGCGATGGCGATATTCTGCGAAGAAGTGGTGCCCGACAGACGACGTTGAAGAGCGACGACGATGCTAATGCGAAGTCGATAATGCGCGATGGGGTAGGAAAGTGTGCGTGTGCGTGTGAGAGAGTTGAGAGGAGAGTCAGCAGGCGCGAGGGTGAGGGTGAGATATGGCTTATGGCTGCAGAAAGGTGAAAAGAAAAGAGGGGATATCAGGCACGATACCACGCGAGGGAGAGAGGGTAGGTAAGATGTAATAGGCGAGCCAGCGGTAGTAGTGGTGGTGGTAGTGGAAGTAGTAGGTCAGTGAGGAGGTGGGAGTCGGCGGCAGAAGGATGGATTGATGGATTGATTTCAGCCAAGGCGAGTGGAGAGGACCGGGATGTCTTTGAAGAGGTGGGCGGCCAGCTCAGCAAGCCCAGAGATGTCCGGTGGGGCCTCTGGAGCACGGGAGGAATGGGCGATTGGACGAGAGGAGCGTGGGCTGTGACACGACCGACCAGGCTAGGGTACGCCGAAGTGGCAGCAAGGGTGTGTAGTGTTAAAGGACCTCCGTAGTTTGGTTAGCTGCAGGGAGTGTAATGGAGTAGGTGTGTGTGGTGTGCGCGAATGTGAGTGTGAGTGCAAGTATGAGTGTGCGTGTGCTTGATATCGTCCGGGGTTCGATGGCATAGGCACAGGCACAGAAGGTAGCAGCATGAGCAGCCTGCATGGATGATGGGTGGTGTAAAAGTGTGAAAATGGTGGAGGAGGATCATGGATGTTGGCGATGATGGGATGCACGGCAACGTCGACCGTTTGCTGGAACACGCCGTCCCGAAAAAAAAGGTCGAAGTTGGAAGCCAACCGTCGCCGAGCGGGAGAGCGATCAGAAAGAAAGTGCGCACACTTGGCAAGAGACCTGAAGTAGTGAAGTCTGTGGTGTATCCGTTGATACTATTACTGTGTACTCCGTAAGGTAGTATACATAGAAAGCTGCTCGCATCCGGGGTCGGTGCCCTGGGCTGTAAACCGTTTGGTTTCTGTCAGGCGCCGAGGATGAGGATTTGCGTTTGTGTCTTTGCGCGTTTGCTTGGGCCGCCGTCGAAAGAAAAGAGAGGGACAGCCAGCCCGGTCGGTTGAAGTCGAACAGACTTTCTCTCGGCTCCAGTTCAGGTCGAACGAAGTCTGAAGAGAACCGACTGAGGAAACGAAGAAGAAGAACAAGAAGCTCAGGGCTCTCCCGGGGCCAGGCCTGTCAGACTCAGTTCCAGTGGGGAGGAGGGGGGGGAAGGGTGTCCGCGCGGGTTACGTCCGGCAGACAGAGAGGATCCCAGTCTTCCCAGAGCCTACTGCGTAGCGACTAGTGACGACGTTTGTACGAAATGTGAATGGGCGAAAGCTGGCGACAGGACGGGAAGGCTATGCTATGCACGTACTGTATGCAAGCAGGTTTTGCAGTTCATGCGAGAGTCCGTGGTGGGCCGCCGACGGGCTCTACAAAGTACGATGTACTGCGTAGGTACGGGACTCCTCTTTTTGCGCTGTCTTCCAACAGAAATGTGTCAATGTGCGCGCGTCTACCACCAAAAAAGGTTGAATTTCCACTGCATGTGCACCAATATCCAGTGACCACTGCACCACCCCCAAGGTCCCCTACTTCCCAGCACGCCACAGGGATGGATGCTGTAGATAACAGCTAGAGTCTCTAGATGCAGCTTGACGGGCAGCGAATGGTGTTGCATGCAGGGCTCTGCCTGGGAAATATCTGTGGATGCTGTGGGCAATGGTGCAAACTGTGATATCGCTCCATCCACCGTCGTCGACTTCGTCCTTGATGGTGTTGCGACTGTCTCGAGACTACCAAGGTGTCAAAGGAAGCCCAGGCCGAAGATGGTCGAGTCCAGCTGGTAGCGCAGGGTCGAGTAAAGAGACCATGGGGTTGCCTTTTCTTCCTCTGGCAATGGCCGAAATGCTAGTCTCCCTCACGGTTGTGGCTTGTTCAGCTAAGCGCTCGTTTGCCGTCAATTGGCTGATCTGATCTGATCTGCAGCCGTGATGAAATGGGGCTTCCTATCTAAGACTCAAGAGGAGAGAGAAAGAGGCGAAAAATAAAAATGGCTGCGGCTGCTATTGTGTGCGAGCCTGTGAGGGCTCAAAAAGAGGTCGCTGTCTCGGTCTGCGACGGCTCTGCGTCTTCTCTGTGGTGCCCTCGTCTGGTCTTGTTGAATGGCCTCTTCTTGTCGCTGGCTGCTGGGATTGATTGGGTCGAAGGGTTCGAGGCACAGGTCATGGATGATGGAATGAAGTCGGCGCGTAGCCGACGCGTCTCACCGATTCGGGAAGAAAACAACAAACGCGTCCGTTCCCGGCCAATCAAAAGAGCCACATCACATGACTGTGCTCACGATTGGCTGCTGTGCCCCCATCCGATGAAACTGGGTCATCCCAACTCATGTGCCCATCAGGAGCCATCACGGAAAGGAAATCACGGATAACCGCTGAAAAAAGGCTGGACGACATCTTTTTTCTTTTTGTCAGACTGACACCACTTAACAGAATTTCATATCCCCCCCCCATCTGAGTCTTTTTTTAATGGCTTAGGGTGTCTTGCAACGATTGTCCCCGCTGTGAAACTGAGACC
Organism: Colletotrichum godetiae; assembly: GCF_030913485.1. NCBI lineage: Eukaryota > Fungi > Ascomycota > Sordariomycetes > Glomerellales > Glomerellaceae > Colletotrichum > Colletotrichum godetiae. The sequence goes on along the minus strand of NW_026851294.1, from coordinate 168,807 downwards.
GAGTCCTATGTACCAAGACCCCCTCCCTAATGCTGGCCAGATCGTCAGGTACGGAATGTGACGGGCGTCTCACTTTACCTCCCGATGATATAAGACGAGAGAGACGATTTGCGCGCGTCCATTCCGCTTGTCCTCATCTCTCGCCTCGTGCTCTGCGTTTTCACCCTCTCGGACGGCTAGACGGGTCTTTCTGGGCCGAGCATGACCAACCTGTCCGTGCCTGGAGAGGATCCCATCAGCATGATCAAATTCTCGTCAATGCTTCCTTCCATCATCCCAGCTGTTTGATTCCCAACCAGAGAACAGACTTCTAGAACTGGACTAGATGGGGCGCTTTCCAAGTAGGGTACCCATGGGATTCTAGGTGAAAAATGACTAAAAACTGCTCGAGCCTCGGCGCAGGGAGCACTCCGGAGCGCCTATGGCCGGCCGTGAAGAGACTAACAGCAGCTGCACGGATATACGTTGGGAAACCTTGGAAGGCTAATATTGTCATGGATGAGCGGTGTCGAATGGGTCTTTGCCCTCTGCGGAAAGGCGACGACAGCCGCGGTGTTGCATTGGAGCGAGCCTGACGAATAAGCATGCCATCTCTAAATGGGCGACGTTCAACGAACGTTTGGTGGACGCCGGGACGGGTGGCAGCCCGGTGTGAGAGTTTGCGAGTGTCACTGTTCGCCTCAACCCGGGCATGTCTATCAATCACAGGTGAACGGAGACAGCCATTGATGATGGAGAGAGACTCTGGAACTCTGTTGTACATAAAGGCAACGTCCAGGCCGTGGCGCCAATTGCGACAAGACTGCTACGACATGTGTCTCTCCACCGGGCCCGAAACTTGAGTGTTAAGAAGCCCAGCGCGGCCAGGTACGGGGAAAGGGTCTCGGAAAGCAAGACAACATCTCATCATCGGCACTCCTTACTGTCAGGCACAGGACCACGGGAGCCACTGGGGCTTACAAGTTGGAAAGGCATCTGACACTAGTCATGATACCTGTGACCCGTTCGCTTCAATTCTCTCTGTAAAGTTGCCTTGGGGCCCATTAGTCCATGACCGCTGCTACGTGCTCCCACACGTGCTTGACGGGATAGAGATATGAAGGTGAGACTCATGCAGTCAAGCTACCGTATCCGTAGGCGAGCACAGTCAGCTAAGGTAGGTAGGTACCTGAGTCTTCACGCACGACCCGAATGACCCGTCCGATAATACGAAATACCGAGAGCGGGAAACTCCTCTCCCGGGCTCTTTCCCCTCCATCCGTGACATCATCCCTTCTCGCTACCGCCAGCAATCAGGTACTGTGGTACTCGTGGTACCTACTGTCCAATCCCTTCGGACATGTTTTCTGGGCTGCTCTTTCCAGAAATCTCGTGTCTCCGTCAGTGCCCGGACGTGGCCCCAGCTCTCGATCCCCAATCAAACCGTTTCCACCTCGAACCGTCTCATTGGTTCCTCTGGCTGACAATGTTTCAACCAGAATTGGGACCAACTTCCCAACTTCTTGCCTGGTCCTGCCCGCAGTGCCCGTTCCTGCCATCAGGTTCCACCGGGTCTCGAAGCCACTTGCCAGTTCAAGAAGTACGTACCCCTCACCTAGGTAGTGTACGTACTACGTAGAAAGGTAGGTAGTACGTACCGCGTACCTGACCTAGGTGCTTGCAAGTTGCAACTGCCAACTACCAACTGCAATGGAAGTGGGAATGCGTGCAACTCGCCAGTTGCAAGTGCAAGCAATGGGGAAGAGCAGACACGCCGGGCTCAGCTTGTGTGGTGCAGACCAAGCAGGGTTCTGGGAAGCAATTTCTCTGTTTCCTGCCGCTGCACCTCTCACCACTCATTCTTCCCATTCCCCCATTCCCCCATTCCCCCATTCTCTCATTCACAAATCACCATTCACCGCTCGCGCTGTCAGTGGTCACTGACGTACCTTATCGCTCCGACCTCCGGTACCTGACGGGCGTCCTCTCCCATGTGAACATGCCCTCCCAATTCTGCGCAATCCATTCACAAACGAAGAGGGGGTCACCAGGTACCGTACCTATCTTGGCTTTTCCACTGCCAGGTTCAGCCCAGTCGTTGCACCCTGTCAGTCGATCTTCGCATAAGATGCAAATCTTCCCTACGGGAGATATCCCATCTCGCACATCATTGACAACGCATCTAGCTCGCCCCGAACTCTGACTCTTCGCTTTCCCCATCTCGGCATGTTTCCCACCTCGTGCTCAACTGACACTTGGGCAGAAAAGAAAAAAAAAAAAAGAGAGACCTTCTCTGTGAGAAAAAAGCCATCGAGATCCCCACGGAATCCGCTCCGACGATCAATTTTTCAACCTCACTTCCCTGACGATATGGAGTAATTCATGGACAAAAAACATCAGAGACACATGGCAGCAATGCGACAGAGTTTTCGTCATTCTCTGACCACTCTTTTCTCTTCGTCTCCCTCAGTCTCGTGTGTTTCCCGGCCTGGGCACAACTGCCAACTCACGCCCGTTGGATGTTTGATGAGACTCTCGTCTGTCCGTTTCAATGCACAAACGCTCGCGGCGGACCACAACCCGCGCGCCGCTGCATCGCACTACTGTACTCCGTACCAATACCCCTCCCTTTCTTCCTCTCCATCCGTACGAATACTCCGTACGTTCCTCTCCATCTTTTCCTTCTCACAGACTGTCACTCTCATTCTGGGACCCCCGGAGCCTCTATCCCTGCCTCCTTGATATTAATAGCGCTGCTTTCGATATACCCGCTCAAAGTGCCGGCCGTTCTCCCATTCTCATTCCCATCCCATCTCTGATTCAGTACCTGCCTTGTCCGGCGTGTCGTCTCTAGCGTGACGATACTCCATAGTCCATACTCCGTACCCAGGGGAGAGGACCGCCGCATATGCCAACCTGCGGTCTGCTCTGCCTTACCTTATCATCTCCAAGCAACTCGTCTTTCCAACCCCAGCTTCATCCCCCCATGTCAGGCCACGAAAGGAGCCCCATATCACCAGATAACCCTACGGGCTGCACTCCGTAGTCCAGAAAAACCAAGGCAGCCGAGGAAAGCTTTGGGCGCATTTCAGCCCACGCGCACCGTCGCCGTCCGTCCGTTTACCGATCCCACGTCGAGTCTGTGATCCTCAGCACCCTAGAAAGAAGCATTGACGACCAAGAAGTCGGCCGACTCTAGAATCTCGATGCCCAATTGCCGCCAACAATGCCCTCTCATTCCCGTCTTCCCAACAATGGACAACGCATTTGCCATCTCATTTACTTTCTTCCCCATGGCCCATCCGTCCGCCTCGGTTTCGATTTCTTCTTTCACTAGTATTGAAAAAAAAAAGTTTGCCTCTACGTGCGAAAGCTGGTTTGGAAAACGGGTCCCTCGGCTCTGTTGTCTAAGTCTAGCAAGTTTTATTCGTAAAGATCAGACCGGCCGGCAGACCCTCATTCATGGAAAAGCAAGCATGAAGCATAGGCCAACGTCCGATCTCCGGCCCATTATCTAGGACCTTTCAGGCCATTCATCGCATCCTACTTCCTCCCTCGCATCAGCCATGTCGTAAGACGCAGGTGAAAACCCTCGGCCTTTCGATGTTGGGACTATCTACCTCAGGACGCTCCAGAAATATCGCATCCCGCTTCCTTCGAAAGTATTCGGCGCCCTTTTCCAAACGCCACCCCGGAGCCCAATCGGCCCTCTCAAACTGTAACACACAGACTCGGAGGACCGAGACACGATCTTCCCGAGTCTCAACAGCACACAAGTCTGCCTTTTCCCCTTCCCCTTGTCCTTCCGTGCCTTCCATGGCCGTTTCCAAACTTTCCATGAGATAAAAAAAAAAAAAAAAAGTCCGGTGGCTGGGAGGATTTCCAGGGTAGCTCTAAACTGGGGTTCATCCTTTCCCACCTCACGAGCACCTCATCCGTGCATATGTTTCATCGAGGTCGTAGTGCTGCACTGCTGTTCCTCTGACCGTGACAGCCTGGGTCCGGGGCCCACGACGAGAAAGATACCAAAATGCTGCTGCAGGGCACGTCCCTCTCCACAGCATATCCTGCAGAGACTCTACCTCCGACGTGGGCTCAACATCTCAACTTTACGGATGCTCGTTCTACCACGAAATGTGCCTTGCAGATCTAAGAAACGTCCCCTCAATGTGGGTGAAGCTCGAACAGTCGAGGAGGGGGAAGGGGGGAAACAGGACCCGTAGATCCACCCCCTCCTTCTTCATGTCGTTCCTGTCCCAAGCTTCCTAGCCGAGTGCAACCGTATTCCAACCTTGAACGTTGAACGTCTTTTTGATAGCTCTCTTACTCAGCCTCCTGTGGCTACATCTCAGCAGCAGCTCTCCTCCATGGTAAGGTGGCGAGGTATCTCACCAGCTCGCTCTATGTCTCCATCCTTCTCCCAGCTACGAAAGACTAGGACGATCGACCTGCATATCTAGCCCATCACCAGAGCGTTTCCTCTTCACTGTGGTGCCCATCCTCTGCCGTCAGTTGGCCTCGCGCCTACACTAGTCTATAGTCTAGACAAACTAGAATACCGCAGTACGATACAAAGCAGCAAGGCTCCCGAGAAAGCCGGGACAGAGACGGAGAGAGGGGGGCCACCTAGTTTGCAGCGGAGAAAGATTACCTGCAGACTGCAGTAGACTGCTCATGTCGTAATTGTGTTGCACATGAAAAAGGAACCTGCAGTAGTGTACGAAGTAAAAGCGAGATATCGCAGCTACGCCAGCCACCTTTTCCCCCAGCGCCGCATTATATGGCGCAAACCGTTTGATTTCCCCCCTCCCCCCCTCTTTCTCATGGCCCTCCTACCTTCCAAGGATCTAAGAACTATCAGATGAAAGACTGCATGTCAATAAACAACACAAGTCCTCCGACGCGTTCAGTAAAATCGCGTATGGCTCAAACATGCATGTATGGTATGGTAAAGAGAAATACTACTGCAAAATCGATGCCCGGCATCCATCTCCACGAACCCGCCGAATCTAAGTAAAAGCCGTCACCATTCGAGCAGATCTTCATCATTCAAACCTGCCCGTTATGGACCGAGAGATGCACATAATCCAGCGCCAGACTAAATACATGCACTTCCTAGGACTTTTGCCAAGCTTCAAACAAACCCCATCATGGGATCTTCGCAAAAGCAAGACAGTTGATCCTCGTGAGCCTTATCCTACGTGCCCTACGTAACTCCAGACTTTGCCCACCTTTGCCACGCTTGCCACGCTTGCCCACTATACAAACACAAAGAATGGAAGAACTCTTCTGAACTTGAATCACCCCTCCCAAGCAAAATATGTAGCCCTCCTCACCCCAAGATATGAAGGTAAGCTGAGCAAACTAAACGTGGTCATAGTCATGGTCATAGTTCGGAAATCCGCACTTAGGAAAAAAAAAATCAATTCGGAAAAGGGACTCATACAGCAGCACCGACGCCATCGCCGCCGCACCGGCAACTCTCCCTGCGGAGAGACGATCCTTCCAAGCAAACACACAAACTCGATCGGGCGTCAGAATAGAAGAAGCACTAGAAATAACTAACGCCACTCTCTCCCAGCAAGAAGGGGGGAAAAAAAAGAGAGACACACTGAGCACTCAAGGCGCCTACGACACTCAACGCACGCACGCAACGCATGGCCCTTATACACACACCAGAGCTAACGCAGCTCCGCGCCGGACCACGCAGCTCAGATTCTTTGTTTGACACGACGGACTGATCAGCCAGCCGGCCGGGCGGCGAAGAGGGTCAGGTCACGGGCCAAGTTGGAAAGAGAACCGTCTGACGAGCATGAGAGGATAAAGAAACGAAAACTCGGGGGTTTGCATTACTACCTGGCTGGGTTATAACATCTGTCTGATAGTGGGAACAATACCTACTACAAGCCTCCAAACCCCTCCCTCCCTCTCTTAGCTAAAGAAAAAAGGTCTTGCCACATGTGAACTGAATCCTACTTCCAACCAATCCTGAGAGCTATGTGAGCTACCTGGGCAGAGCTTTCTCTCTCACTGTCTCATTCAATGCCCTTCCCCGTGACATTCTTCGCCTGCCTCCGCAGCCAACCACAACCAGCACGGACTGTAGATACTAGCATCTAGCATTTAATCCAAAACGCGGCCTGCAGTAGCGGCGCCGCTCTTATCGCGCGTCTCGGTCTTCTTTAGGGCCCTACCAAGCTGAATCTCCCCGAGAAGACCCGCGGGTCGCCCGCCTGCCGGGGGGCCTGACGGTGCGTCACCCGCTGGTGGTGGAGGAGGCGGTGGCGGTGGAGCTCCCATGCCTGGAGGGGGAGGAGGCGGCGGCGGCGGGCCACCCGGTGCGGGCGATGCCGGCATCGGTGGCGGGGGAGGAGCCGAAGGAGCCTCGGGCGCTGGGCCTGGCGGAGGAGGAGGAGCACCGCTGGCTGGCATGGGCGGCGGGGGAGGAGGGAACGCAGGTGAGGCGTCGCTGCCCATAGCCGGGCTGACAGGGTTCGATGTCGGCTTGTCTCCGGTAGCTGAAAGTGGTCGCGGGGGGCCCATGGTTCCGAACAAGATGGAAGCCAAGGCCGCAGCGCTACTGCCGCCGGGACGGTCATCATCGTCGGAATCTTCGTCATCCTCCTTATCCGTGCCCCAGTCATCGTCCTCATCAGGGCGCTTACGGGAGAATGGCCCAGAGGGAGGCGGGGGAGAGGCAGCCGCGGGAGCTGCCTTGCTTTCTTGCGCCATGCGGTGGAAGGGGTTAGTAGACTGCGCAGCCGCCGGGGGTGGGGGAGGGGCAGCGGCAGGTGCAGAGGGCTCACTCGGGGCCGAGGTGGACTCGGATGAGTGAGAGAGCATGCGGTGGTACGGGTTGCGGCTCTCGTTCTCGGTGGGAGGGCTGGTGACCACTGTTGGGATGGCGGGAGGCGGGGAAGGCTGCTTCTCGAGCTCTTGACTGCTGATCTGGCTGCCGCCTTGAGTAGGGGTAGATGCCTGAGGCGTAATTTGAGAAGGGCCATCCTCGTCATCCGATGAGCTATCATCATCGTCGTTCATAGCCTCAAGCTGGCGTTGGAGTTCCAACTCGCGCTGACGGGCAGCTTCAATCTCGGCTCTCTGTGCTGCCAACTTGGCCTCCTTCTCCTTTTGCTCGGCGAGGGCGGCCTTCTTCTTGCGCTTCTCCTCCTCCTTCTTGAGCTTGCCCTGCTTGACTTGCTCCTCGAGTGCCTTGAGACGAGCTGCAGCAGATTGTCGCTCGGTTTCGAGATCGTCTTGCTGCTCTCTGGCGCTCGCCCTGTGTGTTCGTTAGCACATATCCGTCTTCGGTCTTTTCACAGTAAACTTACTCCAACTCTCTGGTGGCCCGCTGTTGCTCCTCGTGTTCCTTAGCGAGACGCTCTTCTTCGGCCTGCTTGGCCGCTTGCTCTTCCTCTGCCTTCCGAGAGGCATCTCTCTCGGCAGCGTCACTCTTGGCGGCCTTCCTCGACGGCGGCGGGGGAGGCTTCTTGGCAGCGGGTGCCGGAGCGCCGGTTTCTTCGGCGAGCCGGGCCTGACGTTCAGCTTCGCGGCGCTCATCCTCCTCCTCGGCCTGGCGCAGCTTAGCAGCACGTTCGGCTCTCTCTCGCTCCATTCTCTGGGCAGCCGTCTCACCAGGCTTAGTAGGAGCCTTAATGCCCAGGGCAGCAAGTCTCTCAGCCATACGCTGCTCAGCCTGCTGTTTGATAAAAGCAGCACGCTCCTCGGGGGTCTTGTAAGAAGAGTACGAGCCTCCAGGAGTAGTGGTACGCGAGGGAGGGGCAGGGCTCTCATGCCGGACGGCGGGACTGGCCGCAGCAGGTTCCCTAGAGGATGCACGCGCGGCCGAAGGCGAAGAGGAGGAAGTAGGACGTCGGTCCTGGGCCCGAACACGCGCAGCACGGCTAGATCGCTGAAGATCAAAGATAAAATCTCTGACTTCGTCCTCGACGCCCAGAGCGTCCTCCCAGCGTCGCTTCTCGTGTTCGTTGGAGGCCGTGGTGGTACCTTCTTTCAAGCTGTCTTCAATGCCGCGAGCAAAGTCACGCACAGAGTCTTCCACGTCTCTGACCATGCTCTCGTTGTTCTCCTTCTCGGTTTTGATCTTATGGTTCTCCTCCTCAAGACGCTTGGGACCTTCGTCATCAAAGCTCGACTCGACCTTCTTGCCCGTCAAGGCTGCAGTACGCTGCTGCATCATCGCCTTGGCCCGGGCCTTCAGTCTGTCAGACTCTGTTACGGCACCGCCAGGACCCGTGCCGACAATGGCAGCGGCACTGTTGGGGTGAGCCTTTGCGTCCTTGAGCCTGAACAGTTCGAGTCTCGCATCTGCGATAGCCTTTTCGGTCTTGCGAACGGCAGAGGCCAATTCGGGGACCTTGTCTGTAAGGGTCTGGAGCTGTCGCTTCAAGGATCGTCTCTCGGCTTCCGAATCTCCCGTCGAGAGCGCAGCATCCGGGTTTGCGTCAATGTCGTCCTGGATGCGACGAATACGGCGGTACAGCTCCTCGGCCTCCCGACGGTCACGTCTGTCAAGCAAATCGTCCTCCTCCAAATTCTTCTCGTCAGCAAAATCCATGGCGTCGAGGAGGACTTCCTTCTCCCGGATCTTCTTCCTCAACTGATCAAGTCCAAGGTCATCGTATGCGGTAGAGGATGGCGACTCGGGGCGGGGCGAGTTGTTGCCGACGCGGCGACGAGCGCTAGACCTATATCCGACCTGCTCATCGTTGTTCTTGAAGACTGTGGCATCCTTACGCCCACCGCTCTGGCCGCCAGGGGTGCCTCTCAACGAGTGAGTCTTCATGTAACTAACACCGGTCTTTTGAGGAAGCAGAGCGGCACCAGACTTGGAACGGAACTCTGATTCCTGGCTCAACATGGACCGGATGGTGCCGATAGATTCATTGAAGTTTCTTGTCGAGGGAGGAACGAGCTCTGGCGGCAGCTGGTTCGGCAAAGGATAGCCGTTGAGCTTCCTGTAAATCAAATGCATGGCAACTGCGAATTCGTCGAGGTTCAGGCGACCCTTATTACCATTGTCAGCAAGGGTCCAGACACGCTCGAGATCCGGCTTCTCGAGACCACTCTGTCCAAAGATTTCAATGGCAACGTCTCCGCCAATGAAGCCCTTGTGAAGTCCATCCCAAGCCTTGAAGAGGGCATCGTAGCGTTGCTTCTCCTCCTTGGTAATGGCCCAAGGAATGACAGCATTGCCCTGCAGACCCTGCGTAGTGAAGCTTCCCTGCTCACGGCCTTGCTGAGGCATCATTCTCGCTTGAAGAGCATCGATGTTAGGCAGACCTGTGGAAGGTGCGTTGACAAGACCCCATTGGCCGGGGCGGCCGGTAGGTTGCGCGTTCAGAGGCGCAGCCATTGGACCTCTGCCCGGCGTGAGGCTGTTGCCATATCCGGTAGGCATGGGCGGCATTGGCGGTCGTGGCCCGTTGTATCCAGTAGGTTGCGGGTTCATTCCGGTGGGTTGCGCATTGATGCCAGGGAATCCGGTCTGCTGAGATTGCAGGCCTTGCGCTTGCCCAAAGCCCTGCGCTTGCTGCCCAGGGAAGCCAGTCATTTGTGCTTGCAACAGCTGGGAGTTTGACGTTTGAGGCTGAGGCTGGTGAATCGTGGGTTCGGTGCTTGACCTGCCGGTAGCAGTGCTGCCGGGTGTGTCTCGGCCGGCGTCCTCGGCAATGCTGAAGTTGATAATGTCGACAACGCTGGATACCTCATTCTTGATGTTCTCGGGCAATGTTGAAGGTATGGACTTTCCAGTGAGCTTCAAGTTGCACAAATACATTGCTAGAGCGAATTCGGGGAAATGAAGCTCTCCAGAGCGTGTCGTGTCGGCAAGAGTCCTGTATATGTCCCATTAGTACGTTGTGATACGACTGTTCTACTAGAGAGTACTGACCAAATGTGTGAGAGCGAATCGCCATCCAAACGTGACCGCATCAACAGGTCTCTCGCCTTATCTCCAGACATTGTTGTTGCCTGGCCTTCACCAACCGCAGATTTGAAGAGAGTCTCGAACTTGGACTGATCCGGGGCTGTAATGAAGGACAATCGGATGTTCGGAATCTTGTTGGCAGACTTGGGGCGTCGACCAGCTGGCTTCGGTGTGCCTCCGGTTCGGAAAGAAGCAGCCATCTGGCTGAAGCCCGTAGCTTGGGGTTTGATAGGGGTCGGAGCAGCCGTCTGCTGCTGGCTCTGGAAGCCAGTAGGCTGAGGTTGCTGGGCCTGCGGGAAGCCAGTCTGCTGAGGCTGTTGCTGTTGAGCGAAGCCGGTCTGCTGAGGTTGCTGGGCCTGCGGGAAGCCAGTCTGTTGAGGTTGCTGCTGTTGAGCAAAGCCAGTCGGCTGTGGCTGCTGTTGCTGCTGCTGGCCCGGAAATCCGGTCTGCTGAGGCTGTTGCTGCTGGAATTGCGACTGGTACTGCGCGGGGATCGATGGCATCGGGGGAGCGCCGGTCTGGAAGCTCTGCTGAGGCTGGGCCTGGCCGGGGAAGCCGGTGAACTGGGGCTGGAGCTGTTGCGGAGCTTGCTGCTGCTGAGGTTGCTGTTGCTGCTGCATCCCCGGGTAGCCGGTGAACTGCTGCTGCAAAGGCGCCTGACCGAAGCCCGTGGGCTGAGGAGCAAAAGGACTCGGCTGTTGCTGCTGCTGCTGTCCCGGCTGCTGGCCGAAAGAGCTCCCGCCATATTGCTGCGCGCCGGGCCGGTGGCTGTTGCCGCCTAGAAAGGCGTTCGAGTTTGAGTACATGATGGTCGGGGGGCGGCGCCGACGAAGAGGTCGGGCTTCGAAAAGAAAGAGGGTGCGAGAGAGGGATGGAGGGACTCCTGATGGAACGGTTAGGAGACCAGACGATAAGGGGATTGGGATCAGATGGACGAACCTCACGAGCGGAGAATCTCCGTCGATCAAGATAATTGAGTACTATCCAATTCCTCTTTGTGGAATTGAAGTAAGCAGGTAGCGGAGGCGAAAGAGGCCAGAGGAAACAAGAAAGTTGTGGCCGGAGTTGATGGCAACGCTGATGACGAAGCGCTCACAAGTGTCCAGCTTGACACGGAGGTTTCAGTAGGAAGGTGCGGCGGCTTGGACGGGGGGCCAGTAAGGTGAAGTGGTTGGTTTGCCCAGTTGGAACCTGGCAAGCCTGGCAGCCCAGAGCGGACAGGGATCTGTCAGTGTCCAAATGTGGCTTGGGCTAGAAGTGGGTCTCTTCTTGCAGAACATTACGTGATGCCGCATGGCCTGGAACCGCGTATTGCAGCAAGTCATGAGGGTGCATATCTTCTTAGCCGAGCGCCATCTCCTGCTTCTAAATGCTGTGCCCAAATGCCGAATCTGGGCTGGGGCGGTTATCAAATGGTCTTTATCACGCCGGTCTGTTTTGTATCTTTAGGGAGGCGATAGGTTACCGTCACATAAGGTAACAAGTCTCTTAATGGGAAGGTAAGTGCAAGGTACCTATCTCGGTTCGAATCGGCATGGTGAGCCCAACCTCGCTTCTTACTTCCATTCGCTTAAACGTACGCTCGGTCCTCGTTAAACGCATCGAAGCTTTCGCAGGAGCGCGCCGTCTAAGTCCATTCTTCAAGGTCGTCGTCCATGGGGAGCACCATCCAAAACCACAACGTCCATGTCACTCAAACTGTCAAGTGTGCTCTGCCACATTCCATCCTCTTATAAAACGGGACTTATCAGCACTGTCTCTATGCCAAGAAGAGGAGCACATAATAGCCACAGCTTTTGCCCCATAATATGTTCTCCCTCCTCGTGTCTGGCCCCCCGCATCTGCAGCATCAGAGTTTCGACACGTCGGTCCGCGCAAACAGGGAGATGGCAGGCAGCGTCCAATGCATCGGCAAACAAAAGCCGCCTGCGCGTAGCGTATATGCAGGGATTGCAGGAAGTCCTGGTGGGTATCACTCAAGTGAAACCTCTGAGCCTCTAGTATAATCGCTGCGCCCTTATTCCTTGATGATCATTCGACTTGATCCGAACATGCGGCCGGCCCTCCCCGCACCGCCGGCCAATGGTCAACGACGCCCGGGTCCGGGTCCGGGTGGGCTCCGCATGCAGCCGCCCGGAATCCGGGGTCGACGATGCACACCGTGAACGCATACACCACCATTGTCAGAAGCGGAAATACTGGTGTCCTCACGTAGCGAAGCAGACTTGATCGAGCCATGTTGAATAATCTCACAATTATGTATTATCGGTGAGAAACTGACTGCCCTCCAAATAAAGCATATTCCATCCTCCATCCTCTGATAGTATTCCTACATTGGGCAAAATCCAAACCAGAGCAAGTATGCTGAGCGAGGAACCTCCAACACCAAAACAGTAAGCCAACCGTGCCCACGCACTAGAATCAAATACTAATACTAGAGTTTTCCTGCGAGTCTGGGTATCAATCCCGCGCGGTATTCCGAGAAAACACCTGTTCCTCCCTTTTAAGAACGCCTTGTTAAACAAAACAAAAAACAAAAAAAGGATGTTGCCGTCGCTGATGTCTAATGATTTGGTAAACGTGGGAGAGTGTATGGGAGACACATGACTTGGTGTCCTTCGTGTTTTTTTCGTTTCGCTTTTCTTTCGTTCCTTCTTTTTCAATGTTTTTTGGTCTTCGTTTCGTGTTTGTACTTGATTCATCTGAGTCTCGTGGTCGACACTGAGGGCCCCGCTTTCCTGCCGACGTCCTGGTCCTGGCCTTGCGTCGAATCGTCGAGGTTGAATCCATGCTGTATCATATGTTTGAGAAGAGAAAGGTCGAACTCGTCCGCGTTCTCATCGATAATGCGAGGTGCATCACGAGACGGTGGCGCGCTGGACGCAATAGAGTATTCTTTGACAGGGCTCTCAGTAGGAGCCCATTCGGGAGGGGTGGGAAGGCCGGAGGAACCGCTGGCAACCTCTGTCGCGGGGCTTTCCATGACTTCCTCGCGAGTGACATGGTGGGGAGCTGCCAGGGCACCAAACTCTTCCATCCCCTCTAGAGGCGGAGTACTTGCGCCAAAGTAAACACTGCCACGGTAGCCAGGCTGCATAATCCTGCGTCGGGTCTTCATAGCCTTGATGGCTAGGCCTCCAAAGACGTTGCCGAGCTCAAGGGCGATCCAGTCCTCCTGGCCTTCCACTTGAGGATCCCACTGCATAATCGCCATCTCCTTTTCAGTACTCAAGGTTCGATTTCTCTCGAGAAGACGTTCAATCTGAGCAGTCTTGACACTCCACTCGTCCTTCAAATTCTCCATAAGAGCGTTGTTCTTGTCCATTTCCATGGCAAAGTTGTCAAACGTGGCCTTAGAGAGGACTTTGGACGCGCGGCGGGCTCGAGACGACGTGGGCTGGCTCGTTGGCATGCCGACGTTTTGAACGCTGAACTTGATGGCCCGGCTGAGCTCGCACCGAGAAAATGGGCAGAACTCCTGGATGGAGCTATTGTGATCGAGAGATCTGACCATGTGTGACAAGTTGGACAGATTGAAGTTATTCTCCTGTACATCGAGAGTGGTAAGGGTCTGGTTGAGTTGGATCGCATGTGCCAGATCACCAATGTTCAAGTTCAACTTCTGGTTCCGGATTCGGAGGTGACGTAGCGTCTTGTTCTCGGCAAGTCCAGATAGAGAGCGCGAGAAACCCAGGCCGAGTTGACCCTCGTCGAGCTTGGCGGAGAATCCGGAAAAGTCGAGGTATTGGACCGACTTGTTCGTGGCAAAGAACTCTGAGACAGCCATGCAGGCGTCCTCACTGACTTGTCCAGGGGTCGAAGTTCCTACCAGGCTTAGCAGCCGGATCGAGGTGTTGAGCGAGAGCGCTTTGATCAGCTTGATGTAGTTTTCTTCGTTTTGGAACTCGACCATATCCATGAAAAGGGACGTCGGTCCGAAGTTTTCGACAATTGCAGATACCAAATCTTCCGTGCCGTTCTCAAGATAGTTGCCGCTGATGGAGCAAGTAATCACTCTTGCTTCACCCATGCTGCGGAATAGGGTGGCGATTTGGGTACCGGTCATTGCGCAGTTGTTGAGGTCAAGCCTGCGAAGGTAATCGGCTTGTGAAGACTTCAAGTAGTCTGCGAGCACTTGCAATGTGGCGTCGTTGAGCTAGGACAGAATCAGCAACTGCATGAGGGCTGAATTCAATTGACTTACGTTGATGTTTGAAAGATCCAGCTCCTCAAGACCCCATCCCATGATAGTCTCGTCGAGGAAGATGGTATCCTTCGCCTGAGTGAGACAATTTCCTGCAATGCCGAGTTTTCGCAAGCAGTAAAAATGAGCCAGGTTCTGCTTGACGGCCATGTGGTCCACATGTCCAATGTTGCGAGAAGTATTGAGAGCCTCCATCTTGTATCCCTGGGCGGGAAGAGCATCCCAAACCTCCTCTAAGCTTCTCTCATCAAGATTGCATCTGGAGATATCGAGCTCCTTGAGAACATCGGGAATATGAAGAACGCCCACTGAATATTATTAGCTAAGGAGATTGTGAGAACCCATGAACTCCACTCACCAAGATCGTCAACCTCAGCCGCCGTCAGAGGGTTACCGCCAACCAGCAAAGTGTCACAAGGAGTGCTGCGAGTCTTGAGCAGCAAAAGGATAGGGCGAACGACCTCAGGGTCCTTTTTGGTACCGGCACGAGCGCGCGAAACACCGACAATGTTCCGTGATGCCAGAACGTTGGTCAAGTCAATCTTACGGACAGAACCAGAGGTAAAGGCAACGGCGTGGATTTCCTGAGATAACAGTGGGGCAGTCTTGATGATATCTCGATGCATGGGATCGATGACAAGTCCTACCATGATCAGCTTGAATGCTTAGAAAACGATAACCAATTGCCGACTTACCATCGCGAGAAACGTCAGCCACGGACTCATCCCAACCCGGAACGTCGGTCAACCCGCAAAGGGGCGAGAAATCGACGTCGCGGAACGATAAAGCCTTGAAGTAGTCGTTGAAGCGGAGGGCTTTGAAGACAGCCAAAAGCTGGAGTGCCGTGTATCCGCCCACCTCCTTCGCAGGGAGGAGTCGAAATTCTGGGCAGTGCTCTCGGCGTTCGCACTTCCAATTCACAGTCCATTCAGGAGGCTTACACTGGAACGTCGCACAGTACGCCTCAAGCGTGCGCTTGAGTCCACCATAGTCTTGACCAGTTGGGAGGAGTAATTGAGCGGTTAGGCCTCTGATGTCGAAAATATGCCGTTGCATGTGCTGAGGCCAAGCAGGCTTCACTGCGCGATCCGCCTTCATGAATGTCATGACGATCTCTCTGTACCACCGACTAGCAAGCTCAAGACGTTTTTCGTTCTCACAAGGCAGTCTTGAAGAGGGGGTTAGTGACACTGTCGGGCGCGGCAAACCACGTCGGACACTTACCGGAATCCAAGAACAAACCGCTCCTCGTGAGGAACCATAGTCGCTTTCAAACGGACCAAAGATGTCAAGCCGAAGACTACAGTATTGATATCGATATCCTGAGGGGCTTTGTACACGGAAGTCCTAGCAACTCGCACAAGATAGCACTTGTTCTGACCAAGGAGCAAGTAATACGATGATCCGTCACGAGATTTTTTGGCATTTTCAATGCTCTCGGCTTTCGTACTGAGAAGGGTGGTGCGTTGGACGACTGGGAAGATATCCAGTGGGCAGCCGCGGCACGCGGGCTCTTGTGTAGCAACGATGTTGTAAATGGCGGACTCGACGTTCTGAGGGATGAGTCCCTTTGGCACAACGGCTGAGCCCACAGACTCACGAATAGCACGGCGAATCTCCGACATCCAATCGTCTCGCTCAGTAGGCATTCCAAAGAACAGTTTTGTGCATGCCCAAGATACCATTGGCGAAGTCTCGGACCACCAGACATCCAGACCAAAGTGAGGGCTCACACCCTCTTCGTTGAAAATGTTGACGATCCTACTCAGGGGAATTTCGACCCGACCATCGGAGTGTGACCCATCCTGACTCAAAGTGGAAGACGTCGAAGACCGCTTCAGGCGCTGAGACGGCGGGGCAAGTTCAGCAAAGTTTGCCCTTGCTGACTCGACACTGCTGAACTTGATCAGGTGCCCATCGGTTAAGACGACATATTCGGCGCGCGATTTCCACAACCGGCTGTCAGTCTTCAAGGCACCGTGCTTGAGAATCTTGATAGGAACCGGCGCTGGCGGCTGAGGGCTGAGATAGTTGGGTGTCTCCTCGGACATGTGCGAGCTCGCGGAAGAATCCTTGGAAGCTCGTCGGTTGAGGCGATAGAAGATGGAGGACGAATTTGAGCCGCCGGATCCGTTGTTCTTGTGAAGAACTCGTTTACTTTTCATATGGAGGCCACTCGAGGCCTCCTCGGACATGGAGGCGAGGTCGGTCGAGGAGGAACTGCTGCTGACCTTCCTGAAGGTCTTTGCTAAAAAACTACGCCTCTTGCCGCCCAAAGCTGGTGTCGAGACGCTGCGGAGCTCTGCGGCCGGGCTTTTACTTGTGGTGTGCGGCTCTCCATGATGTGTCGTCTGAATGGTAGGCAGCATTGACCGTCGGTTCGCGGCAGCGTCCATGGTCGACAGAATTGACGTGCAGTAATCGGGGGTCCAAGCCCAGCCTATTCCGTCGTCGTGGGAGTGCCTCGGCCAAATCAGGCCTTCGAGGCCGTCAAGGTCGAGTAATCGATTATTGGGCCATGTAACGTTGTCCAAAGGCAAGTTGTCGGTGTCAAGTCAATACTGTGGCGATTGCTGTTTACACTCGGTGGGAAGAAGGTGAGAAGAGATTTCGGCGGAAGGAGAGAAGGTGATATATCTTCGTCGACGAGACAACGAAGCAAAGATAGAGGGTTCGAGATGGTAGAGATTTGAGGTTGTGAGAAGGTGGGAGAGGTATCAGAAGAGGAGGGGATCAAAAAGTGTGTGTACTAGAAAGTGGACGGCGGAGGGGTGTTAATAAGTGACGGTCCTTATCCTCTGGTTAGAGAGGGAGAGGTGCCTCTAGGTTCTGGGAGCAGGGAATAGCTGTTTAGAGGAAGGACCGGAGTGCAGCAAGCCTCCGACAAGAACCAGGAACCTTGCTGGGAAAGGTAAGGGAAGAAAGACTGGAGGCGGCGGCAGCGGCAGTACTTGGTACGTAGTAGACTACTGCGTATCGGTAGGGTCTACTACGGATAGCGTGGTAGCAACGAGCGAGGGTGAAATTCGGATGATTAGGGTGGGTGGATGCGGATGGATGTCCCGAGTCTTGGAAGAAGAGGACCTGACCCTGGCCGCTGGGAGAGACAAGGCAGCACGAGTCGGGCAAGGTGCGGTCAGATCAGGGACTCGTTGGGCAAGGGGAGGATAAGATGGGATGAGATATGAAGAGTCGGGCGAGTAGGCACGTGTACATCGGCCGGATTCAAGACGAGGGTGAGGTGAGTGATGGTAGAATATAGTATGAGAACGCCGGGTTTGTCAGGCAGGTATGGGAATGATGGATTCGGGATAAGATGTTGGAGAACAAACACGACCTCAGGGACCAAGAAAGTCGGTGTTCACGGTATGCGTACGCTGCGCAGCAGAGGCAGAGGCAGAGACATAGACAAAGTGACCAAGAGGAATTGGGAGAAGGGGGGGTGCATGGATACGAAAAGGGTACTTGTTCATTCAACTAGGAGGGTTGGAGACGCGAGAGGAAGATGAATCTGATGAAATGAAAGAGAGAAAGAGAGAGGCCAGTGCTGAGTGCCACTGCCCAGTCGCCCAGTGCCATGTGCTCCGTACGTGTATCCATAGGGGAAAGGTGAAGGACTGGCAGCTTGATGCAGCTATGATGTTATCGATGCACATCCTGTTTTTGGCCCCCGGAAGCGTCGCCCAATGAGACATGCGCGGGGTTTCTGTTGCCCTGGTTGGCGTGGGCGTGGGCCCGTGGCAGGTGCTTTTACACAGTACTTTCCGTTGGAAAAGATACCCTATCCATGCTCCGTAGATGGGAAAGAGAGAGGGAGAGAGGCAGGGCGCGTCACCAATGAAATGGCGTTTCTCGCGGCGGGAAGCCTTGGCCCTGCAGTGGGGTTTCTGCTGTGTGCGGCCCTTTTCCCCTGCAAGCTCACTACCACGTAGGTAGACAACCTGGAAAGTTCAGCAAGGAAGTACCTTTGTACAATCTTCCATCTGTGCATTTTCATCTTCGAATACCTCCGGATACACAGTCCAGAGTCTACTACGGAGTACCTATTACTACTACCGGCACCACAGTATGACCACAGACCTTTTTATCGCAAGCACATCGCCTGCGACTTGTTCACCTCCGTCTTGACATGGGTACGTTGTTCTGCCCACTCCTGGCAGCTGAAAACAAAGTTGATGGAGCTCACTCAGCCGCTGTTTGATGTACAGACAAAACGCACAAAACAAAACACTAGACGAGGAGAACTCTGAACGTCTGGTCTGCGAGGAACGAACCTTCAGAGGGCCAGAGGCCGCTTCACCATATCCATAATCCACTCTTATCCACGCGCGAGCATCGAAACATACGCCAAAGTCCACTCTTATCCACCCTATTATGCACGTTTTACGTGGATCATGGTGCCATGGGTCTGTGGTCCCAGCTTGCCAAGGGGGAGGGGGGTCTTTGCAGATTATGGACCTTGTCGGTACCACCAGAATACCCAGAATCACACTGACGAGGCCACCGGAAAATGCGTGCATCTCGTCACTCTCATGCATTTTTACCATGGAATCGCGGCACGCATGGCGCATCTGTACGGCACTCCTCGGCACTCCTCACTCGCTGGCCCTGTTGCGTACCAGTCGTCCAGTGCCACCTTGTTGCTGTGCCTCCTCGCCTCAGTTACATGCCGTGAGGCCGGCCATGACAGATGCAGCTTCACTTCCAAGTCCTATTAACCCGCCCAAATCCACACGAGAAAATGAGTTTGCATCCACCTGCACCAAAAGCCCGCCGCGCGCATCTGCCAACCAGTGCTGTTGCTACGCTGCTGGTATGTCGACGGCGGCTGCGTACGCAGAATGGCGGTGCAACTCCAGCACGTCAACGCTTACCAAGTCTATCACTTGGCATGGTACGGAGTACAAACTGTACAGCCCATCCCGTCATCTCCAATACTTGCTCAGCTGCGGTGGGCTATCGTGAGTAGTCGCTCCCGGCACCTCGGGACTTACGTCTCATAGCGTGATGTGCTATCCAGGTGTCTTCGTGGTCGCGGAATCTATTCGTTCACTACCGCCGATTCCACTACTGCGGTAGCCGCAGATGCCCGACGCCGTGGATGCCGCGCATTCTTCAAAGTTCACTGCCATCCAAGAGTTACCTAAGCCCAAGAAGATGGATGCGGATTAACTTTTAGCAACTCTGAATGGCTCCGTTGGCATGTTCAGTTCGACCAAGCGTATTGCAAGCCATACCTGTCTTCGCCTTCCAAGTTCGCTCTTACTGCAGCCAGTCTGGAGAAACAGAGGACCCTGTCCTGTCGTCCAGGGTCCTATGGTAGGGTTCTCTAATCATGATCATCGATTGATTTTCCTAATGCCTCACTAGCTACGATTTCCTCTCCTCTCTCCATTTTCTTTTTTGCCTCAACTCTCTCAAACTTTCTTCTACAGCATGAGGCTCCTCTCCTCGCCGTGGAGACGGCGCTAGAGCCGGTCAGGCCGAAAGCGAGGGTCATTTCAAGCCACTTTCAATATTCAGCTTAATGGGGGCGCCCCGGCGACTTGAAATATCTCAAGATTGCTTCAAATCTCCCCCTTCGTTGCGCTCCGGCCGCCTCGCTCCCGGCTGCGGCTTCTTTTCACGCCGAAATGATTTCTCAGCACCCTCTGCCACTCTGGGCCTCTTCTCTTTGGATCTCAAGACCGGGCGGGTCTTGTGCGCGTAAAGCTGCAATATCGAGGAAGGGTTTCCCCTTTCTCGTGTTCTTTGAATAGACTTTTTTTTTTTCTTTCTAGAAGGACTTGGGGTAAGATAAATGAACCGAGAGGATTCTGACTGTCAATCCCCTGGCCATGTCAGCCCCGTTTTATACGGATACGAGGGGAGCCTGGAGGAGGTGGTCTTGGGACCCTTCATTTTGTGACTTTGTCCATGGCTGTGTAAGTGCACTATGAATATCCGTTCATACAGGCTGGGCGTTCTCGCGAAAATCGCGAAAGGAATCAAGACACGGGCGGCATACCGCTTCACCTTGCCGAGAGCGAGCACGAAACGGGGAGGGAAAACAATTGGAAAATTCGTTCGGCCCCTTCGACCCAAGTACACCACCATTGCGGCGGTTTTGTTTGTCGGACATGTTGGTTATCAGGAAGTTGGGGGTTAAGTTAAATTGTTGGACCGCCCGCGTCAAGCTCAAAAGGTACCATCGTGCCATGCGGCCGGTTTCAGATGAAGTAGAGACGATGGTGAGGAACGATTAGAGGTGTGTGAAGACGGCCGGGACCAAGACATTTCCGCCCGAGCACGCCCCCCCTTGAAGATTGAAAAGCCCATACGTCCCGAAAGATTTCCCAGGAATGAATGGGATACTCGGCGGCAAGGCGATCGTCTGAACGACCCGGCCGACAGTTTTTGTACCGCACCTAATTTTTTTTTCATTTTTTTTTTTTTTCACGGATGCTGAGAATTGTGAAACCAACCCGCGCCCGCCAGTTTTGGGGGTGAGTTGACTTGAGATTTGGGGGGGACATCCAAGGAATAACCGGGCTTTGATGCGGGCGGGGGCCCCAACTTGTCAAGATTGCGACTTGTCTCTGATCGCCGTCAGGACAGGGGCGTTCCTGATGTATTTGTGCCACTGTGGTGTCTGCACCTTGTGCTTGTTCGGTTTGCTTCTCTCGGTGCGGTCATACGGAGCAGGTACAAATGTTATGGGAAGGGGGGACCACCATCGAAAAGCCACTGCCGCACAATCTGTGCGCCACTCGCGAACGCAATCCCATCATCAGCATCATCATCATCATTATCATCAAACCGCAAATCCACTATGAGTCCTGGAGAAGGGGCCCTTATAACATCAGTGAGGCGAATAAAGGTATACGTATTTCCTGGAAATGAGCCGGAGTTGTGCAGCTCTGCAGGCACAGTTGCCCTGGACACGGGTTCTATACTCCGTACTCAATCACAATCCAAGTTTCTCCATCTATCCATATATATCCTTGCTTTCGGCCGCAATTTGCAATACCTATCTTTGCGGATATCATGGCCCTCTCGGGGGGTTTGACCACGCGACAGGCTCGCGCGCGCTCTTTGCTCAGTCACTCAGACTTTCTATGGACTCAACGAGCGAGTCGCGCGCGACACAAGCGTGACACCGCAACACGGAGGGCACGTTATTTTTTCCCTCTGCTCAAGCCTTTCTCTCCTTTGATTCTTGAATCATCTTGCACGGACCTCCCGCATACAGTCCGACGGGTGCCTGGGGACCGACTTAGTACCAAAAAGCGGGAAAGGCCGGCACCCGTTCGACAGTTCGGCCCGTCTCACTTTCCAGCTATCAACCACCGTGATCGGCCCAAGTATCCCATTTCTTTTCCCATCCCACGCACTCTATTCGTATGTTGCTCTGTTCCTATGACGCTACCGGTACTGCTGAGAGAAAGCCCCTCCCAAGGTAATCAAAAAAATTCCGCGACATCGATATGCCCGCATCCAAGGGTTCATCCAGACAAAAAACGATTGCATCTGGGGTAGGGACGCGTTATCATACTTGCGTACGATGAGGCGAAGAAATCCCACTTTCCGGCCTTGCACCAGAGATCAAATCAAAATGATTCGAGTTTGCTTCCGGTCGATCAGTGAATCTTTCCCCGGAATTTCCCCTCACCAGTCTACGACCAAAGCTGTACGAAGTACTTTAGAGACAGCATTCCAGATTGTCCCAGTCGCCGGGGGCGTGTATCCGTACCCGTACACGGCCACCAAGACGAGACCTGAGTACGGATACATATCTGCCAGTCCAACTAGTGCTTCATTCCACATCCTTCGTCTCACTGCCACGCTGCCGCCAGCGTGTAGTGATGTCATGTTCTTCACCGATGTCTTCAGATTATTCGATCTGTCAAATCGGCGAAGATAACGTAGTTGACGCGCTGTCAGGACGACTAGCAAATTAACGGACTACTCATTTTCCTTCGCGGTAGGTAGGAACAAGCCAAAAGGCGCATTGAAGTTTTGAACCGAAACTAGCAGTTATTAGCTGTGCAAGCTCCCGCGCATGGTGACTGCTCAGTAACTGCTGCTCCTGCCGCGCTCCCCAACCCCTTCTTTGTTAAATTGATTTTTTGGGGATGGCTTGTCGGTGACATGCGTCCCGAAGTTGCCGAAGCCTCTGCCTAGTAAGTGTCAGTACAACGAACCATACGAGGGCTTTCCCTTATCATTAAGCGGCGGTTGGGACATTAAATTTTGAAATGAATCCTGCGTATGATTGTCATTCGATAGAAAGCGAACATGATGCCAACCATTCGCCCGTCGGCAATGACGTTGCAATAGGCGTCTTTCTGATTTGGAGATGGTGAAGCGACGAGAGACTGCGGTTGATCATAATCATCTGTGCCCAGACTTTGATTGACTGGCACCAATGTTTGGGAGGATTCATGAGTCAGATACACCGACCTTAGGTACAAGCGCAACTATTCATACTCACTGAGCTAAAGCAAGAGGACTCCTGCAGCTCAGCTCTGTCAGCTGGTTGATCAACATGTTGATCATTGGCAAGAGGCGCATCTTCAACGTATCGTGGCGTTGTGGCTGGAGAGTCTTGTCAGCCGCATGCCAAGCCACAATATCCTCAAGCCACATTGGAACCTGTAGAACCGACATTCCGACCGACCAACCGACCACGCATCAAACCTAAATGCCCCAGCAAACCGAGCCCGAGGTCGGGACCTTGCTGCATCTGCCGCCGGATTATTTTGCCGGATTGGGCTCGCTTTCACGTTCCCGCCCCTGGCCTCCGCATACCGAACGCACTCGCAACCACAAAGCTGCACTTGACCGCTCGCCGTTCGAGGGCTGGCAGAAACTCGGCAACCCAACTCAACAGAAAATTGGAGGGGCTGTCCCACTTTCGCGATCTTACGATATCTGGTTGCACGCTCGCACTTCTAGCTCGAAATCGTCATCCCGTCATTAATTGACTGCGACAGCTTTCCCAACCCCAGCTTCGCGGTTGCCGAGTGAGTACCTCATGCTTCCTATCGTGCCCTATGACATCAACTGACCTGAAACCTTTTTTTTTGGCAATTTTTCCAGATTTCTCCAGACCCGGAACGAAGAGCTAGCAAGCTCCCAGCTACACGTCCTATCCCGCTTTCTGTGGAGAAAAAGTCCTCGGACACCGTCTTCAAAATGTCCGAATTCACTACCCGCAGATATTTTGACAACATCTACATTCCCGCTGGCCTGATCGTCTTCGGATGCTTCATCACCAAGCGCGAATGGACGCCGTACGCTGTTGCCCTGGCGCTCGCCCTGGCAGCCTACAAGTTCAACGCAATGCGTGAGTTCGGCCCCTCTCGGAATACCTCGGAATTGCCCACTGACGAACCCCCTCATGCAGAGATCAAGAAGGTCCTCAAGCCCGATGCCTTCCAGGACTTTGAGCTCAAGGAGAAGACCATCATCTCGCACAATGTCGCCATGTAAGTCGCACTCCCTAAGCTTCGAGCCCGGCGTTTCCAGCTGACAAGCGTCCGAAGCTACCGCTTCAACCTCCCCAGCGAGAAGAGCATCCTCGGCCTCCCCATCGGCCAGCACATCTCCATCGGTGCCAACTGCCCCCAGCCCGATGGCACCACCAAGGAGATTGTGCGCTCCTACACTCCCATCTCCGGCGACCACCAGCCTGGCTACTTCGACCTCCTGATCAAGTCCTATCCCACCGGTAACATCTCCAAGTACATGGCGTCGATGAAGGTCGGACAGACGCTCAAGGTCAAGGGTCCCAAGGGCGCCTTCGTCTACACCCCGAACATGGTCCGTCACTTTGGTATGATTGCCGGCGGTACTGGTATCACTCCCATGCTTCAGATCGTCCGCGCTGTCATTCGTGGCCGCCCCACAGGTGACAAGACCGAGATTGACCTCATCTTCGCCAACGTCACCCCTCAGGATATCCTGCTGAAGGAGGATCTGGATGCCCTCGCCAAGGAAGACGCTGGCTTCCGCGTGCACTACGTTCTTGACAAGCCCCCTGCGGACTGGACCGGCGGTGTTGGTTACGTCACGGGCGACATGATTACCGTAAGTCTTTCCTGCAGATCGTGTACGCCGTACAGAGCTAACACACATTGTAGAAGCTTCTTCCCAAGGCTGCCGACGACGTCAAGCTTCTGCTTTGCGGGCCCCCGCCCATGGTCAGCGGACTGAAGAAGACGGCTGAGAGCCTTGGCTTCAAGAAGGCCCGCCCCGTGAGCAAGCTCGAGGACCAGATCTTTGCTTTCTAAGCGTGTCAAGCTTGAAGGAAATCTGCCTAAACGAATGAAAAATAACATTGCGTGGGGAAAGCGGCGCTTTGCATGTTAATAAGCAACAGAAGAAGTCGACATAGATGCGTTTTCAGATCCTAAGGTGTTGGGTTCCGTAGATAAGAGCTACTGCATTCGGATAGCTGTGTTGCGATTGCCCGAGCTGCCGTACCTATAGACAATGTGCCCCACCTTACATAAGACCCCCAAATTCTAATCCCTGCAAGTTGACGTCGCAAGGTTGACCGACCACTGGTTCGTGTGAACCAGCGTGCCAGGCTACAATCACCAAATTTCAATCTTTTTCAACAACAGACCACGACACACCCCCGTCGACGCCAGCACCATGTCAGACGGCTCCAAAGCCCCGAGGATAGCGATTAGCTTCGGCAACTCCTCGAGCTCGAAAAACAACAAGAAACCTTCACGCCCAGACCCACCATCATCGCTAGGCAAGCGGTCGCGGACGAATGCGCTAAACAACTTTGACTCGGACTCGGAAGGCGACCGCGATCATGGTCGCGGACGACACGAAGTAATCACAGAAATCGGCGGGGACTCTGACCGGAAACGAGAGAAGAAGCCCCGCGAGCTGGTGATTGGTAAGCAAAGCAACCGCGACTGGAAGGCCGAGTTGCGCGGGCGCAGGGGAGGCAAGAATTTGCTGCCCGCGGAGGTGCAGGCACAACGAGAGCAAGAACAGAATGGTGCACAGCAAGAGGCAGAAAGAGAGCCTGCCGATGCCGGCAGGGAGATACAATGGGGTTTGACTGTCAAGAAGCGCAAGACGAGCGAAGGGGATGCCACACCAACAAACCAGGGCGAAACGGTAAACAACGACGGCCAGGGCGATCGTTCACCAAAGGAGAAACGGGCACCTCGGACAGCAGACGAAGACGCGATGGACGCCTTGCTTGGTAACAAGCGCCAGGAAGAAGAGGACGTTGTCATTCAAGCCACGGAACAGGACGCATACCTCTCCGACATCAAACGCGTGGGCCAAGACGCGACGCTCGCAGACTACGATGCGATACCGGACGGCGAGTTCGGCGCCGCGCTGCTGCGCGGCATGGGCTGGGACGGCAAGATGCGCGGGCCCAAGAAGAAGCAGCCGACCGAGAGGCGGCAAAACCAGCTCGGCCTCGGGGCCAAGAAGCTGGAGGGCGCGGAGGACCTGGGGCAGTGGAACCACGGCGGAAAGAAGAAGAGCAGCCGGCCGAGGCTGGACGAGTACCGCCGCGAGGAGGAGAAGAAGCGCAGCGAGCGCAAGGAGCGGAGGGGCGAGAGCTATAGGGACGAGAGGGATCGTGAGCGGGATAGGGACCGGGATCGGGATAGGCACGGGGGTTCGCACCGTGACAGGGAGAGGGAAAGGGATAGGGATAGAGATCGGGATTATTACAGCTCGAGACATCGGAGCGGTGACTCACGACGATGAAGAATCTGAAGCGGGTTGGTGAGAGGCTGTTGCCTGTTTCAGGTTGTGGCAGAGTTGATTATTTTGTCCATGGATAAATAGACCACCCAAACATGTTATTCATGCTCACGAGAAGATGTCCATAAGGTAACGTGGGTTGCCCGTCGTATTGGTTGCGCCTACTAAGATTAGCCCACTGGGTTCCATTTACCATCATGGATTCGGAGCACAATGCTAGAGTACCACTTTGCCGGACCGGTTGTACATTGCTTCCCAGTAGGATACCTTGAAAACCGCATCCTACTCGGACTATTCCTATGACCAGTAAGGCCGAAATCACGCCGTGATACAGCATTGATGATGCCCGCAGTACCTTACCTCGTGAAGGTGGTTTTGACCTAAGCGTCGGTCTGTAGTGGGGAGGTGGAAACGCCCAATATTTCTAAAGTATGGTATGTAGGTCTGTGTTCCATCAAATGAGAATCCCGGAGGCCGACAAAACCGTGATGGAAAGGTGGTAACCCCACGGGGCTTCGCTGCATCCGTCTGGGGATTCCCCTTGGACACCATGATTCACGCAGCCAAGCAACCTTGGAGGTTGGTAGAAGTCATCCGGGTCTCAATGCATGTGGCGCCTTCCCGTGGATATCAATGATCACAGTCGTGATCTCCCTATTTAGAGTTCACCATAGTAATGGTCGCGCCACGAAGGCTTCTTTCTGTCGTATGATGGAGAAGGAGCTGCCATGGACCGCTTCGACCTCAGAGGGTAGCAACAACTATGGGTTTTGAACACCTGCAGTTCATTCCACCTGTCTCCTCTCTTCCTTTTCCTTTTCTTCCTTTGCCATCCTACGTACATCTCCTCGGACCTTTCCTTTCCCCCCAGACAACGTTGTTTCGTTCAACATATTCTGGATTGAGCATCTCTTCTGATCTATGTTCACAACACAGCTTCA
This sequence comes from Colletotrichum godetiae, assembly GCF_030913485.1. Classification (NCBI taxonomy): domain Eukaryota; kingdom Fungi; phylum Ascomycota; class Sordariomycetes; order Glomerellales; family Glomerellaceae; genus Colletotrichum; species Colletotrichum godetiae. The sequence continues at coordinate 142,004 of NW_026851294.1, read as the reverse complement.
TCAGTATTCCATCAATTACCCACTTCACCATGTCTTCTATACACGAAAAGCCCATGTCCTCTGTGCAAGAAGTACAGGATAAGGAGATTCCCGATACGATTGCCTCTAACCCGGAGGCCAAGGCTGCCAGAGACTATGAAGAGCATCACAATTACATGCAGACAGTCAACAAGTACTTCCCCGCGGTCAAATGGTCCATCTTCTTCGCCATGACCATCGTCGGCGAGGGATACGAGCTCGCTCTCATAGGCAACTTTTTCTCCTTGGACCAGTTCAAGAATCTCTTCGGTTACGTTCCGCAAGGGAAAGCCTTCAAGGAGATTCCAGCACTTTGGCAGTCCTTGATCCTTACTTCAAGCCAGGCCGGCCAGGTCGCGGCTATGTATTTTGCCGGTCTATCCATGGAAAGGTTCGGGTACCGAAAGACGATGATGTTTTCTCTCGGATCAATCATGATCCTGCTTCTCGTCAACTTCTTCGCGCCGGCGGTCTTGCCTACGGGAGGCTACAATGCTGGTCTCGGCATGATCTTCACCGGCGAGTTCCTGTTGGGACTTCCTTGGGGAGTTTTCCAGGCTTGCGTTTTACCTTACGCTTCAGATATCTCGCCCCTCAAGCTTCGTCCGACGCTCACCACCTTCGTCTCCATGTGCTGGATTTTCGGCCAGCTTTTCTCAACGGCGGCGATCAAGGGGGTTCAGAAGATCGAATCCAACGACCTCATGGCATATCGCGTCCCCGTCGGCATCCAATGGATATGGCCCCTTCCTGTTCTCCTCTGCGTCTTCCTTGCCCCCGAATCACCTTGGTGGCTTATGCGCCAGTCTCGTTCCGACCTCGCACGCAACTCCCTTGCCAAACTCAACAAAGACCCGACGTATCCAGTTGACGGTCAGGTCAAGGTTCTCGAGCTCACCAATGATCAGGAGAAGAACAGCCAGGAAGCTTCCAACATCACATACCTCGAGTGCTTCCGCGGCATCAACCTTCGCCGGACCATGATTGTCGTCACCCTAAACTTGACACAACAGCTCTGCGGTTCGGCCCTCATGTTTTACTCGGCCAAGGTATACCAGAAGGCGGGTATAGAAGCCTCCCAATCATACGACTTTACGCTGGTTCAGTACGCAATCGGCATCATCTGCATCATATTTTCTTGGCCCCTGATGAACTACGTCGGACGCAGAACCATCTGGCTCTGGGGGCTAATGGGCTCCATCATTCTCACGGCAGGTGTCGGCGTGCTAGGGTTCTTCAGCGATTTGCACAAGGCAATTCCTTGGATCATGGCAGTTATGCTCGTGGTCTTCACAGGAGTCTATAATCTTTCCATTGGACCCCTCGTGTACGCTATCAACCCCGAGATTCCTTCGACCCGACAAAAAGCCAAGACACTTGTCATTGGCCGAGTAGCCTATCTCATCGCGGGACAGTTCAACATGTGGCTTTTGCCAAGGATGCTGGAGAGCCCCCCTAACGGATGGGGTCTTGGACCTCGCACAGCGCTTGTGTACGCTGGTATCAATACCGTCTTCTGGGTCTGGGCCTACTTTTATCTGCCCGAAGTTCGGAACAGAACCCAGGCTGAGATGGATGAGCTTTTCAAGCTCAACATACCTGCTGGCAAGTTTGGCAGTACCGTGCTGACAGCTGAATAAGGTGGTCTTTTTTGTGTCAGCTGTTACTCACGCAGTTGTCTAGTTTCGGCTGATGGGTGAGATGATCGAGATCGAAGGTAGACGTCTCTGCTTCTTGTGTATCAGGCCCTGTGTTCAGTTTCGTGTGGTTTTGGAATCCAGTATTGGAATAACGCATTATGTGATAACTATGAAAATTCGAGTTTCCAAAATGAAGATCCCTAATTATCATGTCTGAAAAGCAGAAGCTCCAAGAAGCACGTACCGGCACTTATTCTACATGTGTGCAACATCCGTGATGACATACCCGTCCCAATCCAAGCTCCGTTAGTGGCCCAGGGGTTGCCGGCACCAAAAGGTGCAGGATCCTTGGCCCCTGAATCATGTTCGTCTGCGACTCTGCCCCACCAAAGCTGAGCTGGGCCCGCGGCGCTACCTACGGCTGCTGCCGGAACTTGGTGGACTTTCCAAATTTGAGCTCCTTTCGCCAGTTCGAAACCGTCTCTCCTACACGCTGCGATCCGCAAAGCAGCCACAATACACGAACACGACTCCAGAGCAGGGGCTTGACAGCTTCCTTAACCCAATGGCCATCAAGTGGCAGCCTTAATATTTTACACCTTTTCTTTTCCTCTTTTTTTTTGTTTTTTTTGGAACCACTCAACCAGCCCAGACAAGCTACAATGCCTCAAAAATCCCCCAAGCCGAAGGGCCCGCCGCCCGCCGACTACAAAGCAATCGCCGAGCAATTCGCCAAATTGAAGCGCCAAAAAGAGATTGAGGAGGCTAGCAGATCACCCGAGGAGATCAAGGCGGAAAAGGAGCGAGCAATACTTCTCGAAAGGCAGCGCGAGGTGTTTGAAGGCCGGCGCAAAGCTGCCTACGAGCGTAGATGGTGGTGGACTGTCGCGTTCTGGGCGTGGATGCTGTGTCTGCATGCCATTGGCATCGCCTTCTTCACCAGCGGCTTCCTCCTGACGCGACTGGTCCTCGACGAAAAGTCCAACTGTACGGCACCCCCTCTCGAGCTCTCGTCGAGCTGGAAGGGTCAAGGCACGGTCCAGGGCGGATGCTGGCACCCAAAGTCCTTTGACAAGGCCGTGGTCGTCATCGTCGATGCGCTGCGGTACGACTTTACTGTTCCCGTCGACGACCAGGCTCCCTTCCACAACGCGTTGCCTTTCTTGCACGAGACGGCCGTCAAGTCTCCGGAACATGCCTTCCTGCGCCCCTTTATCGCCGACCCGCCGACTACTACTCTCCAAAGGCTGAAGGGCCTGACTACTGGCACACTGCCTACGTTTATCGATGCCGGTAGCAATTTCGCTGGCACTGCCATTGAGGAAGACAACCTTCTCATGCAGCTGAAGGACGCTGGCAAGCGTATCGCTCACCTGGGCGACGATACATGGATGTCTTTGTTCCCCGGCTACTTCGAGGCCAACGTGAGCAGAGCGTACGACAGCTTCAACGTCTGGGACCTGCACACCGTGGACAACGGTGTCATTGATCACATATTCCCTCTCCTCAAGCAGGAGCAGAAGGGCAAGTGGGATGTTCTCATCGGTCACCTCCTTGGTGTCGACCATGCCGGCCACCGTTACGGGCCCAACCATGCGGCAATGACGGCCAAGCTCCAGCAGATGGATAATTTTATCCGTGATCTTGCCGCCCAAATCGACGACAACACTCTGCTCGTCGTGATGGGAGATCATGGCATGGATAGCAAGGGAGACCACGGCGGCGAGAGCGACGACGAGGTTGAGGCAGCTCTTTGGATGTACTCGAAGCGCCCATTTTTTGGCCGGACCAAGCCCGAGTTTAAGCAGCCCCCGAGCATGGCCAAGATCAGACCGGTCAACCAGATCGATCTCGTACCAACTCTGGCACTCCTCATGGGCATCCCGATCCCCTACAACAATTTGGGGCGTCCTATTGAGGAAGCTTTCGCTGGAAAGAAGGGCAAAGCCTGGGACAACTTGGCGGCCGTATCGCGACTGACCGCTGCCGGTATTCAACGATACCAAGACTCGTACTTTGCTGCCCGTGGCATTGACCAGTCCAAAAGCGCCACGGCCGGCCATGTCTCGAACCTCTGGAGGAAGGCCGACCGTTCGTGGCAGTGGAAGAACCACCAGGAATCCTACGGCTTCTTCAATATGTTCCAGGAGGAAACTCTGCGCGTCTGCAAGGACTTGTGGGCTCGTTTCGATGTGCCCAAGATGGTGACGGGTATTTTGGTCATGGCGGTCGGAGTCATTACCCTGCTCGTCTACGCCTCGCGCGACGCAGATGAGGACTTTGCTATTCTCGACGATCTCGAACTAGACCAGGCGGAGGTCAAGTTGGAACTTCAGGGTATTCAGCCCGATGGAACGGCGTCGTACAAGACTCTCCACGAGAAGATCTTCCTTGCGGCAATTCTCGGCGCCGTACCTGGAGCACTAGTTGGCGCCGGGTATTCCGTCTTTACCGGACCTGAGGATTTGGTCTACGCTGTTGCGGGTGGCGCTATCTCCAGCGCGGGAGGTGTTATGTTCTCGCTTTACGGCTTTGGCAAGACTCTCCGCAATCTTCTGCCCAACACTATTTGGGGTTGGCTCGCCGCTCTCTTCACTCTCAGCCAGTCCATTGGTTTCGCATCAAACTCATACACAATCTGGGAGGACTCGATCCTCCTCTTCTTCATCACAACCTTTGGCGTGGCGAACGTCTTCGCTGCGTTCTCAGTGCCAACGATGCGAGAACGTACCCTCGCGATATACCATTCTGTTATTTTTGTTATTCTTGGTCGGCTCGCATCATTCTCCAAACTCTGCCGTGAGGAGCAGATGCCCTACTGTACCTCGACCTACTATTCCTCGGCTACCTCCTCGACGTCTTCTACCTGGCAACTGGCCATTCCTTTCGCCGTCGCCCTCATTCTACCTTCCATAATCCAGTCTTTCCTTCTGCCTACTCGAAATTGGGAGGGCCTTGGGCCAGCATGGATTGGCTATGTCTACCGCATTGGCTTGCTTCTGTCAGCGTCGTACTGGGTTCTCGATGCCGCTGACAACGGCGATTGGTTCCCAGACCTGCCGGCCCAGACTCTGAAGAATGCCGGAACCTATATGGCTCAGGTCATTCTCGCCCTGGTCTTCGTAGCAGGCACGACCGCATTTGTCTGGGCGCCGCCGCTGGTCTCTATTTTCAGAACACCTACCAACGCCGGCCCCCAGATTACTGTCTTGGGCTATGCAAACACGCATGGCTCGAGATATCTGCTTCTTCCGATGAACCTTGTGGGAGCCTGCATTCTCCTCTCGAAGCCGATGGGAGGCGGTGCCCTGGCCCTGATGTTTTGGCAGATTCTCTCGCTCGTGGAGATTCTCGACCTCAACTCGTTGACAAATGAGGCAATTGGTCCCATCATGCTTGCAATCATTGGCAACTTTGGGTACTTCAAGACAGGTCATCAAGCTACACTCAGCAGCATCCAATGGGACAGCGCCTTCATCCCGCTATTCACCATCCGCTACCCATGGAGTCCCATCGTCATGGCTCTCAACACGTTTGCCGGTCAAATCGTTGCGGTCGCAGCCGTTCCTCTCATTGTACTCTGGAAAGTGAGTCCTAAGAGGAAGGGAGTACTTGAGAGCGTGGGCAGAGCACTGGGCATCTTTGTTGCCTACTTCGCCGTTGAGTCTTTGGCAACTATGGCATGGGCAGGGTGGCTGAGGAGACATCTCATGCTGTACAGAGTATTCAGCCCCCGCTTCATGATGGCGGCGGCTCTGCTGCTGGTTGTAGACTTGGTTGGCCTGGTCATCACCCTCATTGGCGTCCGATCCAACACGATGGCGGTGAGCGAGGTTTTTGGCTGGGTTGAATAAACTGACTTTTTTTTTGGGCAAGTCGATAGTAAATCGAACAACAAAATCACTGTATCATTGTAATTGTATAGCCATGAGCAAAGAGTGCGGACAGGGAGCTGATAAAAGGACAGTATATGAACAAAAGACTGAGGTTTGCTTTGGCGTCTGACACCCATATTATTAGCTTTGTCTTCTTCTGCCTCGGTAATACGGTGCCACAACATGTTGGTGGTTTGGAGAATGGACTGGCATTACGGGACGATGCGCCTCTTTGAAGTAGATCAAAGAACAAGGGAACATCGGGCAGATATGGAACATACAGTCCACAGAGCTTCAAGTGCTCTGCTGACGGGGGCATCGCTCAATGGCAGTAGTCATTTTGTGTCTTCAGATCGGTTGCTTCGATGCTCGAGCTGGGAGCTTGGCCAAGAGCTCCAGGTTTGGGTGCTACCCTGATTATATAAGCGGAGCAGTAGATACTTGAGATGGTTTCCCGGAACTTCCAACATTCAGCAAACGTTACCGGGGTCACAAGTACCAGGGAAGCTCCCAGATGTATCGGGATCTGTGCACGCCAAAACCCCACTTGGGTCGGTAATCAGCTCCCAGGCCCTGCGCCGCCTGCCGCAGGAGAACCGTGGCCTGGAGCAGCACAGGGCACGCCGTGGTCTGGCAGCAACAATTGTGTGTTATTTTTTTTTTCTTTTTGGTTCCTTTGCCCTTTCCACATCTTCGGATTGCGCCCCCCCCGGGAAGCCCAAAAAAGCGTCCCTCCCTCTACTTCTCACGACATTTCCAACCGCAAACGAAAAATAGAAAAAAAAAAAAAAAAGAACATCCACATCCACGTCCCACTCTCTCCTCCCACTTCGCAACCCGCTCCGCTCTTCCTCACAGTAACCCGCCCGCCGCCGCCGCCGCCCCGAACGACCAGATCTGCTGAACTGAACACACACAAAAAACCCACACACACCCTGAGCCGGTTTTATCCCAGTGTCCTTTGCCTCCGAACTGTGCACATTCATTTTTCCACCCTTTCCCATCGTCCATCCCTTCTCTCTTTGATCTCCGCACATCGCTGCTGCTCGTCACGCGTCTCCATCCTCTTCCAACCTCAAGCTCCCGCCGCCCCCTCGCATCGTCGTCGAAACCCTTTTTCCGGCGAATCCTCCTCCTCCCGTTTTCTCTCCCCTTCCCGTCCTCGGCTCTTTGTCATCAAAACCTCCTTCGAGTCACTGCTGAGCTTTCCCTCCCGGCCCATCGCATCTTTTTGAGGTATGCTCTCTGCTCTCTGTTCTGGTCATCCATATCGCCTGCTTCGCATCTGCTCCTCCTCCCCTCCGAGCTTAAATCTTCTAATCCTCCATCTCCACTCCCATTGGCGCATATTGTAATCCTAACATTCCATCTTTCAAAGGGTCCCTGCTATCGAATATCCTCCGCGAAAGAAGAAACCTCCCCGCAAGCAAAGCGAAAAGCCCCGCAGAAACCTCGAGCTTCGCCCTCTCGCGACCTTCCATCGCCGTTTCCTCCTCCTACCTTCCTTCGGTCCGATTGCGCCCAGTATCCAGATTCCTCAGAAGCAATCATGGCAACCAACGGTAACTACACACACCCGGACCAGTTCAAGGGCGCTGTCGAGCCAACATCATCAGGTCCCACCTCAACCAACGATGCCGCCTCGGCTGTAAACAACAACCTTAGTAAGGATGAGGTTGGCTGGTACTTTGTCGAGCAATACTACACAACCCTGAGCAAGAACCCGGATAAGCTTCACGTAAGCATCCAACCTGGACCCCCTCCCGAGATGGCTTTTGTAATACTGACACGTATCCACAGCTCTTCTATGGAAAGCGCTCGCAGTTCGTTTACGGTATGGAGGCAGAGGTCGCAAACGTGTCCGTCGGCAGACAAGTCAGTTTCCCCAACTTTCTTTGTGCTTCTTCAGTGCCTCTTCAAAGCTGCATTATGCTGATCGTTACGCTTCCTAGACTATCCAAGAGAGGATTAAGAGCCTCGACTTCCAGAACAGCAAAGTCCGCATCACAAATGTCGACTCCCAGGCCTCTTTTGAGAACATCGTTATCCAGGTCATTGGTGAGAGCTCCATCAAGTCCGCCGAGCCGAAGAAGTTTGTCCAGACTTTCGTTCTCGCGCCTCAGCCCTCCGGTTACTTCGTCGTCAACGACATCCTGAGATACATCAACGATGAGGACGAGGAGGAGGCCCCCGCTGAGGCTGAGGCGGCCCCCGAGGAGCAAGCCGCTCCCGAGGAGGTTGCCGAGGTCCCTGCCCAGGCAGAGGCTGAGGAGCCCAAGGTCGAGCAGACCCCCGAGGAGGCCACTGGCCCCGCTATCGATGTCGACGAGGTTGAGAAGAAGCTGGAGGAGGCTAGCGCCGCCCCCCAGGATGTCGCCTCCAACAACGGCGATGCCGAGCCCGCCGTTCCCGAGCCCGAGAAGGCTAGTGAGACCAAGGTCGAGGAGCCGGCGGCTGACCCCGAGGCTGCTGCTAAGGAAATTGCTGAGCAGGATGTCACCGAGCCCGAGAAGCCTGCCGACCCCTCTCCCACTCCTATCGCTCCCACCAAGGCTCCCGCCGCCGAGCCCGAGAAGCCCAAGCCCGCCCCTGCGCCCGTCCCGATGAAGCCCATGTCTTGGGCCAGCCGTGCTGCCGCCGCCGTCGGACCTAAGCCCGTCGTGCCCCTCCCCAAGACCGCCACCCCTCCCGCTGGCCAGGCCAAGGCTCCTGCCCCTGCTGCCCCTGCCGCCGCTACCGCTAAGGAGGCTGCCCCCGCTGCCGATGCCCCCGTCAAGGAGACTCAGCCCCAGGCCGCCACGGAGGACTCTCCCTCCGCCGAGTGGCAGTCCGTCGGAGCCGACTCCAAGCGCCAGAACCGCCCCCAGTCTATCTCCCAGGCACCCACCGAGAACTACGGCACCTTGGGATACGTTAAGTACGTGACTGACAAGGTCAAGGCGGAGGATCTCAAGGGCGCTCTGGCTGCCCATGGCGAGCTCACCTACTTCGACATCAACCGCCAGAAGGTAAGATTCAAAGTGCCCTGAACAGTCTTAAATGATGAGAGACTGACATTCTACAGAACTGCGCGTTTGTTGAGTTCGCCACTGTTGCAGGCTACCAGGCCGCTGCCGCCGCCAACCCCCACACCGTCAACGGCGAGAACATCATCGTCGAGCCTCGTCGCCCCAAGGCTAATGCCTACGGCGGTAGCAGCTACTCCTCCAACACCCCTCGTGGTAACGCCACCGGCGGCGGCCGTGGCCGTGGTGGTTTTGAGGGAGGAAACCGCTCCGGCAGCCAGGGAGGTGGCCGCGGTAACTTCACCGGTGGCCAGGCCCGTGGTCGCGGCAGCGTCCGTGGCCGTGGTGCCTCCCAGGCTGCTGCTTAAATCCCGATACTCATGTCCTAGCAGCGCTGTTCAGGGCCACCTAGGTATCATGGGTGCTCGGGACTTTGACCGGCGTTGACGACACGAGGTATCGATCCCATCACCCACTGTCTTATGTGTAGCCACTACCCCCTACACTCAGACGATAACCACGATATTCAAATTCAAATCCACTACTCCTCAAAACCAACAATATTTTCACGATCGTCGGACGATCGTCGGACGATCGCCGACGAGGAAAGGAGAGAAAAGCTACAGTCACCTTCATTTTGCAAGGAGTTCACAGGGCAAGGGCGTGGATTTACACACCGTTTCCTGTACTTTTACCCCCCAAAATTCTTTTCATTTCTCATGTTTTGTCTTTTTTTCCCTTCTCTCGCGCCTGCGTTTTTCCAGCATTTGCATCCGCGCTTGTGGCAAAGGTACTCCTTTTCCAGAGGATGATTACCTTAGCGCAGCGCAAACGACGTTTTGAGCTAGCTCTTCTTCTCTTCTTCGCCATCATAACCAAAATTTGATGGCGATCAAGAATTGAGTTCCCTGTACATTTGGGCGAAGTTGGAACGGAATCAAGGGGAAAGGGGAGCACTGGGAGGAAACGGGGATCAGCATGAACAAAAGTTTGGCGTCCCATTGCTTTTACCGAGAGAATTTGATTTTCTTGGGAGGAAAGGAAAGGGGGGGGAAAGGGAAATGGAAAGGGGAAAGGGGGGAGGCCTAAGGGATTGGGTGATGATGCTGTACCATACCAAGACCGACACACACACAGACACACAACCACTACACCGAAGATCCGTAGCCGGTTCTTTTAATGAGAAACAGACGACAATTACTAATGGGTTTCCGTGGGTCTTTTGCGGTGATATCTTTTTGCTTCGTGAGGTTTGGGGTGCCTTTTGACGTGTGCTTGTGGGTTTGACCCTGTTTAGGACATGTGTTCAATGTCCTGTGTCTGGTCCTATGTTTGATTTCAAGTCAGAGAATGACTATCGGACTTGAACATGGATCCTAGGTCTATCGTCAAGTCAAGGTCTTAACCAACGGCCAGGAAACCAAACGTAGCCATGCTTGCTTTTCGCCTGACATGTCTTTCTTGTCGTTGATCGTAGCCTTTTTACCCATTGAATGAAACACGACGTGAGATTGACTCTCTAAACCCGCTCTTCCTTCTTTCACGAAATGGTTTTTGGACTAGTTCTCTATCGGGGGATTTCTTGTCAACGCCGAGGTCCGCCGGGAAGAATCGTGCGATGTGATGTACGGCCTGTGATGGTTCCATGGGCAAGAGCCTTCGCGAGTGTTCAAACTTGGGTATTGGTATCTTTGCAATCGTGGATCTCAAAGTCCCTGAGCAATCAGGATTCAAAGTCACAATTACCGTCATGAAGCAATGATGATTCTAGCAAATGGACCATATTCGCATCATGTCAAGCTTGAGATCTTGTTCTCTTGTTCTTGGAAGGATTGAAAGGTGTTTTCGTTCATGTATAGTTACTGTCAAACATTGATCATTCTCAAGACGGGGCTTTGTGACCTTCAATAAGGACAGCTAGATAGAATAGAAAGGGAAACTTCTGATGAATAAAGGGTTGTGGAAGACTCTCGACTGGTTTAACTTGGACTCCAACTCGAGTTTGAAAAGGTTGAACAAGTCAAATTCAACCCGCAGAGTAGGCGATTGGAGGATACAGGTAATGAGGATATGAGCCCATGTATACTCCTTGTATGTATGGAGCAATAGGACAGACAAAGTAATAAATACTCCCTGTATGGATCGTCCATCAAGTCCATCGTATTCCAGCGTAAACGACTCACACCTATGGGAACCCATCACATCCAAGAACTATTATTCGCCGAAAAGACAGATGAGTCTCTCGGGGCATGTATACAGGCTCACATGAGAGAGCATCAGTGTTCAATCTCCAATACCAAAGGAAAAACGGAAAATCGAACTGGAATTCCGAGGGACCAAATCGTACGGGAAAGGGGAAGTTGGCAATACTGTCCTCTTCTCAGCCGCAGCCGCAGCAGCAGCAGCAGCTCCTGAGTTTGTAACCCCAAATCTACGTAAACCAGGCTCTGTGAGCTATTGGGTTTCTGCTCTTCTTGAACAAGACTCCATCATGATGATGTCCACAACCAGCTGTGCCCGACCTCTCTATAAACATTGTGAGGGAACGCGCAAGTAGATAACTTGAGGAACCGTCGGGGGTTTCGGAAGAGGGGGGATGGATACTGTCTCGAGTCCGTCTATTGAAAGGGATCGTAATCGAGTACGCAGAAATATCCCACCGGCGCTCGAAAATGGCGGCTTCAGTAGACAACACACTAATACAGAGAAACCCATCTTCCTCTTTACTCAGGCTTCATTTCCATCCACGCTGGGCTGAGGGGTGGAAACTGACATGGTCGCTATCTCGTTCGAGAGTGCAGAGAAATCAAGTCCTTTTGACTAAGATAAGTGGACTTAGACCTCATAAATCGCATCTCTGTATCTGTAGGTTCGACTGTGCTCACTGCAGATATGACGATGAGGTAGCCACGATGTGCTTTCAAGGTTTCCGTACCATAGCGTGTGTCATTCGCGCATAGCGAAGGCAGGTCAGTAGATGAGTGCAAGGGGAGAGAATAGAACATCGAGATCGACGATGTCGGGGTCCGTCGTGGCTTCTCTCACCCATTCAATGCTCGGAGATCGTATCGCGGTTCCATAGGTGGAATCGCGCCCCATGTAGGACAATGAACTACAAAGGTCCCAAGAGAAGAAATAAGAAAAGAAGGGAAAGGACGCAAAGAAGTCATCCTGGCTTGCAAAAGGCGGCCGATAGTCGAGAGAGCTCTGGACCACGTTGTGGTGCCATTGGACTGGACCTATTTGCTCAGCTTGTTCGAGTTTCTCCTTGTCTCCAAACATCTCGATGTGTTGTCGAGGCCTCGATGGGACTGAACTAGCCAGGTCGCTTAGTTGGGAAAAAAAAGTTTCCTGTTTACAAAAGAACCTGGGGGGAAACAACGTCGTATAAACAAACGAACCCTGTGCGACTCCAGAGAGACCAAGTCAAACCATTATTCGAGTCTTGGGGCTCCATTCAGAAATGGCACCCGGAATTACCTCCCGACTTTGACGAGGAGTCTGGAGCGCGCGGGTTGCACGTCTGGTTGTTTGCCTTGGTGATCGGACCACATGTTGTGCAGGGTCGACTGACAAAGGGACCAATGTGGAAATTTCCAAAAGTTCGTGTGTCCTTTTGTCTGAAACCCCTCGAGTTCAAAACCTCGTCGCCAAGGCCCTGGGAAGCGCTGACGGTAGGCCGTCGGTATGCGAATTTCGTCTCCACAATCATCGTACAGAGCTGAGAGAAAGTCTCCTTTTCGCAAGAATGATGTACGTAATAATGCCCTTACTCCCAGGAGCTGCCAACCAAGCAATGCCAGCAGCACGCGTAGGCGACAAGTGGGAAGCTGCCATCAACGCACGCACTCTCATGATGAGCGGATCTCGTGTGTATTTCTATTCTGTCCATCAAGGTACGGCAGCGACTACAATTGCTGTATTCAGAGTGGTGTACGGAGGCTTGCAGCTCCAAGTCTTGGCTTGCGGGCTTGGCCGGCCAACTGGGGTAAAGGCTGGGGATTTTTGTTTCTTCCAAGTTCCCCCTCGCAACCCAAAACGTCAGTCAGACTGGGTGAGTGAGTGATAACGATTTGCTGTCGCAGCTGGGAGTCTTTACGGATACAGTTCGCCGACTTGATGAAGGAAAAGAGCCCACTGGGACAAATGGGGCTCCTTTCCTAGCCGGTGAGGCTGTGTTCGCTGATGCTCGTCTTCCTGTTGGTTTTTGCCGGCGGGCTCGGCTCGGGTGTTGCGAGCCCTGCGGTTGCAGTTGTCTTTGCTCTTGCACCCACAGTTCTTTTCTACCCCCTCCCTGTTTGCTTGCGACCTTCTCAATTGAGATGGCGGTCACTTCAACTTTGTGTGGTTGGCCGGTACCTGGACCTCGATTAGAAATGGCCCAGAAGATGCCGTCTTTGCCGTGAACCCCCAGCTTCCTCGGGCGTCGAGAATCTAAAGAGGGGAAATCTTGCCGTTGGGTTGTATTATTCTCCGGCGCGCGTGTTCTAGGTCGTAGTCTCGCAGAGCGGCATGCTGTCATCACTGCTTTCAAAGTAGTTCTTTGTACGTATCCGTACGGAGCATGCCTCCATCCTTGTAGTGGTAGCATATGGAACCCAAAGTGTGAGTGGGCTGGGATTCTGTGCGCAGGTGGCCAGACCTCACCGCGCTTGTTTTTGCGAGGGGTTGCAACAGTCCGTTAGCTAGCATGCAAACAGTTTTGCTGACCGATGATCATAGAGCCAGGATGAAGATGTTCAAGTAGCAGATAGGGAACTGCCGGCGATAATCAAAGATCAGCACCTTGGAGAGCGGCTAGACAGTGGGGATTATTTGGAGATTTCCGTCGTCAACTCTTGTTTAGGAAAGAATACGTCTTTCGAGGTTGGGTTTTGTCGTTGTTGGTGACTGGCGAGTGCTTCTAGAAGATTGCCTCTTCCAAGGTAGAGTGGCATGGAACAAATTGGCGTCAGAATCAACGTCCTATCTCCTCGACGATAACGAAACGTTTGCTTCACGTCGACAAACGAGGCCAGTCTAGCAAAACAGGGCAGGGCGAACGTTCAGCAGCAGCCAGCTGGAAGACGGGGCGTGAGCTGTGGTGCGGGAATGGCGTCCACTCAAGCTTTCCAAGGAAATTCCAAGAGATTGGGCGAAGCCGCTAGAAGCAGAAACGGGCGGCCGGGTTCGGGGGGCGTGTCTGCGTGGTGGTATTGGCCTGGCCTGCAACAGACTAATACCTCCATACCAGTCCGCCATCAGTGATACGTGACGTTTGCTTGACAGGCCCCGAAAGCACCATGTTCGTCCGTGGAGAAAGAAAAAAAATTACGAACACTGGCATAGAAGGGAGGGCGCGCGACGTTCGAGTCGCGACTGGCGCCCCCATGGTCAAAACCTGACTTCGTGGCGTGCCGGAGGACATCCGAAGGGCGTTTTCTGGGGAACGGGGGATCTGGAGACGGTCCCTATCCTGGCAGGCATGGCGTGATGGATGGGGTAAACTGGCATTGTCAAACGGCTGGCTCAACGATTGTCCCGAGTCTGACGGGCCGGATGTCGCGGAGAGTGCTCCGTTCTGTAATTTGTGGTGAGGCAGAGCGTATTGCGCATGATGGTCGCAATATGGGAAAACGGCGCCATTGAGGCACCAGGACCGAAGCGAAAACTCTGCTCCAAAGGCAGCAGCACAGTATACGAGGCGCCTGTGCAAAAGTTCGATGTCTTTTACCCAAAGTTGCACGGCTGGTGCTTGGCTTGAAATGTTCTGTAGGCTGGCAGCTGGCTGACCAACGACAGGCGATGAACCAGGGGCTGTACTCAAGTTAGTGTCAGCAAAAGGGAACGGCTGAGTGGGATCCGCTCGCAAAAGATCCTTTGGACTTTTGCCAATAATCGGGCGTTCATCCAAACGGACACTCCGCCCTGCGTAATCGCAGACTGCAGTAGGACAAGCGCTCAAGCGAGGAGAGGCGAGTGTGTGCGCGAGGGTGGCAGGTGGTTCGGGCCAGCCGCCGCTCTTGGCATTTGCCGTTCCTCGTTTCGTTTATGCACCACTCTTCCCGTCAAAAGCCCAGGCCAGCAAACAGCACTGGTGTGTGAGTGTCCCGTCGCCGTCAATGTTTCGGGTGGGCGTACGCGGATATAGGTAGTGTACGGTAAGGTAGGTACTTTGTTGTAGGTTTAAGGACACACTAGTGGCTGCCTCCGTTTCAGCGGACGAGATTCAAGCCGTGGACACGGACAGTCGTCTTTCGGCCGATTCGAGAGTCCAAGCCACTTGAGGACGGGATCGCCATGTGCATCGAGCTTGGCCGCGCTCCCGTTCTGCTGCTAGGCAGTGCTAACCCTCCATTGACGTCCATTCATGACTTGCAGTGCAGAGCCAAGGAATCCCGAGCCAGCAAAAACGGTGACGGCGGCGGGCGGCGGCGGCGGCGGAAAGAAAGGGAAAATTAATGGAAGGGGAGGCCATGGCAGGCAATTCGAACGTTGAGGGGGGATAGCATGGCGACATGGATTATGGAGAAATGCTTGATTGCGCGGCCGGATAGCAGAGAGAATGGTAGAGACTGGGGGATGGTCAGTGGACGACGAGGGTAGAATCGGGCACAGTGGCGGATATCTGACCTGTTTCGTCCTGGTCTTGGCCTTTGGCGTTGGTCTGGGTCTCGAGAGAAAATGTGTGTGTGTGTGTGTGTGTGTGTGTGGTGTGAGTGTGTGGGCGGCGTTGGGTGCATGAAAGCTAGCGGTGGTTGTGCTGCGTGGTATGGCATGTTTTAGCATGGGCATGTTGGCGGCCATGCCGTTCATCCCATCTGATTGTATGTATGCGTACGAAGTATCCTATTGGAATAATAACTCATTCGCAGTTGTTCAGACGATTCTTTTGGGAATGGCATCCGTGGCTGCATCACCGTCTTGCCTGACAGTCCTCGGTTTGCAGTCAAAGCCTTCTGTTCAGTCGCGCGAGAGCAAACTGCGAATATACACAAGAAAACGAATGCTGGGAGTGACGGTGAGAAACGTTTGGTTTGCTGCCGTACGGAGTACAGAGTATTACTGTGTAACGTTCTGATATCCGACACCCCCGTTGTAGATCCACTTGACATTTACCTTAGAATTTACCTTAAACCAAGGTGGACTCGGTTTACGAAGCTCAGTGCTCCACAACCAGTCAGCAAGTAGCAGTTGCCGACAAAGTTCCGTTCTGTCTATATCCGAAAAATGCCAGAGATTGAATGACGCGGACATGGCATGCAAAGGGCCTCCTCACAGAGTCTACCTTCCTCTGTTGGAAGACTAGAGAGACGCTGTTGCCGGAGTTGAAGCCAAGTTGCGACGGTCTGACCTGGCCTTACCTTGATGAGCACAGGTGCAATATGGCGGATACTATCTGCCTGCCCAGTGGTTGTGAGAAAGTTGAGCAAGAAAAAAGGTCAAGGAGCAAGTCTCGGTATTAGTGTTAGTATTAGCCTAGTATGCGTGTTGGGACCTGGGTGTGTTAAGGTCGGGTCGCGTCCGACTCAAGCGGTGGGAACTTGGGAACAACTTTTACTTGAGTGCTTGAGAATGGAAGTTGACGGGAGACTGAGAATGGAGGCAGGTACGGAAGGAGGGTCCACGCCGGCCTAGGCCCCCGCCTTTCTGTGCCGTAATGCCGTAATTGGTGCCATTGGGAGAAGCATCCATTCAGCTGACCTTCCGTGGTGGCTTCCATTTGGTACTTTGTCGGCAACTTGTGGAGGGCAGGTACGTCCAAGGGTGAAACGGAGGATGGGATTCGCTAGGTAGGCACCTACCTTATGCTCAAACTTTTGCATTTACCTTCCTTCCTTCCATGCCTTCATAAGATACCTCAATACTTTGCCGAGGAGACAGGTTGATACTCGGCAGAATTCGAGCACTTCGTAAGGTACCCGGGCATTCTCACGCTGCGACTCTTCCTTCTAGGTACCTACCTTGCCTTACCCTACCTTGGTATTCGGACCATGGTAAGGTACCTTATGTAGTACACTGGTACTTTAGGTCACCAACTTCCTTCCCGTCTGGTCCTTGCTTGCCTGCCCGGCATCAATCTAGAATGTTGGAGACGAGGCGCCATTCCTTGCATCAGATAGACACATTGCGTCTGGAGCTTTGCGCCTTCACCGACCACTTGTTCCTTTTTTTTTTTTTTTTTGCTTCTCTTCTCTCACCTGCTTGACTTCGCAGCGGACAGGCAGTGTCAAGCAGTATTGCAAGCGCCCGCTGTGCTATGGCGGCCAATCTCCAAGGTTGCAATGCAAATGACAATGCCAGAGGACGTTGGCGGCTGGCCTACGGGGTACCCAGCCTCTGTCTTCTCGTCTCCAAATACAAAGATACCCTGCCGTCCTGCTGGGTCTAGGCACAACGGGAGGTAGCATTGCCATTACCGTCCTGCAAAAGATCAAAAGATGGAAAGAAAATGCTGGGTGGTCTACTAGCAGTCTAGCACAGGGCCACCGCAGGTCGACTTGGTCAAGGGGGGGAAAAAAAAAGTACCTCGAGTCCGCGCCACCCCGGTCGTCGCATGTCTTTCACCTCCCCAAACAGGTTAGATCTGTCTACAAAAGGCCTCGGTCCACTCGGCGCTGTTCTTGCTTCCCACATCCACCACTGACCGGGACCACCACATTTGCATGGAAGGTCCAGTTGAGTTGTGGTCCTTTTCTATTTTCCTACCACCGTACTCTGTACTGCGTACTCCGTACAGTACTCCGTAGGTTAGGTTGCGGCTTGCTAAACGGATGAACTGCTGGCTATTCACCACTCAGGTTTCAAGAATTACTCGTGGACCACTCATCACTGCCCGCTGGGTGTTCGTCTTGACGATCATCGGCACCGAACTCGCCCTAATTCGAGCCTGCCATTTGCTTCAAGGCCGGTTCCTTGTCCCTATTCTGGATTCACACGACCACCCTGCCGCTTTCATCCCCCTCGTTTGTCTGCCCCTGTTCTGCTGCCGACCTGCCACGCCTGCCTCAACTTTTCAAGCCGACGGTCTGCGTTTCCGTTCGCTAGCCGCCGCTGCTATTGCTACTGCTATTGCTACTGCTGCTGCTACTGCTACTGCTACTGCTCACCCCTCTCTGAATGGAATACCACACTTTACAATAGTACGGTAGAAGCGCCAAACTGCAAATCATCAATCTTGCAATCCCACAAAGAGTCTGCCCATTCGTCAAAATCGCGCCGAGGCATCAAGGGTACGCGTACCAAGTACGGATATCGCTGCATCGCATTGAGTCCTGAACTCCTGGTACTGGACCGACCGTGACGGATACGTACCTTCGGATCATTAATTGAATCGTACCTTGGCTGATCGAAAGGTGCTCCGTACTGAACACTACGGATACGTCCACACCTACCGCCCGGCCAGAATCCGAGCCTCCATCTCTCTCCTCTTCTCTCTCCAATTCTCCATTATCGAATCACCCAATACCTACTCCGTACCTGCAAAAATCCAAAAATCCCGACAGGGACCGATTGTAGCGCGCACTTCGACCTTTTGAAGTTCGAAAAGAAAGCGGGAAAAAGACAACCCCGTTTTACCCTTCGTAACTTGGACTTCATCTCGAGGAGCCAACGGTGAACCCCGTACGAATACTGCGTACCGTTCTTTTAAACTTGGGGTCCTGTTCCGTTCGACACACGCCTCCACACCCATCAACCAGGTTCCATCCGTCCATCCATCCTTCTCTGATCACCACAAGTCGCGCGGTGGCGCCCCCCGGAACACACCAATTACCATACATGGTCTTCATTCACCTCTGGTTTCTGTTACCCTATTCTTTCGCCATATCACGCCGTCCTTGTCAGCTACGCAACCACGTTCCCACCCGCCGCTCTTCAACGAGCCCTGTCCTGGCCTGACCCGACGTCCGATGCGCATGAGATCCGCCCCCAGAGCCAAGTCCCCCTTGCGGCCCTGGTCCTTCAACACAGACGTACTGCCCTTGCTGCGCGGTCCCGGACATCGTCTTCAACCTCTCACGCCTCTTCGGCCCTGCACGGGAATCGGTTCCCTCATATCCGGGTTGCACTGCTTTCATCATCGGGCTTCCTATTCAGTCCAACCTTGTTAAGCGGCTCTTCTTTGCGCTGGCACCACCCGATGACTCGACGCCTCCCGTTTCGCTTCACTCCTCCCGCCAGCCCGTTGCAACCTTGACCTCCCATCCCATCTCGTCTCCTTCCTCCACCTCCTCCTGACCTCCCCCATCTGTGTTTCCTGCGCTTGCTTGTCGTGCTTGTCTCGCACCTCGCTCGCTCCAGGAACCGGATTCTAGTCCTACGCCCGGTCATTGGAACCAGGCCTATTACTTGGACCCGTCGCTCATTGCCACCGCTTTCTCGCTTCTCGGCACATCACTCCATCCTTCATCCACCTTCTCACCACGACACACACACACACACACACCACCGAGGTCTCCAGTCCTTCTCCATACCTACGCATTCGTACCTGACTGGACCTAATCCACTCCCCGATCTCATCTCATCTACCGGTCTCGTCCCAGGACCCCTTTGCATTTGTTTTACGTTACTCTGCCCCGTGTGGCCCTAAGAAAGAGCCGCCGACAAAAGGCCCTCACCATGAAGTTTTGCGGGTCAGCATAACCCCCGGGCCAAGCACATCTCGTGAATCCCTCGCTCCAGGGAATCCGTCCGAGACAGACGCACGGGAACGGGCCTCTGCCTCCGCTGCCACCCGCCGCATGGTGGTCCTGGCCTGACACGACTCGTCTGTTGCCGGCTCACTCGTCTCCTGTCATATAAAACCTCATCTGCCCCATGGATCCCCGCAGCGAGGATGGCGGAAATGGACCATCTAATACCGCTGCGCAGCCGCCGCCTCTCCGGCGGCGACTATCGATGGAGGAGGACTATTTCTACCAGGAAGTCATGACTTCCCCATTCCGACGACCATCACAGCCGCCACCATATGAGCGGGATGCTAGACCAAGACGACCGGTGGCACCCAAGATCAACTCCCAACATGGAGTCGGGGAGGACTTGCCAGGCTATTCGTGCGACATCGAGTTGGAGGGCGTATGGGTGAAGAAGATGGAAATTGAAAACACCACCAAACGGGCAGAGGACAGAAATTGGCACACCACTATCGTACAATTACGAGGTACTGCATTGAATTTTTACAACGTGAAGAAGGATTGGGGATGGGGCAGGACAAGAGACGGACCGACCATCTCGCCCGACAACCCGCCGTGGGTGAGAAAGGCCTCTCTCGACAGGGCATACAGTCTTCAGCACGCCGATATTGGCATTGCTGCCGATTACAAGAAGTAGGTTGCCTCGATTCTCAGCCTCATTATATGCCAAGACCTGCCAAGAAACTGACTCCTACCTAGGAGGCGATATGTCATTCGTGTCAGGGCCGAGGAGGATCAGTTCCTTCTATCATGTATAGAATTAAGCACCATGGTCAGGTGGTTAGAGGCTCTCTTCGCCGCCATCGATGTTGCCGCTCCGATCGACGACCGTGACTATCCCCGCGACCAAAGCATTCCCCGCATCCAACGCATCCGCTGGTTCCGTGGCCAGACACCAGCACCGACGAACAATTACCCCGTACCGACGCCAAGACCACTGAGTCCTGAACTCCGCCGCGTGGTTTCTGCCGAGGCACCAGACCCCTTCCCAGCATCATCGACAATAGAGGGTCTCGTTCACCAGGCCGTCGTCAATGAGCGCGGCGGCGAGACCAACGTGTTAGACAGCGAGTCTATATACGGCCCCGGACCCGCGAGGAACGAGCCGATCAGCAGCCGCTTGTCGACGACATCGTACCCCAACGAGGCCATCGACCCTGACACCGGAAAATGGGCGCCTGAGCACCAATGGAGTGCGGCTCACGATCTGCTTTACGCCAAGCTTTGCTACTCTGTTCTCTTGTTCAAGAGCCCCCGAAAGTCAAACTACATCATCAGCAAGGGGAGGCGATGGTTCGTGGACTGGGCAACAGGTCGTATGGTGCGCGTACTGCCGCCAGCCTACGGCGAGATCGACTTCTTCGGCCCTTGGCAAGTCATCCACACAGAAAACAGGAGGATTTAAGATGGATCATTGTTTCTCCCTCACTTCTACTGCACATATACATACCACCTGCCCTCGTCAACGACGGGGGCCTTTCTTTCGCATTGACACGAGGAAGAATCGCAAGATTCGAATGATACGGAATTTACCATACATACCCCAGAGGCTGGGGAGCGGTCAGTCGGTCGGTACGGCGGCCAAAACAAAAATCGGGCGGGACGGCGCGGCATATGCATTCGGTTGGCTCTTTCTCTTTCTACTTCACCTCGATTTCTCTCAACTTATCCTCAGTCTCCTTTGTCTTTCATGGCGGGCGAGAGAGCGAGAGCATAGCTTTGCGCCAAGCATATCATCATTGGGCGGAGTTGTCAAGGGCAGCGGCAATATCCGCGACCCTCATTTCATTTTGTCCTTCTGCTTTTTGTAGCATGGAGTATTCAGAGCTGGCATTGCGAAAGCCTTGGCAGCGAGCATATTCGTTGACAAGGGAGGTTTCTAAAAACTTCTATTCGTCATGACTGAGGCTTAGCCTGGTCGACTTGAATATACTGAACGTTAACAGCATATCTTCAACTGAATGTACAACTAAGGCCGTGTTTGGCAAGTCAGTGGCCCATGACGAGTAAAATGAATGTGACCTGAATCCAAGTTATTTGCAACCTGTTGACTGTCTTCATACTTCAATGCCACAATAAGGAGAGTCAAGCTTGATATGAATCAACAAAGCCAATCAATGGCCTACATAAATCAAAAGGGTATCTCATGCATTGGGAAGAGCAGTCATGTCTACTACCATACTCCAACATTCGTCCACAACCACACATCACCTTGAATCCGTCCATTGCTAGCTTATGTACGATTATCGTAACCTGTCCCCTTTCTCGCCTTCCCTCCCTCTCTTTCTGTCTCATACTCTTCACATACCCGCCATCTCCACCTCGGAAGCCCGCGCCTCGGCGGCCAGCTCGGGCGCAACGTCTACGAGCAGGGCGTTTGCGCCGTCGATATCGGCGACCTGACTCTCGAGCTGGGCAAGGAGGGCATCGATTTCTGCGCGCTGGGATTGGATAGAGGTGAAGAGGGACTCGTTGGAGGCCTGGGTGTTTTGGAGGCGAGCGTTGAGGGTCGATTGTTGCGGGGCGAGGCGCGGGGCGAGGTGGGCTGTTAGGATTTCGTCAGGGGGTAGGACGTGTGGTCTGTTGGTTTTTTTGGTGTTAGTTTCTTAGGTGTCCCTAGTGTATAGGGGTATCGAGAATGAGGGTAGAGGTGACGAACGGGATGGGCTCTTCGACGTCGCCGCCTTCTTGTCTCCTGCGATCCGCGTCGCTGACGAGGTTTTCTAACTCGTTTAGTTTACGGATGACGTCGCGGTCGGCGAGGATCGATTGGAAGTCTTTCTATATTAGGGGGTCAAGTACTATTAGCATGTGGTTCTGCTCCCTCTGTCCTCCCTCGGTGGGGAAGGGGGAAGAAGACAAGACGGCCCCAAACGTACATTACACCTCTCCTCTAGGTAATCCACCATTTGCTTCTGGACGTTGCGCAGAGTATTCGGCGCGTGGGCGGCGACGGTGGGGAAGCACGAGGCAAAGTTGTCGTAGTTTACTTTGCGGAGTGTGCTGGCGAGGGCGCCGTCGTAGAGCTGGATGAAGCGTCCCGCGCGGGGGCCGGGTGTCGCGGGGGTATGTTTTTGGGGGAGAGGAGGGGAGGCGGGCGGTTGTGACTGTTGTGTTGATTCTTGTGGTTGTTGTTGTTGTTGTGATAATTGTGTTGTCGCGGGGTTCGCTTCTGGTGCTGCCGCTGCCGTTGTTGATGTTGCTGATGCGCCGCCGGCGGGGTGCGCTTCGTTCTCGGCGTGGTTTTGGACTGCGTGATCTTGCGATTGAATCTGTGATGATGATTCCTTTATCGATTGCGAGGGTTGTGACTGGTCTTGGTCGGAGGCGGACATTTTGGGAAGAAGGGGCGGGGTTTGTGGGTGATGGATTTGTGGGTGATGATGGATTTGTTGCTTAGATGAGTTCGCAATGCGATGGGATGCGATGCGATTCCGGCGGTGGTGATTAAGTGAAGATTAGCGGCTGGGATGTCTCTGGCGACGAGACGTGACGCGTCTGTGGTTCAAGGTACTTTAGTGGGGGTGGGCACAGTCAGACTGGCGCGAAGTTGACAGGAGGTTCACGTGCTTAGGCTTGGGCCATTTTATGGTTTTATTCCCCTTGATGGTGGGATGAACGCCGCCAAGACAAACAAATGCGAGCGATTCCGGCCAGCCGGTTGGTTTGGTTCCTGGTAAGCCTTGGCGTGGGGACTTTTTTGGCGCCTTGCCGTTTTGTGTTCTTGTCCGTTTGGGGAAAGTCAATTCAACCTCAGGGCTTCTTTTCATCTTGGTGTTTTGAACGACAGCTGCCAGTAAATCATTTCAGGAACGCAAACCTGCTTTTCCTCCCGTCATCTTGTCTCTAACACCATTCTTTTGAAACTTGCAAGCCGTCCCGAGACTATATTTCTCCAACACCAATGATCCTAGTCTACTTTGCGTCTACGGAATTGGGCGTGAGAGTGAGTCTTGAATGGTAAACTCTGCTCATCCAAATCAGATCATCGCGCGTTCAGGTAGTGCTGAGAACAGACTAAAAATTACAAATGTTGAATCCCTCGACTCCTTATTATCGGTGAGGCAGTGCTAGAAAGCTGATTATCCAGCATCCAGGCTCCAAGTCGACCTACCTCATTAAGCCCTGCAGCCAAAAGTCAGCGGGGCATCTTCATCGACGACCCTCGATGCTACTCAACTCACTATTCCTAGCACCGTGACGGAAAGTGACGATCAAAGATCTGGAATGCAATGCTTAATTTAGCAGCACGCCTTTTTACGAAACGGTAGCATGAAGGACTAGTTCGTTGACTCCTTGCTATACGAAGAAGTCTCGAAGCGCCCCCCGCGGCCCCCGCCCTGGGCACCTGTCGGAGTGCTATTGCAGTCCGAGCAACGAAAGCAACTTACACGAACAATTCTCCGAGGAAACATACTTCGGTCTGGTCCATGAACCATCATCGACTGGAAACCACCATGAAGGGGGCTCGTTTCATGTGGTGCACTACACAGCTCATCGCGCCGCTCAATGTGTTTTCAAAAGAAGCACCTGAGGCGTGAAATGTCTACTCTCCTTCCCCAGCTGTATCATCTGATAGTTGTTCTGACCTGGCGCCTCATGAATACGCCCCTTAAGAAGCCGGTCCCATCCATTCATGACATGAAAAGCTAAGCATCTCATCTCATGTCGTTCTCCCGCCCCCTGAGTTCGGCACGTCAAGCCGGTATGGAAGTCCGCATGGCGAGCGAGCAACTACAACCGAGAACCGCACGCCAAAGACTAAAGCTGCTTCGCCTCTTTCGGGTTCCTCGGGGCATGACTTTCATTTGTTTGGTTTTCCAAAGCCGGTCTAGGTCGTCCTGGTGACCCGCTCCGAGGAGTTATCATTTTGTAACTTGCGTGAAGCTTGAACAAGCTTCATACAGTACCACCATAGCCCCGATCGATCGATAGAGCGCTGCTATCCAGGATAGTTTGAGATCTGAAGACTATGTCAAAAACATGTAGATGTTTCCTGATTCGAGGAGACAAAATTAGGCAGACACTTCCGGTGGGATTCCGTATCCAAGAGAATAGAGAACGGCGTCATGATCAGCCTTCATCATTTGCAAGGCACGGCGTTAAAGCCCCTTTTGGTGTTATCTGAACAGTTGTGTTATTCACGGGGTTTATTTTTAGATGCGGTAAGTACTGTTGTTGGTCAACTCAAGATATGCTTCTTGGTGCGGTAAGACATTGTCCTTCTCTTTGTCTAAATATCATATAAGACCCCAAACGAAGTCTATCTTCAGATTTAGATTTCCCTTTACATCTCTCACAGCCTCAGAACCTAAAGACCACCAAGAGCTATATACAGATCCATCTCAACGACAACATAAACCTCTCAAACAACGCAACCAACTTCGTTTCAAGCTCACCAGCCTAACATGCGCTTCTCCCTCACCGCACTCCTTGCTATGGCAACAGTGGCCCAGGTAACACCGCCCTAAGCCTCTGCCACTCTACCTGGACTAGTTTCCAGCAGAATAAGTAAGCTGACAATTCTTACTGCCATAGGCCACCACTACACCCCCGGCCAGCACGACCACGGGCGCTGTCAACGCCACTGCCGCAAAAGGCAAGTCGGCCTCGGTAACAGCCTCGCACTCGACTCCGGCTACTCACAGCACCAGCACCAAGAACGCCGGCCCAAAGGAGACTGCGGCTATTGCCCTTGGCGTCATGGTTGGCGGGATGGGCCTTGCTGTCAACCTTTGAGGGAAAACGCTGTCAAGAGTTCGGCTTCGATTTACCTTTGAGGTTGCGAAGTATCTCCGGGTCAAGTTCAAAGGAATTTTCGTTTATTGGGCAAACCAAAGGAATACCCGAAGGAGAGAGAGGGGTGTGGACATTTGGGATATTATTCAGATGTCTAACAGACACGACTTTTGCTTGCGCGTGAATTCAGATCTAGGAGTCAACCAATCAACCATATTATTGTCGTGCTACTAACAGACATTCTTGGGGGGGACATGGCTCCCCGCGAGAAATCTGGGTGTTTGATGCAGGTGCGAACCTTTGGTAGATGAGAAAAGGGAAGGTCATTCAGCGCCAGAACTTATCTATATTCTGTGATTTTAAGGGAGCTGAAAGCGTGATCTTACCTAGGTACCTACCTCATGCAATTTCCTATTCTGCCGTCTCCAACGTCGCCTCCAAGTCATCGCCCAGGCTGAAGTAAACCGATTCAACCAACCCTGATCAGAACTTATACCAAGTTTTGAGCCAATGAACCGCCAGTCCACTCTTTACCAATCCCCTGAACCTCCCAAGGTGTCTTTGGTTGTCAGATGTTAGCAGAGCGTCGAATGGGTGAGCCAGACCACCGTCCTCCAACGTCCTAAGGCCAACCCGGCTACCGACATCAAAACTGCACAAAATGTCAAAAACATACAACACCAGGTATTCGCTGGTCGTCACCGACCCAACTACTAATCCGGCCCTCATTGGCTTATCTATGGGAGAGCGGACGGGATCCCGAGTTCTCCAATGGGTATGGTCGTATGTGATGGCCATTAGTGAGAATTGGGATCATTAAGGCTGAATGTTTGACATCTGAGGGGAAGACCCGGGCTTGAAGCGCACGCGACAACTTTGCAAGACAAATAAGAGACGCTATATAATATGTGTCTAGCCACTGATACCTAGTCTTATTGATTCTAGGACCGAAGGGTAAGGCCGAATGGAGTGGGCTCATAGTAGAATAACCACCGGCGGCTTGGCCCAAACCCTAACACGGAGTATCTCATAGGCCCAAAGATTTACGCGTGATTCTATACTTTGGGTATGAGCTAGATACTAAAGTGACTTTGTATCAAGTTGCCATTCCTGTGTTGCTTGCTAGGCTTTCTGAAAGGCCATTCGCCCGCTCCGTCCAGCGCGGCTTGGTGATTCAGGGGCGAAGAACCAGATGTCTGGCCTCCTTGGCGACTTGGGAAATCGTCGGGCCAAGATTCACTTTCATGTGTTAGCAAGAAGATACAGTCAAATACTGGCAAAGCACTTATTCCACCGCCTTTTTACCTTTTCCAAAACTCCGCGCACGTTAACACTAACAAGGTACACCTTCTCCTTCTATTCCCAAATATTATACACATATCGCATATTCATTTTACCACCTTATTGTATTCCTTTACTTCCAAGAGTGGTGAGATGCGGTAAAACGAGCTAGCTGTACCCAAAAGAGTAGCAGCACTGGCAGTGAGTATGGCTGGGGCTATTCGAGCGACACGCGTTCCTCAATGAGTAGAAACATATCTATAGGGGGTAGATCTCAGAACCTTCTACTAGATAACGAAGAGGAGGTTTCATAATGCTGTGACTAGGCAAAGCTCAAAACAAAAAGAGGTCCCCACCGGTGTGGCTGCATCTCTTGGCGGGTATTATGGTGTTCATGCTGGGATCGTATGCGAACTCGAACTCGGAGCCTGTCGATTAGGCTGAAGGGGTGATTAATTGTTGACCTTTAACCACTCCACCACCTAGCCAGTTTGTCCTGACCAACCGACCTAGGAATACGCCTGCTATGCTGGTGACAGGAATGGACTTGAGGGGGTATGTGAAGGCTTGTTGTGTGTATTCGGGTGGGGTGGGGAAAGGGTGTCGAATGAAAACTCGTTTCCCATGGCGAATTGTTCTCAGAGAAGGGGTATTGTGCACCTGATACATTTTGATTCAGGACTTGTGAAAATACGGAGTGAGCCGCGATGGCGTATAACCCTCCTGAATATGTGGGCGGGTATAACCGTGAGAGGGCTTTCCTCAAACTACTTATTATAATTGCAGATGTAGGCATGTATCCCTTGGCGAATTTCTCGAAGGAGCGCTATCCTGCACATACTTCCCAAAAACTTGCTAACCTGTTTAGAGGGGGATTTATTTCACAGATAGTGTAGTATGGATCTACTTCACCACTTGCGTAGTCGAGCAAAATATATGCGCCTACCTTAGCATCTGAACGTCAAGATGTGGCAACATGAAGGAGGGAACATAACGGACCATGGCCAAGGCACATGGAATGGCTGTACTTTGAGCAAAACATACCACTAAATGGGCCAAGTCACTGAATGTCGCCTGCAGCTATTTCTGTCGTCCTATCCAGGCTTATGATCGGTGCCTTTCTCGGAACCAAAATCTTGACAAGGCATCCTTGGCAGCATTCAACAGCTCCAACCCGGGCATGAGAAGTAATTGCAGGCAAAATCATGAAGGACCGGATTGTAGGCATTATCCGGATCGCACCGAATGCGTGCTTCCGGTTCCCAGCTTCGGGCTTGGAGCAGCCTCCCCCCCCCCCCCCCCCCCCCCCCACTCGTATGCTCCTTCACTGATTGATTCAAAGCTAATATACCTAAAGAGCCGACCCAATCGATCATCAGACCCCTGGTGTAGCAGGAGGCGAGGCCGTTGGTGCTAACACTTCCAAAAGAACGGAGTTCCGACTAGGGTCTGTGAGCTCTCCAATGATAAAGATGTTGTCTGACTGGAGATTGAGATTCCTTCGGTGCTGGATGGAGACAACACAGACGGCAGAGAGGTGTTTGGACTGCTTATTGAGGCTTGCGCCGTGGTTGTGGGAGGAAGCAAGGCGGAAGTTGAACCTGGCGACAGAGGGGCAGGCGTGCTCTGTGGTGTGTTACTAGCAAGGCTGGGTGGGCTGCTGAAAAAGGTTGTAGACGAAGGATTGGGCAAAACAGTGCTTGTTGAACTAGCCGATAATGTTTCGTTTCGCCATACTCCGGTTGATAGGCTAGAACTCGGGGTCTGACTCGAAAATGATGAAGTAGAAAGGGGGGATATCGACGGTGGTGTGATAGAGGATCCAACTATAAGGCTACTCGTCATGAGAGACCTTGAAGAATATGTATCTGATGTGGACGCCATCGTTGAAAGTGAGCTTATTGTGGTCAAAAGATCCGAAGTTAATAGGGTTGAACTCGGCAATGTTGTTGAACCTGTTGGACTTTGACTCGTGGTGATATTTGACTGTGTTGTTGATGTTGTAGTAGGTGTGACAGAAGTACTGGATGAAGAACTAATACTTGAAGAGCTAGAAGTAATGCTGGGTGAAGAACTAGTGGAAGCGGTAGAGGAAGTATTAGAAGAAGCGGTAGTAGAAGAAGCGGTAGTAGAAGAAGCGGTAGTGGAAGAGCTAGACGAAGAGCCAGACGAAGGACTAGAAGAAGAGCTGGAAGAAGAGCTGGAAGAAGAGCTGGAAGAAGGACTAGATGAAGAGCTGGTAGTCGATGTTGTCGTAGCTGTCGCTCCAATAGTAACAGTACCCGAGACAGTCCCTGAAGCCTTGACCGTCGATGTGTACTCCTGTCCTGCGGCAACAATTGAGGTTATGGTGACATAGTCAATCTTGGCCACAGAGTCACAGTTGACACAGCCAGCAGCATTGAGCATCAGGGCGGAATCATAATTATTATCGCCAGAGTCGCAAATGGCAAATACCATGGTCTGGGCTCCAGACGCAGTGATCCCCACGAGGAGAGGAGGGGATGACCCCGGGTAGGACGTGACGCTGTTTGGCGGCGTGATTCCGATCGGGTCCTGAAGGAGTTCAGATACGGCCGTAATTCTGTTGCCGCCATAGGTGGCATACTGTTGGCTGACTAGAAAGATGCCGATAGGATCAGGAGATTCACTGCAAAGTGTCAGTAAGCCTGTAATTACACCAGTCCATACTGACTTGTAAGTTCACATACCCCTCCTCTACCGATGCGAGGATGAACTCGACTTGGACGCCATTATATCCGGGGTCGATGGCGATACCCACAGTCAGGATTGCAGCATTGAATGTATTCGCACCGCAGTATGTGTCAGAACCGGCCGCGCCGTTGTCACTGTATTGATTGCCACCTGGAAGAGCCCCACCGGCGGTCCCAGACGTCAAGATGGCGCCGTTTCCAATGCCACCAAGGCCGTCAGTGAATGTCCCAGAGCTGACGGCCGCTCCCGAAAAGGTCGCTTGTAGAACTGTTATCCCGGGACCATTGAAGATGGCATTGGCAAGGACATTAGCGTCGCTGGTGGTGGTGACGCTGAAACTTCCGCACAAGGGCGCAAATGCTGCAAAGGCAGCAAGCAGGATAGACCCCTTGGAGAATACCTCGAAAGACTGATGACGCATGACAAGACGACAGAGATTTCTATGAAAGGTGGGATGATCTCCCAATGAATAAGAAGAGTAGCGGTAGGAGATAAAGTCATACCAGCCATCCGTGCCGGCCGTTTACAACAGGGCGAAACGTCCTTAAGACCAAACAAGACGTTACACGAGCCTCGAAGTGGATGAAAATGACCATTTGCACCATAGACAGATACCGAGGAGACACACATCACGGCTCGCAGTACCATTGCATCTGTACGTGCAGAAGCAGAGCCGGAGCATGAAGAATGATGGAGCATACCAGCGAATTAATCAAGGTCCATTTTCCTTCATCGCCGTGTTTCGTATCGTTGACAACGTAATGCCTGATTCTTAATCAAATGATGCTTTACACACCCTTCCACCACCAATCATGCAAGGTTTGGGGGGGGGGGGGGGGGGGGATGCGCAAACGAAGCTTCTATCAACGTAGGTACTTGAGCTGGGCGGATTGCATTAATTGTGCAGTTTTTTCACTCGGTTATCGTAATTACAAGAAGTTTAGGCAAGACTTCTTTCTTCATTCCTTCCAAATTCAAGATGCAGTTATTGGTCAGACGCGTGCGAGACGGCTCATCATCGCAGGGCAGGGAACATGAGATTCCGTGATATATTTTGCATTCCTCCGACACTGTACAGCCTGTTTTTGAATACAGATGTGCCGAGACTCCCGTAGAGACTTTGACTCACATGTCCAAGAATCTAGAACGTCCAGGGGCTCCACGGCGACGAGACATCCAGACGGCATCATCCGTAGTTCAATGACACCAAATGAGACATACACATTTTCGTGGAAGAATGAAAAATTACTGATTCACCAGCTTGTGTGAATCGCTGTAGAGCCTTGGATTACTTCAAATAACACAGAACACCATATTTACCCCCCTTCACCCGGTGCTCCATCATCATTGTAAGGATCAACTACAGGTGATATGAGTCTCATCACTATACTTGGGAGCCTGGTACGAGTAACGGGACTTGGGGAGATCACATTGTGAGCTGAGCACAAGAGTATATAGCCTGAGCTTCATTGACGAGTCTGGTGTTGCGCCCGGGATCGTAGACCTGTGCTGGACCTCGCTAAGTTCGCAGAAGCGCATATAAGCTTAGGATGATACTCGAAGACCGACCAAGAGGCAGATATCGCTGTTATCCAATGTCTGAATGTACTACGATGCGATGTAGGGTCCTCACAGTAGCTGCTAGTCATGAATTCGGTGTTACTCCGTCGAAGAGATCAGATCAAGGAAGGAGATCTGGTGCTCCCAAACCTTACCGCGGCAGAGCTCAATAACTATTAATGCCATTTCTTCAGTCTATTCTCTCTAGTCATCCCATCGGTAGAGTGAGGGAGGGTGTTAAGAAACACGACATACCTAGCCCATCGTCTGATATTGTGTTGGGGCTCAAGTGCCTCCTTATACTTACTCTGGTATCCTATGAAGAGTAATCTATAGATTTGATAATAGAGTGTAGCCCTACGAATAGCCGTCTATCAACGACGTCGGTTCCGCCCTGGACAAAATTGACCAAGCCTTGGCTTAGACTGAGCTTGGTCTCGGCATGTTAGCCCACCAACGTGAGCAGGCTTGTCTTGGCTGCTTTATTTCTTGATTCCCCAATGAACTCTGAGTAAGGCTTATGAGTTAGGTGCCGGCTAGGTAATATATCCGGAATTGTCATCGGTAGGTTGACGACGTTCTTTTTTCTTCCCGTCACACAAGGCAAGGTCATCCAATCCCCAAGACGGCACCCAATGGATGAAGACCACGTTCCACAAGCATAAAGTTCCGCTTGGAATTTGGAGTGCTTAAAATGCTTTACCACAGTTGGGTTTTACGAGAGTAACATTGTCCGCAGGTTGAGGATGCAAGTCATCATTGGCACTGCGAGGTGACGTCAACTGCCAAAACCCTTGCAACTCACCGTAGGCACCAGAGCATACAACTAGGAGCAGTACATCCTCTTTTAACAGTTGTCAAGCGCAAACCATACAGAAACCAGGGAGACTATTAGAATGAACAAGTCAAATTCGCCTATCAGTTCCGATGCCGACGCAGCGTTACTATGCGCCGCTGGAAAAGTCGCGTCGCTGGCTGCTGGGAACTCCCAACTATGGCACCAATTTCAAAGGATCCCACTTTTGACGATCACAATGAGCTTAATTCTACTCTCTGTGTCTGCTTTCAAGCTTTTTAACACATCCTGGGCGGAGATAGGGAAGAAGAACAAGGTCACTAGACAAGCGAGACGAATGCTCTGGGCTCTTGAACGTCTTTTCGTCATGTAAGTAACTGAAAGTGTCATTATTATGTCAAATATGGATTGGAATGTCCAAGTAAAATGTCACGGATCGGAAGCTCACGACCTGGATTTCTCAGTGATCTTGCGATTTCTATACTCAAGGCTTGCTCAATTCTTTGGATAGCTCGACAAAAATGTGACGTTCCAAAATCATATTATAACGCCTACGAATACCTCGAGTCAATTGATGGATTTTTCCTCTCACTAGCACATGCAGGCGTTCTGTTGCTCGTTGGAGAACTGGGCCTTCTATTCTGGGGCCAGCCCGGAGAAAGGCAGCAAATACGAAGCTTCTGGTTCATATTACGTCAAGCCGCTCACGCCCTTGGCTGGATGATGGCGGTAGGCGTCGTTGGAATACAAATATCGATTTCAATTATGAAGCAATACCATGTCCTGGGGCTGCCAGGAGCGGGGGACTTACGCCTTGTATCGCAAGACCTTGCTTCAGAAGGCATGATCAAGATCCTGCTCTTCTTTATAGGGCTCCTATTATGTATACCATTCCAATCAGTGGTGAGACGCTTCTTGTTCCCTCATCAGAGAACTGAACAGAAATGAGGGACTGACTCTTCACCTAGGGAGGACCATGGTTGTGGGGCAATTTGCTCCTAACCACCGCTACCTGGACTTGGCGACTCGCCAGAGTCTATGAAAAGAAGGGCCTGGATGAGATTACCGCTCATGTCGTTGCATTAATTGTAGACATTTTCTATGCGAGACTGCCAACTGTTTTTCTCTTGGCCATGTTTACCTTCTTCTTGCGACCAGGTCGATGAACGGTCAGGTAAGCTTGAGCAGGGCAGCTTGTAATTCTTCCACCCCCGATACTCTTTCCAGGCTCTGGTAGAAAATTTGAAGAGTTTGAGACCTCCTTCTCCTTTATATTGCGCTGCGGAATTTTAACCTTTCACCACAATATTCAACATACAGATCCAGCAGGGATAACATCATGACTATATATCAAATTCTCAGACCAGACTTCTCAAGTATGGCATTACTTGTACGCTTTTATCAGAGCTCGAAGAAGGAAACATCAAGTTGATATGTTCGCTGGCACCTTTCCCCGAGATCCTGGTTTGCTTGCTCACCCTCTACGGATGGCTCCCTGAGACCTGTCCACATACCCGTCATGTGTGACGTTGATAATTGGGACATGACAAGGATCTCATCCAACACCGGGTCCGGCCCCTCCTTCTAGGAAGCATTGATGTCAACTGTTTTTTGTCGAAGGACGAAGCTTCTCAAAGTCGAGGCAAGGGTGCTTTGTAGTCGCATGTCATTGCCCGCTACGACGCTGGTAGTCATTTCAATGTTCTCCAATACCGAAAACCCCTTGAAAGAGCTAGGAAGAGTCGAAGACGGTACCTCAAACTCGAAATAGTCATTGCATGATGCCCAAATAAAGGTCAGATGGCGGAGAATATTGGGTTCTCCCCTTCTGATACCACGCGCCTTGTGACGAAAGTCAACTCCCTGAACCATCCGCCGTGCCAATAGCTCGCGCAATCTTCTCCAACATGGCCTGCGCGCCATTAGCAATCCTCGGCGTACTCTGTGGGAACTTGTACCGTCCCTCCAGCCCGTCCAGCAGGATCGACGAGCTTGCCCCGCGAAGAACCTTCATAAAACGGGACCTGGCCGTCGTACTCTCTAAAGGACTCAGCCATGCCAGAGATCGCGGGCCGATGTGCTCTCACAGCTGGCTCAGAACGCGCGCGCGACCTCGTGAAGCCCATGTACAGGCCTCCCCCGCCGCCCGACACACTCGCTGGACCCTTGGCGTCGACGGTGACAATCCAAGGCTCCGGGTGGAGGTCCAGGACCTTTCCGGTGACAAAGTCTGGCGCTTTGAGCAGCGAAGTGAGCGCGGGGTCGGCGACGAGGATGAGGGCTTCGCGGCGCACGTCAGACGGCCACTCTTCGTCCTCTCTGTCGTCATTATCTACAGCTGAGGGTCCCTCGCGGCGAACGGATTCGTGATCCATCCGTCGAAGGCGTTGCGCCTGGAGGCGTAGTCGGCGTCATGCAGAACGATGCAGTCGGCTATGGCGGGCAACGCAAGGGTGTCCGGATCCATCTCGGCGTCATCGTCGTCCGGCTAGGCGTAGGCACGCAGGTTCGCCAATGCGGTGGCCCATTGTGCTTCGTCACTATTAGCAGCGTAAGGGGTGCGAACGACGACGAAGCTCGATTCGTCACTGAGGTCTTGTAATGCACTGTGAAATTGCGTCGATAAGCCGCTGGGATCTTGTGCCTATGAGCGATGGTGGTCGTTGGACGTTGCATGATATCGCGGGGAGCTCATGCGATGCGGGGGCAGGGCAAGGGCAGTTCGAAATGGGCGTTGCTTGGGTTGAGAGGTCGCCGACTGTGTAATTTATCTACGAGTATCTTGAAATGGCGCAGAATCTGACCGTCGGCGAGATAATCTCGACTGCCCGAAACTTCAGGTCGCAACGCCCGTCTTGGGAAGTGTGCTCTGCCTCGCCCCGCAGGACTCCGACATGACCACTACAGCCCCACTACGGCGCCGGGTTCGGGCGAGGTGTAATTACACCGCCGTTCCCTTGGACCTACTCAAGGACCCCACGCTGCATTGCAGGCGATGGTTCCCGTCATGGTCAGAGACGCCGCGCAGACAATGCGCACGGGTATGTGTTTTCAAGGCGGCATCACGTCGGCACTTTTCTGAGAGGCGAATCCTTCCCTTGAGGCATGGATAGAAAACCACTGATTAAGGGAGTGTAAGAATACTGAGGCAACGCGTCCAAAAAGATATGGCCAGCCATTCCCTCGTCAAGCTTCGTACATTTCATTGGCGCACTACTCCGTACACCAAGCCTTTTCGCCTAGGACTACCTAACGTGAAAAAGAGAGGCTTGACAGGCTTGGAAGTCTACTTACCTCAGGTGACCATCTCCAACGTCGGATACACTCGACGTAAAGTATGAATAAGGCCCGCCTGAAAGTTAGGCGAAGCTGAAATGCACCAAAAGCTGACCCTCGACCGACTCAAGCAACACCAAGGAGCAGAGCAGGGACGGCCAGCTGTGGAAAGTAAGAAAAAGTGGGTGTTTCAGCGCATCCTTAGCGCTCGATTCCCCCGCATTTTGGTTCCCTCTTCCGGCGTGGTCGGTGACGTCGTGGCCCGTCGCTAAAATCCCAGCTGAGAGAAAACTTGCCAGCGCACGTGGACTCCGATGGCGCGAGCGGCGACCGGGACAGAGGTAAAAAAAATAAAAATAAAAAGGGCCCTGCAAATTGGTGGTGACTTCGCGAATGCAAATGTCTCATTCCAGGTGGCACGCATAGAGTAAAAGTCTTCCTACTTTCATCGTCAGATTTTGGGAGGAACAGAACTTGTCCTCCATCTCTTTCCCCCCAAGCCATTATTGCTGGTGCGTGCATCTTGGATGAGCACCTGGCATTTGTTTGTAGAAATAATCTATCTAGTCGCTTAATCTTCTTTGTTCTAGAAATCTCTATTCTCTCTTGAAGCTCGCATCTACTCACTCCCCTTTCGTTCATCCTCTCTGGTCGCATTCCCCCCCCCCCCCCCCCCCCTCCGAAATCGCATCATGGCGCCCCCTACCGCACCACTCAACCTCGATGTCGAGGCCATTTCTGGTATCTGCGGGTAAGCGTGACTTTCCAACCCGTCATCAAATCGACCAATTGCATCCTCAATGCTTACTCAATGCGCATAGCTCCATCTCCATCGCCTGCTGGGTCGTCGTCTTCTCCCCCCAGATCCTCGAGAACTTCCGCCGCGGCAGCGCAGACGGTCTCTCACTGCAGTTCATCATCGTCTGGCTCGCCGGCGATGTCTTCAACATCCTGGGCGCTGTCCTCCAGGGCGTCCTTCCTACCATGGTGAGTCACCTAGAAAGAGAACCCCTTGCAAAGCCAAAGCATAGTTGCTGCTGCAGCCAGCCCATGCTGTCATGCATCAGGAACCCCAGCTGACGCTATGACTCCTCTCTACCCCTTAGATCATCCTCGCCATCTACTACACCATTGCCGATATAGTCCTCCTGGCCCAGTGCTTCTACTACAGGGGATTCACCTGGAAGGACGAGGTCGTGCCCCCGGTCCCGAAGCCACGCAACCGCACCGGCGAACCTAACGAGCGGACCGGCCTCCTCCCCAACCCCATCGTCGAACGCGAGCGCCGAGGCTCGGATTGGTCCAACCTCTCCCCCGCCGTGCCCATGCGGCCCGAGGCCGGCATCGGCACCCCGGCCCCTCCCCCGCGACCGTCCACCGCACTCCAGGCCATCGCCTGGAACACTACCGCCGTCCTGATGGTCTGCGCCGCCGGCGTCGTCGGCTGGTTCCTGAGCCGCAAGTACTCCCACGCCGAAGAACCGGGCCACCAGACCAACGATGGCGACGCCCTGACCTTCAACACCCTCGGCCAGGTCTTCGGCTGGCTCTGCGCCGTCTTCTACCTCGGTTCCCGCCTGCCCCAGCTCCTCCTCAACTACCGCCGCAAGTCCACCGAGGGCGTGAGCATGCTCTTCTTCCTCTTCGCCTGCCTCGGCAACTTGACGTACGTCCTGAGCATCTTCGCGTACGACCCGCGCTGCAAGCACGACGAGTGCGCGCCTGGCGAAGCGAACGCCATTTACGGCCGCTACATGCTCGTCAACCTGAGCTGGTTGGCAGGGAGCCTGGGTACTTTGCTGCTTGATATGGGCATCTTTG
Organism: Colletotrichum godetiae; assembly: GCF_030913485.1. Lineage (NCBI taxonomy): Eukaryota > Fungi > Ascomycota > Sordariomycetes > Glomerellales > Glomerellaceae > Colletotrichum > Colletotrichum godetiae. Next base: position 105,605 of record NW_026851294.1, on the reverse strand, counting down.
CGCAGTACTTCATGTACCGCGCGGACGAGTTCGCGAGCGATGACGAGGAGGAGGATGACCAGAGCATTGACGAGGACCAGTGGGATCAGCGACCGCTGCTCGCCCGTGGTGACTCTGTCTACCCATGAGAGAGTCATGAGAGTATTTTTTTTTCCCCGCATTTGTTACTGGTTTTGAAGAATCGCATTTGTGACATTTATCTAAGGCGTCTTTGATACACGGAAAAAGGGTTGGTAGTCATTGTTTTACTATAAAAGTATCTATCGCATTACAGGACTTAAGAGGCATGGGATAAAAGGCTGGTTACTTCACCGCTATGGAAAACAAAAAGGGGGTTGAGCTGGGGGCAGCTCCGAGGAGGGACATGAGTTGGCTGTTGTATGAAGGAGGCAGGAGCCTCAGGAACCTTGCGAGACTCGTTAGAATAGATCTACAAACTATCCCTTTTATCATCACTATCGGACGAGGAGACCTTGTGGCATGTTTGTTGAGACTGCTCACTCTCAATCTCCGCGTCAGGAGTTGGTCCCCCGGTGGCATGTTCATTTTTGTGATTGCTACCGAAGAGAAATGTTATGTCTGCTACCTCTATCTAACTGCTTGGTTCTTCCAAACTGGTGATGTTAGCTCACAACCACCCGAGCCTCTTCCACACAAACGTGGCACCACCCACGAAAGCCGTCACCCCCGTGAACACAATCAACGTCCCATACCCGCTCCCATACCCAAACTCAGCTTCACCCCGCCACGGCGCGCTCTTGACCAACGTCTCGCTCAACGGGCCCGAAATAACGTTCCCAATCCCGCGCCCGGCAGCCAACATGCCAAACACCATGATCGGATCGACGCCCCTACCCTTGACCCTCTCATGCTCCGTCACGGTCTTCATGATGCCCGGCCACGCAGAGGTATACGCGCCCGCAAAGAGGCCGTACACGACACAAAAGAGGTAGAGTACGCCCAGGTTCGACGACAGACCCCATAAGAGAAAGGTACCGACGGTGGCGCCGGCGCTGGCGAGCGCCAGGCACGAGGGCGCCGACCAGCGGTCGACGAGGGTGCCCATCGCCACGCAGCCGACGACGGAGGCGACGTTGATGAGGAGAATCGTGAGGGCTGCGGCGTAGGGGGATGCGCCGAGGGTGGATTGGGCGAAAGAAGGGAGGTAGATACCAGGCAGGAAGAAGCCTAGGGCCTCGATCGTGTTTGCGGCCTGGTGGAGGAGGAACGGGCGGGATAGGAGGAAGCGCATGTTATTAAACGGCCGGGCGTGCGTCGCGTCCGTTGACGTCGTGATGGGCACGCGCGGCTTGATGAAGAAGGCCAGGGGCGCGGTGAGGGCGAAGAGCAGACCGGACCACAGCCGCAAGGTCGTGCGGAAGCCCAGGGTGCCGAGGAGGTATTCCATCAGCAGGGGGAGGAGGACGCCGGCGAGGCCGGTGCCGGACCACATAATGCCGTAGGCGAAGCCCTTGCGGCGGACGAACCACTGGTCAATGTAGAGGATGCAGGGCATGTAGGTGATGCTGCCGCCGACGGCGTAGAAGATGCCCTGGGTGACGACGAGGTGGGTTACCGTAGTTGAGAAGGAGGACATTGCGAGGGCGAAGCACATGATGAGGAGGCCTACGATGGGCGCGTAGCGGGTTTGGCGCGGGTAGAGACGTAGGAGGGCGGTTTGGAGGGGCCCACCTAGGTACATGATTCCCTTTGGAGTGGATGAGTTAGCATTGAGGGATGTGTCTCCTTGTTTAAGAGTTTGAGAGGGAAGTATCGGTAAGAAGAGTGAGGGAGGGGGGATTACCATGGCACAGGTACCGATGACGGCGATGTTGCCCTGTCCAGCGAACGGCGGGTTCGTAGAGTAGTAGTTCTGAAAGACACCAAAGGCAAAGGGGAATCCCCAGACGAGCATCTCGACGGCGAAGCAGGCGGCCAAGAAGAGCCAGGCCTGTTTCCCGCCATCGACGGGCGGGAGGGAGGAGAACTCCTGGCTCGCGCTGTGGGAGTCATTGAGCACGCCGGCGACGCCATTCTCGTCGCCGCTGCTCCCTCCGACAGTACGAAATTCTGCAGCCGCTTTTGAGGGTTCCGGGACCGAGATCTTGCCCCCGACTCCGGCCTCAGTGTGCGGGGTGAGGTACTGGAGCTCCGTTTGCGAGGTAGACATGGTCGCGACTCTTACTAGGCACACCACGGAAAGTAAGGAACGGATGACTCCGCGTTGTCCTGTTTTATTTCCCAAGAAAAGAAAATGTGAAAGGAGATGTCTTTGCAGCTGTTGCAATTCGCGCTCATGTGAGGCCGGCACCTTTTAAGCTTGAAGTCGCTGATCGGCCGGGGGGCGGGGAGACTAGTCTCGGCGGGGAGCCCACTCTACGCCCTCCGATTGACTCGTTGACAAGGGATGACGGGCGGGCTACTCCTTAAATCCACAATGTTGGTTCTGGTCCCTGGAGGGTGCATGCTGATCCGCGGCAGAGACTTCATGTCTTTCAGGTACCTGTCCCGAATATTGATATGTCTGAAGGCTTGATGAAATTGATTATTGGGGTCACCGTCTCTGTTTATCTGCCCCTCGTTCGCTCTGTTCTTCTCTGTGCTTGTTAAGCCGACCACTCTTCCGGTTTTATGTGAGAAGCAGGGGTTTCGTTTTTTTTTTTTTTTTTTTTGCCGATGATTACTGATTTGACCAGTTTAGAAAGTTTCCGAGAGATGCTGTGTTAGAATCTAGAGTGATAACACGAGAGCGCTGACTAGGGCAGTACCAGAGATCCCTTGACCGGCAATGTCGGCCGTTTGTGGCAGTTACTCTCTGCTGAGACACTCATTGGGCCCCCGATATCCGGTGCCGTAAGACCCACTATTCGGCCCCGAAAGCGGCGCGGCCCTTCCGACCAGTGGCGGCCGAGACTTCGAAAAGCCCCCCGTTTTACCCGTTTCAAGCTCCGACGCCCAGGGACTCTGTAGTCAGCCTTGCGTAGGATCTCCCTCGCCAAAGTCTGCCCGATCCCCTGCGTAATCCGGCAAAGATACCCGTCCTCTTCACCGCAAGCCAAGGAGATTTGTCGGCAAATCAGGCCGATGGATACTGGCTAAAGGATGTCGTGTTGGAACTCCACCATCGCGACTCCTTTTTCGTACCTGATACGGGTTTAAGGTACGGTCACATAGCCACCGCCGACCAGCAACCGCTTTGGAAGCAGGCAGTGAACCATCCCATACAAGCTGCATCTCCAGTCCAACCAATCCTCAAACGCACTGCATGCTACGCCTCGCTCCCTCTCATTGGACTCTCCATCTAAAGTGTCACCGTTTCGGATTGGGGAAAAAATCCCACCAAACGCCATGGTAGGCTTCCTCCTAAATCCTGGCCAAATTCCTTGACCCACGTTATTCCCCAGCGGCAAGAATGTTCCCAAAACATCCTTCGCTGCGACACCAGAAGCAGAATGTCTCTCCTGAATCTTTTCCTCGCCCAAGTTGAGGAGGATAGGCCCCAGCCGAGGCTGAGTGCGAAGGGGGGGTAATTGTTTCCCGCGTATATTTCTGAGGCCCGAAAGTAGTTCTTAGACCCTGTAACCTTGCATGTCTAGAGTAATGGCATCCGCACAAACGGATACCACGTCAGATCGCGCTCGGGTTCGGCGCGGCTGTGGCAGTCGTCCCGCACTTTCCATCAACTGGCGACGAGTCAGCGTCGCGCGATCCCGCGCGATCGGGTCCTCCGGGATCTTTGCAAGTTCCAACATGTTACCGAAGATAGGTCAATCTCTCTGCCCGGTGTGCCAGCGCAACAACGTTCCGGGTGTGAGGACTCTTCAGAAAATCAAGGGAAAAAAGAAAGCGAAAATGTGGTAAGACTAGTAAGCCTTACACTAATTGTGAACGGACTTGGATCCATAGCAAAAAGAAAAAAGACAATAGAAACATCGGCTCGTCTTCCTACAGTGACCCGTACACCGCATTGCATAAGGTAGACTCAACTAAAGGACGACTGACACCGAAAAAAAAAAAAAAAAAAAAAAAAAAAAAAAAAAAAAAAAGAGCACATTCATCCCAACTCCCAAGACACAAAAGCGATGCAAGGTCAGCAAAACAGAGTTTCCCATTTCTTGCCTGCCTAATACCACTTCACCGTGCGACGGGCGCCTCGACCAATTCTGCCCATCACCAACACAAACCGCATTCGGTATCCCTTTCCCACTCCGATCCAATCCCCTTGAGAAACTTCTCTTCCTCCAAAACTGAGGTCATTCCACCCCCCGTTTGGCCCCCCCCCCCTCCTCCTCTTCTCCATCCCGGGATCCCCCCAACACGCGTTCAACCGCAGTTGCAACCACGCAACGAAAAGTGTCAGGCGCAAGCCCTGTCTCAGCGCAGTCTGCAGGAAAGGATACCCCGAGCTCGCATCACGTTGCCAGCACAGAACAACTCAACCCGCAAATGGAGGCTACGTAGAGAAAAATGAGAGAACCGTAAGAAAGAAGAGACGTAGATCGGTCGGCAGCTTGAACCCTTCAGACATCCCAAAACCCCAAACACACCGAACCAGAGCCCCCGCCTCTCCCATCCTAGAGTCCCAAGATGGAGGGGACCGCCTGATCTAAGCCTCGTCCATCCTTGCAGTGACCTCCAACCTCCCTCGCAATCAATGTGCCGGTTCGAGGTGACTCTTACACACCGGGTGTCGTAGGTACAGAGGGTCCCCCCTCCCTCGTCCACGGAAACTCAACATGCGGGGACATAAGGTAGACAAGGCAAGGTATGTACTTGTAGTAGCAGAGGCCAGAAAGAGAGAGAGATACCAGGCCTGTCAGCCCACGGTCGTCGATCTGGTCCCTCCGCCATTTTCTTTTGCCTTGCACCTGAGCGCCAAGCTGGGCCTCAACTCGAAAGTCTGCCTTTCATCATGCAGGAAGGAGAAGGGGTGGCCCCCGGACGTACCGTGGGCCACGCACCTCTCAAACTTCGGGTTCCTAGATAACTTTCTTCCTGTGCCCTGTCACTCTTTTTTTTTTTTTTTTTTAGTTGTTGGTTCTTCTTTTAAATAAAACGGTCAATCGCTGTTTGCGCGTTCAATGTGGCTGGGTTCCAGGTGTGACTTTGCTTTCTGTCTCTTGCACACAAGGACCGTCAACTCGACTTAGACCACGACTACAAACCACAACCTTCGTTTCTATCAACCACGAACGAGCAAACGATTTGAAGAGACTCGCTCCGGACTCTGCAAAAAGTCTTCGGATCGAACACATAACACACATCAAAGAACAAGTTCCTCCTTGTAATCCGTAATCACAAACAACGCAAAAAAGCAATGTCGTCCCAGATCGAGTACAATCAGATGCCAAGAGAGCCTGCGCCAGCCGTGCTCTCGGAACACAAGATCAGCTCTCAGCAACCTGTATGTCGCGGCCCCCTTTAGCCACCTCTAAAAAAAGAAATCAGCACTTCACTCTGGTGTTCCTCTTCTCGATAACGCTTTCCACGATGCCCCATCATCGTCCCGCATCGAGTCGGGCACACCAGGAAGCCCAGAGAGTCCAACCAAACCTCCCGACTCCCGAGCTAACCGGAGCCTGAAAAACCTGTAGGGCCCAAATCAGCCGATGACGATGAATCAAACAGCGAACCTGCGAGGCGGCGGCGATGGCGGAGTAAGTGAAACAAAACCACAATCCAATTCCCTCTTCCTTTGAGAATCCTACGCAACCCGTAATCTTGGTCGAAATCAGGAGTAAAGTTGCGCGGATTCAGAAATGTGTTACTAGAGACGCAAGAGATGCTTTTGCCGCCCAGTAGAAGCACACGTTGGCTAACGTCACAACTCTCTTTTGATAGGCTGTCTGCTGCGGTCTCTGCGCCGGCCTCTGTTGCTACGAATGCTGCGAGTGCTGCTGCTGTTGCTGCTAGTTCCGTCTAAACAGTACACCATTTGCGTATCTGTTTCCGAAGGCAGACTAGATAGGAGGAGACCCGTCGTTGCCACGCGTCTTGCCGTCACTTCTTCCGTATAGACCGAACGCTGCTTCGAGATGGAGGCTATCGTAGACGAATCAGACCGAAATGCTCTTTTGGAAATCCGCGAGAGAGGAAGGAGACGAAGAGAGAGGTGGGGATCCGACATGAGATGGGGGCTTGAGCGGTCAAGGGGGGAATTCAGGCGCAAACATATACCAGGGCATTGGATTTCATGCTCGTGACAATGTCACAATTTTGTAGGATTTTCATCTTTGTTGTTGAACAATTACGAATTTTTTTCTCTTTTCTTCCTGAAGTACTCCGAGTTGATTGGCACTAATCTGTCTCGTCAGTGCCCCCGTGACTTGGGTATCCCAATAAACCCTCTCATCTTGCCTCGAGCTGAATCCCGGCTGACATATCTCGTGCTACGTCGACTCTTGCAGCTCTGGTACTATATCAAAATTTCAGGGCGCCTTTTTACAACGTGAATCCAGGCGTTTCTCATCAACTTTTCAATCCATATTTTTACAACTTGGAGCGAACATCCTTGGTAGGCCTGAGGAAAACAGTCAGCCACACGTCCGCAATCATCAAGGCGTTCTGCCTCAGGGATAGGTGAAGAAAAAACGTACTCGGCAATCTTCTCCGTCTCCTTCATGATAGCGGCGCCGAGCTCGGGGGTAACCCGCGAGAACATCTCGTAGGCGCGCGAGCGGACCTCGGGGTGGGCGCCGGAGAGGGCACCAGACACGTTGCTGACAAAGTTCTTCTGCTGGCCCTCCTGGCGGCCGAGGACCTTCCAGAGGCCGAGGGCTTGCTCGTAGTCCTCGGGCTTGACGGGGCCGAACAGATCCGTGACGACGGCGCCGGCCCACTGCTCGTGCGGAGTATTGACGGCCTTGACGGCCTTGTAGGTGAGGGGTTGGAAGGTTGAGGAGTAGTTCTGGGGCAGAGTTAGTTGGTTTCCCATACATAATGTATAGATCGGGACCAAGGGGGACGTACGGGGTTCGCGCCGTAGTTGCCGTTGATGGCCATGGCGCCATCTCTCTGCAGGGGGTTGAAGGCGTTGAGGGGCTTGTTTACGGGAATCTGCTGGTAGTTGACGCCGAGACGGTGGCGATGGGTATCGGGGTACGAGAAGAGGCGGGACTGCAGGACGGGGTCGGCGGTCGGCTCGACTCCGGGAACCAGGTGGGAGGGGGAGAAGGCGGCCTGCTCGATCTCGGCAAAGTAGTTCTCGGGGTTCTGGTTAAGAGTGAGCTTGCCAAATTGTCGGAGAGGCACCTCGCTCTGCGGCCAGATCTTGGTGAGGTCGAAGACGTTCCACTTGAACTTCTCGGCCTGCTCGGGGGTGAGGGTCTGGACGTAGACGGTCCAGCTGGGGTGCTCGCCGCGCTGAATGGCCTCGAAGAGGTCCTGGGTGTGCCAGTCGGGGTTCTCAGACGCCATCTTGCCGGCCTCCTCGTTGGTGAAGGTCTTGTTGCCCTGGTCCGTCTTGAGATGGATCTGGACGTAGACGAAGGAACCGTCGGGCTTGGTCCACTTGTGGGTGTGGCCCGAGTAGCCGTTCATGTGTCTGTAAGAGTAAGGGGTGCCGCGGTCGGAGAATAGGTGCATCAGCTGGTGAATGCACTCTTGGTTCTTGGTCCAGTAGTCAAACTGAAATTTGAGTTAGAATGAGTTTGTAATGTGTTTCTGGTCATCACTGCTTACCATCTACTCAAGTTAGCTCATGTCATCTCAAAAGAGTTGGGGTTTCAACACTCACCATCGTAGCATCCTTCAGGTTAGTTTGCGGGTGACGCTTCTGTGTGTGAATGAAAGGAGGGAACTTGACAGGGTCGCGGATGAAGAAAATGGGAGTATTGTTGTAGACCCAGTCCCAGTTGCCCTCCTCGGTGTAGAACTTGACAGAGAAACCTCTGGGATCACGAGCTGAGTCGGCAGAGCCCTTCTCACCACCAACAGTCGAGAAACGGGCGAGAGCCTTGGTCTTCTTGCCGATCTGGTTGAGCATGTCGATGGAGGAGATATCGCTAATGTCATGTGTGACCTCGAACTGTAAGCCCCGCGCGCATGCTGGTCAGCATATTCTCTCGAGGAGCGCCGGGCTGCCCGTCGCTCAACCCAGCACAACAGGAACCGTCCGTCTCACGTACCTCGCCGTACGCACCGGCGCCCTTGGCGTGGACGACACGCTCGGGAATGCGCTCGCGGTCAAAGTGGGCCAGCAGGTCAATCAGGTGGAAGTCCTGGAGCAGCAGAGGGCCCTGGGGACCGATGCGCTGCCATGCCTGGGGGTTCTCGACAGGGGCGCCATTGGAGGTGGTGTAAGTCGGCTTCTCGTTATACCGGTAGGTAGAAGGCTTCTCGTCTTCGGAGCCCATCTTGTCGGCGGTTCTCGTCCTCGTCGGTTCAGTTAGGAGAGATGTTCTGCGCTTTCAAAGTCGGAGGGATAACTTGTGTGCTTGTCAAGATCCAACACCAACAAACAGGAGCGGCAAATGGCAAGTCAGATCGAAAAAGAGCAGATCAAAGAAAGTCTCGGGGGGACGGTCCAATAGAGGGAAGACGAAAAGATAAATACTCTAAAGCTCCATGGCAGAAAGAAAAGAAATAAGACGTACCAGAAGTGGGAGGGGACCCTCCTTACACCTCGGCCCCTCCCTCTCCTTCTTCCTCCCTCTTCCTCTTACTTGCCCCAGTTTCCTCGGCTTCTGGAGCCCCATGAGCTCTGTACTCCCACTCAGGGCGTTGAAGTTACGAAGCAGAAACCCCAGGACACGACGTAAGTCGTCCGGGCAAGGGTGGCTTTCCTCTTTGATTTCTGAAGCTTTGGTGGGACACACGGCCAATTGGAGAGCAGACGAATGCAAGCTTGGGATGGCCGAGGTCCACAGAGAGCTCCATCTCGACGTTTCCTAGCGTCCTTCAGCCACCCCTTGTCACTCCACCTCTCGTTGCTGAGGTGCAAAGACCAAACTGATCAATCTTGCTGCTGCTTTTGAGTGGCAGATCTGTTGTCTCTAGCCTCGCCCTAGAGATAACTCCAATTCTGCACCCTTGGTTTGAGGCTCTGTTATAAAAACTAAGGAGCACGACGTTTTTGGGATATCTTTAACAGCGTTATCGTGAACTTGATGTTCCGACGCCAACCACCGCCAGCCTTCTCAGGCATAACTCGCGTTTTCCACTACTCGGATTGGTCCACTGTCTCTCCTGGCCCCTCCGACAACGGCGGGGGTTCCACCACCATTGCCCAGCTGGTCTCTTTTGCCCGGGTACATCAGTCATGACCCAGTCTGTTGCTCTACGGATACCTCCCCAGATGTTGCGGGGGGGATTCTTTAGATTCCGTCAATGTCGGCATCGAGGGGAATAATCTAGATACCAGCCTTTCTGCGATGCGGAGAAAACTCGCTGATACGAAAAAAAGGATGCGGCGCGGCGTGGGATATGCTGGTGAAGACGGCGTCCATCAGGCCACATACATGCACATCAACGGCTAGGCTAGGCTTTCATCACTTTGAGGCAACGCCGAGGATTGCGTCCCTCGGACGCCCGTTCATGCTTTTCTACTTACTCAGACAGGTCTGCCATGTTCACCCTTCCCCATAAACATAGCTGCACATTACATTTGAATAGCATGCCGGAAAGCGACGGCTGTCCGGTACCCGTCGGGGTTTGGATGAACTGGCATCAAACTTTGAGATTTTTCAGAGCCCGGCCGCGGGGTTCAAAGTTGACTTACAGCCACTGCAGTCAACGACACGGCTCAGCGAAGCCGCCTCACCGGTCCCCGACCCGCTGTCTGCTCACCTCGTGTCTTTTGCCCAGATCGGGAGAATGGAAAATTTCCCATTTCAGGCAAACAATAGTGAGCTGCCATGACATCACTGGTCGGGTTGGGGCCAGAAAGGCAGTCCATGCCGGCGGTAGCCCATTCGCGATGGCATTCCCCTGGGCTCCTCCGAGTGGAGCGAGTACAAGAATTGGGTTATCGCCGAGATCGCAGGAGGACCGCTGTACATGTGCCATGGGAAAGTCGCGTCACCAAATCTTCAGAGGCTGTGGTTCTGAACCCCCCAACGGCATGCATGGCCGAGGCCCCGGGTCAAGCTGCTGTCTCGCGCTGTCACATGGCTCAGCGCGCGTACCTGGCAGCAGTGACAGGCTGCTCGGGTGGTGAACCGTCTCCGTCGGTAGCGTTTCCGGGGGCCGCCGCCGCAGGCTCTGCTGGTCTCAAGCACCGAGAACGCCGAGATGCCAGACCTCGCATCTCGGCGATATCCCGGAGGTGCCCGGATTCCCGCGTTCGGTCCTGGAACCAGAAGCTTTTCATCTTTTTAACAAATTCGATCTGATTCGATCATTTGGATAGGATTTTGTCTACGGCGTGATGAGTTAAAAGGTTTTGCATTGCCTGACTGGTTTCGAATAGGAGTCTTGCGCCATCGGCTTATTCCGATAGTAAAGGACTCGGGAGGAGGCATGTTCCGGGATGTACTCCACTCTAGCGAGAGGAAGCCTTGAAAATTTCCTTCAATTAGCCTCAAAGTTGTATGGAGACTGGTCGATCGCGATTCCTCGAGAGCAAGACTCGAGAGAATCTGTAACTACTGCGGAACGTGTTCCGGAGCCGTTCCGAGCGCACTTGATGCAGTGAAAGGTCGCAGGAGGTCCGCAGAAACGAGCGACAGACATCATGTTATTGGCCAGTGCTTAATTTAGCTCATCAATGACATGTTCATATGTCGCCCATATTATGTCGTCCAATGTCGCCAAAAATTGCGGATAGGTACACTGTACGAGGATAATGGTGACATAGGCAATCTGGGCCTGTGATCTACATCAGAGCCTCTCTACGAGCTCTCGCTTGAAAGAGCTGGCATCTCTGTCGATCTCGCCATGGATGACAACCTTTGGGAGGTAAAGCCTGAGAACCGCTTCATAGAAAAGGCCTACGAAGAATCCAAGCCCGGTAGGAGTAATGCAGCTCAAAAGAAGCAGCCAACCCTATGCGTAAGTAAAGTAGTAATAACAAGAACGCGAAGAAGCCACGCTCCATATTCGCTGCATTGAGCGTACAATTATCAAACCGTAAACAGACTTAATAGTCTTTGAATTGTTACCTCCTCAGACGGGATGGAGCGGTCGAAAGCCTCACCAATCATCTTGACGTTCGTCCACTTCAAGAGTAGGTCCGGATGTTGCAGAAATCATAGACACAACCTCGCCCTGATGGTCGGGTCTTTCCAAGACAAGCAACCCGAGACAAAGCCACCAGAGTCGTGCCTCAAACAGTATCGCCTCGTCAACAACAGGCGCGTAGCAACTTGGACGACGTGTCCAGCTTCAACGGGGAAGTGAGCCGGGAGCACGCAAACGAGGCAAACCCTCCGAACTGCGTCGCACCCGCACCCGACGAACTAAATATGTCCGTCATGTGGTAACGCAGCTCAGGAAGCAAACAAGATGTGTCTCTATGATGAAGATTTCATCATGAGTGATGAGAGATGAGGCGAAGGAAGTTTGTGAATCATTCACCTGCCAGCCAACTCCGTGATGTGATTCATTACTCGCATACTTGTGCCGCCCTCAAGACCGTACAAATAGAAGCCTCGTCAATCTTGCCACGAGGGAGAAGAAGCCCATGAAGATGCGTCTTGATCACCCAAACTTCACACCACCCAAAATTCCCTTGATACTCGCAAGAACGAGGCAAACAAATTGACAAGATGCTCCTCCCAACACCCACGGCCCTCTACTTCCTCCTCGCCATCACCATGGCAGCAACCTCCCAATCAACATCCATTCCGTCCCTGTCCCCGTCCCCGTCCCCGTCCCAGCCACCCATCGACGACGGCACAGTCTGCCCCGGGAATACAGTCTCCTGCCACGAAGGCTGCATCCCACCCGACGCCGTCTGCTGCCACGCCTCCTCCGAGACCTGGTGGTGTAGAAAGGGCATGGTCTGCGGCAAACACGAAGCCGGCGGTTGCATCCACCCGCCACACCAAGCCTCTCCCTCATCCTCTGCCCCTACAACAAGCCACGACTCCTTCGCCACGGGGACAGAGAGGGTGTTGAGAGCAAGTCTGACGGCCGTGACGACGACGACGACAAGCGGTCGCCAGCTTCCGACGTGCGTCTTTGAGATGCCGCCTATCGTGCATAGGCAACGGCGGGAAACGGAAACGACTACGGTGTCGGTGTGTCCCACCGAGTTGGCCTCGGCCACTTCCGTCCCGGGTGCCGCTAGAGGATCCGGGCCGGCGGTGATCGGTCAGTCGTGGGTTGTTGTGATGTTGGTCTGAAGAGGCAAAAACGAGAGGTTCGATTTCTCCATGCAGATTAGCTTAAACTACACCGATGATTCCTTTTTCCCATTTCTTCTTAGAGTTGTGAACCCCATTGTGTAAGGAATGTTAAAGACGGGGTTTAGGATACGCAAAGGCTCGTTCTCTGGCCCTGTTGCTGTCCAAACCCTCATTGACGACGCGTAAACTCTGGGAAAGGGGTTTAGCCATCACGCGAGCGACTGAACGAGGTGTCAGAACAGAAACCAGGGACGCGGTACGACGTCCCCGTGCTGGCATTAGAAGCGTGTAAACTGATAAAATGGACGAATCAACTCGGTTCCTCCGTCATATCTTCCTCTGTCTCTGTGTGTCTCTCTCTCGCCCCTCCCGTTCGGGCACCCTGGTCGCCGCATAAGACGTGTCTGCGCAATACACGCATTCACCCATTCGCATTTCGATAGACCGTCGCTCAGATATTCGTAGACGCACACTCGAGGCGGCCAGACTGAAGACTGACTGTTCCAAGTACTTGCGCTGGAGTCCGGCACTACCCAACGCAGAAACGCCGTTCCCGCGGTACGCCGAGGGTCGACGGGGATCTTGCAATGCCCTCTCTTTCTCACCAAAACAAAAAGAAGAAGTCGACAAACACACATGAATGCGCAGCTCTACCCAACCAATGGGCCGTATTATAAATCGTGAGGGGCGTTATATATAAGTTGTTACTCTCGAGAGGTTAGTCGTGTAGGGGTCGGCGAAGTACTCGTCTTTATGACTCCTGGTTGACGGTTTGCTAGCAGAAGAAGTCAGTACTCCTGTCCAAAATAAAGTTGGGCCCCCTTCTAGCAACCTAGAGGGGGCATTCTTCAGAGTATGCACGTACAACAAGCCAGTCCATGCCCTCCGTGACACCGCTACCGTCGACCGCAGAGCAGGCCATGATGCTCCAGTTCCGATCGCGCAGCTCGCCGAGGCGTAGCGCCTCTGAGATCTCGCCCGCACCCTTGGCGCCAGGCTGATCCTGCTTGTTGGCGAAGACGAGGAGCGAGGCATCCTTGAGCTCCTCCTCGTTGAGCATGGCGCCCAGCTCCTCGGCGGCGGTCTGTAGACGCTCAATATCGGTTGAGTCGACGACGAAGATGACGGCCGCCGTGTTGGCGTAGTAACACCGCCAGTAGGGGCGGATGCTGGTTTGACCGCCTAGATCCTATAGTCGGGCGCGCGCATGGCTGTTGTCAGTCTCTTCCAGGTTCCTCTGTGTCTCTCGTTTGCGTGTGGTATTGTAGTGGTAGGGGCTTAGGGGGGCGGTTGCATACCCAAACGTTGAAATTGAGGTTTTTGTATGTGACGGACTCGACATTGAATCCTATCGTCGGGATCGTGGTGACGACTTCACCAATCTGGACATGTCAAAGAGGGTCAGTCAAGAGCAGTTTGCGAGACGCACACCTTGAGCGACAGCGGGAGAGAAGTCGGCTTTAAACTCACCTTCAGTCTGTACAAAAGTGTCGTCTTGCCAGCGTTATCCTATAATCATGAGAACACGGTGGTTTGTCAGCCTGGCGTCTCCGCGTTTCGGACGAAGTTGTTGCATCATGGGCTTGTTGGCGAAAAAGTAGGGTGGGAGATGCGTACCAGTCCCAAGATCAATATGCGAATCTCCTTCTTCGACCACACGAGGCCCGACAGCCAGGACATGCTTGCGCCCATTTTGAAAGAGAAGATTTGTTGCTTTTCGCGGGGAACTCGGTGTGGGATGAGGTGGTCGTTTGTGTATACACGGGGCTTTCGTTAGGGATGCGGAAGGCCGTGTGCGGGTTCGGGGTTGAGTTGCGACTTGTATGCTGTCACAATATACGCGGTTGGCCTCGGGACAGGAGGGTCACGGAGGTTCAAGGTAGCTAAGGTTGCTGGTGGTAGCAAAAGGTGGCTTGTTTCCCAAGGGGCGAGCAGCAGCAGCAGTAGAATGACGAAAGCTGACCAAAGAAAAAGCTCCGCCCACTTGCTGGAATTATGTACAAACGCAGGGCCTTTTCCCGTTGGTGAAGAATAGGAGCAAGACGGGAAGGGGTGTGAGAAGAAGAGGGCAACGAATTTCAGTGGCGTTCAGGGGCAAAGAAGAAGTAGCTTCTCTCCTTTTTACTGTTTCCGAGGGTTTGGCTTAATTCGTCGTGGGTTTCGTTTCGTCGAGCTGTCTTTTTTGTCTTTACGAGTAGCAGACAAAGGACCGTTGCAAAAGAATCTCGGATGGCTTGACTTCCCCCCTAAGGCGTAACAGTAAAGGTAAGGTAGCGGAACGGGTCCCCCCTAATTGACAGTTTTCAAGACATGCATGGATGGGACATCTGGGCGTCCCAAAGGGTCCGCGGGCTGCCACTTTTGGGATCGTCGACCGCTCAAGCCTATCGGCATGCAGGGATCATCACGTAGGCATACTACTGGGATGCTATGCCTGAGGCAACAAAGACTTTCCTTTTTTTCGTTGTCCAGTCTTATCTAATCAGCATCAGCACCTGAGAAAAAAAGTAGGAGCGAGCCACACGGCTGAGCCTCAAGAGGCGAGTGATCTCTCGTGCCGCCCCTCCCCCTCCGAAAGCGTGACCGACTCCACCTCTTGCCCTGTCCACCAATCAAGACGACTGCGGGCTCGCTAACCTAGTGCGCCTGGTGCACAAGAATTTCTCATTTCTAGTGGTGAGATCGATTCAACCCAACCCATCTGGAGAACAACTGCCACCCCAAAGGACTCGCACCAGTTTGATCAGCCAACAAGCCGTCAAAATGCCGGTACGTGATATACTACGCCCTCGCCCTCGTTCCACGATCTCTTCGACGAATGATGATGTTGCCCGCGACCGAATTTACCGACATACTGCGTCCCACGGCTGTGCACGTTTGAACGAGTACGGTCGGCTGTGGAAAGGGTTGATGAAGAAGTGAAGGGCAACATCGTCAAACGACCGAGGAGGGCGACCTGAACGAAGAGGAGGAGAACAAAACCTCGAGCTCAAGCAGAACGCTGACCATTTCCCGCGATACAGAGCCACAAGTCTTTCCGCACGAAGCAGAAGCTCGCCAAGGCGCAGAAGCAGAACCGCCCCATCCCCCAATGGATTCGCCTTCGCACTGGTAACACCATTCGGTACGATACATCCTCTCCCTCTGTATCCGTCCGGGAAGCCTGTCTTTTCGTCTTTGGGTCTCGAAATGATCTCAGGGCGAAAGAAGAGC
The DNA here is from genome assembly GCF_030913485.1 of Colletotrichum godetiae. Taxonomy (NCBI): domain Eukaryota; kingdom Fungi; phylum Ascomycota; class Sordariomycetes; order Glomerellales; family Glomerellaceae; genus Colletotrichum; species Colletotrichum godetiae. The sequence continues at coordinate 90,105 of NW_026851294.1, read as the reverse complement.
CTTCGTTATGGACAAAACAACCCCGCCAAAAACATGAAACTAACATTTTGTCACAGCTACAACGCGAAGCGTCGTCACTGGCGCAAGACCCGTCTCGGAATCTAAACGTCTCGCCTCCTTCTCTCTTCAAATCCCTACCCTATCCTGCGGACTTCTATATGGATGCCGCCGACCGAACGACGACGCCGCGCTCGACTTGGGGGAAAACTTTCACATCAAACGGGAGGGGTTCACTCTGATGGACTCAAATACCCACTGGCTCGAGTCCTGAATTCGTGGGGGAGTCTCTTTTGACAACAGGATGGAGGGGAAACAAAATGGATGCCCGGTTCGGCTAGACTCTACGTATTGCATGTTACGGTCATAGGGAAAGGAAATGCAAAATTTGCCTCTGAAGAGATGAGGCCCCCACGATTACTTCTCGTCTGCTCTTGCGTGATGGGGTATTGCGTATGAGCCCTGCTTCTCCCTGCTTCTCCCTGCTCTTCGAGCCAGGCTGTCGCCAGCGGCAGAGAGTTCTCTTCTGGTTTTTCCTTGAGTTGCAGGAGCCAACTTTGGTCAGCGGTCTTCGAATTCCCTGCACATTGTCAACGGGCCACCATCCGGTCGTTCCATTGGAGATCTAAACTACCTCGTCAATAGCTAATGCGCATGGAAAAGATGATTCGTACCATCGACAGAAAGGGTAGCAGAGAGGCCTACAAATGAAAAGCCACTGCTATCGGGCCCAAGCAAGCCTTTTCTAACAGACCGTAGTGATACTGACCGCCAAGTTCTCACAGTCATCTGGCTTACAATTGTTCAATGACTCACTGTTGAATAAATTCGAGCCCGTGCCGACGATACAGCATGCTAGTGGGCAGTGAGGTTTGCCCGTTAGCCTTACCGCTCAAAGCCTGGAACTCGTTGACCTTCGTCCTGTGCAAAGATCTCGCTGTATAGCCGACCTCAACATCGGATTTTGTAACAGCCTCATGGAACCTAGATAGATCGTCTGGGGTTAGTAACGCCAAAAATGTCACCCACCAACAAACAACGCTATGCTTTAGACGCGAAATCATGACTTAATTGCCTTGCTATGAAGATGTAGCAAAACCAAGTGGGACGCGCGCATTATCTGCTGCGCATGGGATGGACTTTGTGTTAAGCACCTCATCTACCAAGCGTCCCTTTCCCTATGGGACGTGAATTCCTGACCTGTGGAGCAACCCGCAAACTTTCCTGGGTAACCGAAAACGAATCAATGAACGATCGTTAAAACGCCGGAGTACGATGCGTCACACATTAGCTGTGCAGAGAAATGTCCGAAGAGTAGTCAAATCCAGACTCCGGCTCTTCCGCCACTTGATTTATCGTGATGTCTAACGGTCTTCGGCCCACTCGTTCTCGCGGCGAATCTGCTCCTCCTCTTCGGGGGTGAAGTCGTTGGTGATGTTGAACGTCTTGCGGATCTCCTCCGGCGACTTGCCCTTGATCATGTTGGCAACGGTCTTGCAGCCGACGTCAAGGAGGGGCTTGATGTCCAGGTAGTTAGATGCCTATGGACATGTTAGTTTGATTCAAGTAGATACGACAGCGACGGGCAACTCACGAGGATGATCTCGAAGAGCATCTCTTGGTCAACCTGCATGAACTTCTGGTCCCATTCCTCAATCTCGGTGGTCTTCTTGCGGGCGTCGTTCTCGTCATCGGCGGTCTGGACGGGGTCGGCGCGGTGGTGGTCGCACCACTCGATGACTTTGCGAAGGACCGCCTCGTTGACCTGGGAGGAAATGTCAGCGCTTGTCGATCAGTTGACCAAAAGGTGAGGTGAGGCGACGCGTACGTTGGGGATGGGAATGGGGTTCTCCTGGCTGATGGCGTCATCACCAACATCCTCAAGCATGTTCTTGATGAGCATGGAGCGCTCAGCGACAACACGATCTGGAGGGCATGAATTAGCATGGGGTAGCAAAGAGTAGGCCCGCTGGCGGAAGGAGGGGTCTGACGTACCGACGGAGATCGTGATGCTGTCGTTGGACTGAACCCAGATCTTGGATTCTTTCTTCTCGGCGGCCATTTTGTCTGGTTAGATTGGTATCTGCGATGTGGGATATCTTGGAGCGGTCAGCTTGAAGGTGGTGAATGGCGATAGTTGACGGGCGGTGATTGATCGAAGGATTGAAGTTGGTTCTGGAGGATGGTGGGGAAGGCAGAAGAGTCGATCGGTGGTGGGGAAGGAGCAAAGGAGTGGGATTATATAGCTGGAGGCCTTACGTTTATGATTCGGAGATAGAGCTGAAGGTGAAGATTTCGTATGCGACCGGCGACAGTAGTTTGATTGGAGAGAGGTGACCAAACGGAGCAGTGAATATGTGATCGAAGATGGCTTTTGTTGCGTCAGACGTTGAGTAGGATAGTTTGGGGGGTCGGAGCGGCCAGGCGGCTGTTGGTTGTGGAGAAGTGGGAGGCAGAGAGGGCGTCGCTACCCGTGGAAGTTGAGGGAGCAGGCAGAGGTGAAGGGCGGCAGTTGCTTTGATTGGCTCAAAACGGGCTGATCTGTTCGTGCTCTTATGGGTCTCTACATCTGTTGCCTGGAGAACTTTATACGGCTGGAGGTGCCTACCCTTTGGTGCCTTTCAGCAGGCCATCAATGGCCTCGGTGGACTAGCAAAGGCACAGCAACTCAATGGACATTGGACATGACCTGGGAAAGAACAACCCTCTCGTCCAACATGGTAGAAAATGAAAGTCTCATGCAGAGAAAGTCAAAGGCAGAAGGTTCCTGGCGGTGTTAGATCACCTTACCCTAGGTACCTACCATACAGAAAACACCCATTTGCCTGAGTGACTCTTCGCCGAATACAACTCACCTTTGTGCGCAAAAGCAAGGACAGAGGCACAGCCGGCTCCCTTACATAATGACGGACAAAGAGATGTTTTCAGCTTGTACGGAAGTTTCGCCCAGACATTGGCCCCATCGGCCTTCTTTTGGTGGTACGATGTAAAGAGAGAGTCTATAATATATTTGCAAAGATACTGAAATAGCACCAGCAGTAAGATTTGAGAAGAACTATAGAGTCATGCATCATTACAAGGCCCTTCAGTGTGAAGCTTGTGTATCCTTGACGGCTCAAGGCGATCTGACCTGACGTAACCTGGAAGACTCCCACCGAGCTGATTCACCCACAGGCCTAGCTGGGCAGGCCCCATTAGGTAAGCTTCAGCCTGTGCCCGATTCCAACAGGCACATTCGCATCGACTCCCAGGCACCTGTGATAGAGAAAAACATGACCTCCTTGAGGGGGCAAAGTCTGTCAGCTGCTTCAACCAAAGTAGTAAGATATCTTTGTTCATCGGGCTTTTGCCCCTAGTCAGTGTCTTCCCTGTACAGCCAATGTATGTAGACGAAGCTCAAGTCGAGATTTTAAGCCAAGCTAGATTCTGGACATCATTGCTGGTCGAAAGAGGCAAACTTGGGAAGCGAACCACAACATGAGGTGATACAGAGTAGCAGATTGCTACAGATTGTCCGAAAAAAATGGGGCCTGCTAGATCTATATACCATCCATCCCATGACCCTGAGGCGATATCTGCTGAGGGTGACTCGTGATGAGGGAAGCTCAGGTACCTTAGATTCGGCCAAGTATCGTCCTTCTCTCCCACTCTGCCACACTCAGAGAAGGTAAGAAACAGTACAATTCGAATATGTGGCCCTCAAAGTACCGAGCAAAAAGACCAAAGAGCATAGTATTCGGACTTTGGTACAATCCGACGTGATACTTCTCTACAACGGATTGTAGTTGCTTGACATCTCTCTGCAGGCGGCAGGCCAATTCTCGGAGCCGGACAGACGATTAATGCCGCTACACTCGGATAAGAATCTCGTCGCCGCTAAGCTAGAGGCCGAGGAGACCGGCAAAGCAGAACCGGGGCGGCGGAGAGGGTCGGTAAGGTACTGTCAGTGTCTACTTTTAGTGCGCCGTATCTGCGGCGACGGAGCACCGCCTCCTCCTGGGCAACGATTCCATCGTGCACAACATGCTTCGGTGGATGGCTTTGACTCTGGCCCGCTTCAGGGTCGACGCTTGCTCATGACATCTGGTGCCTACCCATCAGATCGTGTTTTCTCTGTCTCGGTTCGTGAAGCGAGCGGCTGCATTTGCCGTCACTACTTACGCGTGAGCAAGATGGCATCGACTTATACGAGAAATATCGTGGATAAGCTCTCGTACCAAGCTCTCGTACCGAAGGAAATGTCCGAAAGGAATCTGGAGCTGCCCAGGATGTGGACACGACGAGACAGGGCCGATGGCGAAAGCGAGCTGCAAGCACTTTACGGAGCCTGTCTTCTCCACGGATCTGAGCCCCCGCGACGCGAGCAGGGTAACGCCAATCTCGTGGCGCAAGACACTGAAGATGGCGGCAGCTGGTCTCGCATTCCTGGTCTCCTTGCTAATCGGCGTACAGTCTACAGAGCATGTGTACTCCTTACGGATGATACAGAATACTCTGTAAGCTGAATTGCTCGTTGAGCTGAGGTTCGGAGTCAGTGAGATACCAATTTCTCGGAATAGGGCAAAAATGTGGAATGCATCAATGATGACTGGGCCGGTTTCATGGAGACGCGCCAGTGGGAGTGGGCGGCGCGCCTGCGTCCGTGAAATTTAATGATTCGCAATCCATAGCGCCGGATGTTGATGGGGCCCGCGATCCCGAAGCTTCCGTCGACGGTCCAAGGCGCGAACGCGACTACGACCGCGGATGCACAGATGGCGTCCCGGGATTGGCATCGTTACGTTCGTCTGATATCGATATCGGCTTTCTCACCAGACGAACAGAGCGTTGAAGCCCGGCATGGCTATCTTTGGTGCGACTCCAGAGACATGTTGGAGACAAGTACACCAACTCGCAAACGTTGACAGGTTGTTGACAGGCAGCTCCCATGCTGGACAGATGGGAAATGATGCATAATGACAGCAAGACATGACGGATAGACGTGGTTCGAGAAACCTGCTGACAGAGTCGGCGTTATCTGGTTGGCTGTCACGGAAAAGGGTGCTGTCCCCTGGCGAGCGTTTGGAGTGGACGAAGAGGCCGAAAGAATTTGAGGGTGGAAAAGAAGCTTTGAATGGGGCCACCTCGCTCACAACAAACGCACCGATGGCCCTATGGGCAACGATGCCAGTGGCATGCACCGTCCCAGATTTTCCCAGGTGCTCGCCGGTGGCAGTTGGCCTTGGCCATTTTGGGAGTTAGCGCTCCCAACCGAAGGGCCCTAGCAAGAAGAGCCTGGCAGGGAACAGGGGCCCGTTGCAGCAGACTGGCGGGTTCTCAGGAGGCACACTCTCCAAAAAGTTGACGGGAGCCAAAAGGTTCGGTTTTCTTTTCTGCCACCTGCCAGTACCGAACTAACACATCGCGGACTCGTGCGTCACGCTTCGCTTCATCGTGGGACGGGAAAGCTGCACCGGATTGGCGATTCTCGTATCTGAGGTGTGCGGCGTGCCGGGGAATAAGCATTACTTACTGATATTCTACCTACGTACCGTCAGGCGTGGCAGGAAGGCACCCATGTGCCTTGTTATTCGTACGGATACCAACCTTACACCGGGTAAGTTAGGTGGGAAGGAACGAACACTCCGTGGACCGCAAGGTACAAATTAACAGATGGGAGAGGGAGGAAAGAATAAACACAAGAGTTGCAACTGCCAACAACCTGGGAGGAAATGACAATCGCCCACCCGCCTTACCTCCCCGGTCCTTAGACTCTGCCATGATTGGAGCTTCCAACCTTGACACCTCCCGTCCCTCCTTCCCTTCTCTCCGTCCCTCTTCTTCCTCCTCCTCCTCCTCCTCCTCGAGTCCTCTCCCGTCTCTCAGGTTCTCAGCAGACCTCACTTCACAGTCACACCCTGAGCTCATCTCACTTGTGACCTGGCTCTCCTCTGGTGGGAACTGGCAAAGGCAAAAAATCAAACAACAAGTGCCCAAGCACCAAACAGAAGCAAGAACAGGGGCCATGTGCCCGCTAAAGTAGTCTCAGAGATTGCGGATACACCCTCATATGGATAGTTCTGGGCCTATTGCTCGGGAACTGGAGCTTACACCACTTTACTGTGCCTACAAAATACACGTACCGACCAGGTTCCAATTTCCATAGCTTCAAGGTTGTAAGAGCAAGGTAGGCAGGCACTCGTTCTCCGTTCGCCGTACTCTACACTAACCCTGGAAAGTCCCCTCCAAGGTCCAAAAGAGCTGCCGTGCGGGCTGACAGAGCCCGGCAGCGACACTCAGTCACTTTCTCGACCCGAGTCCACGCAAAAAATATCCTGACCGTCACCCTACCTTACCTGACCTTGGACTTATTTACCTGGCCTTGCCTTGCCTTAGTCGCACCTCGACCTGCGCATCTCTTTTCTTTTCCCTTTGCTTCTCTCCCACCTCTCTCACCGGGCCTCACCTTGCAAATAATAATATTTTCCCTTCTTTGCTACTCTTGCTCCATCCTACCTATTTCGAGCCTTCACCTTAACCCCCACCTCGACCTCCTTGGCCTCTGCTGCGCCTGGCAAACCATCGCATACCTGGCTCCTTTACATGCGCTTCTCCTCCTGATGATGCGACCTTGCGACATACCCTCCTTTTCGCAACAAACCTCTCGCCGACCTTGCTCCGCCTAATACTCGACACCTGGCTACTTTCAGCCTTCGATCACGAACCGATGCCCGAGCTACGCGCAGCAAAAACTACCACCCGATCATAATCGAGAGCACCTAGAGTCATGTGGCGGAGAGCATACCTGTTCCTGGTGCTGGTCAGACTGTGGTTCGCCCTGTCGCCCAGCTACCTGCACCCCGACGAGAATTTCCAGGGCCCAGAGGTTATCGCAGGTACGTTTGGCTTGTTTTGCAGCTGCTGCATCCCGTTGCCTGGGTAGAGCGTGCGCAGCTCTCTGTTTTGCGCCATGGAGCTTCCTCCAACGGAGCTCGGATTACGTTTGGCGCTCCTTCTCGCTCAGCAGGACCTGAGCTAACGGTGTGGCGCAGGCCAAATTTTTAGTTACCCGGTACGGCACACTTGGGAATTCACAAACGAGCACCCGATACGAAGCGTCTTCCCCTTATGGCCCGTCTACGGCCTGCCCATGATGTTGCTGAGATGGCTGTGGATCGGTAACGGCAAGGATGGCGAGATCCCCCCCATCGCAGTCTTTTGGACACTCCGCGTTCTCATGTTCGTCACCAGCTTCGTGCTCGAGGATTGGGCCATCCACGAGCTCATTAGCTCTCCACGACACCGTCGCGTTGCTGTGCTTCTGGTCGCCTCGTCCTATGTCACATGGACGTACCAGACGCATACATTCTCCAACTCGGTGGAGTGCTTGGTGGTTGCATGGTGCTTGGTCTTAATCCAGCGCATTGTCGAGAGCCCAGTAAGGACCCCCTTGGCACGATTTTGTGGATACCACAACGTAAATGCTAACGCTTGTGACAGCAACAATCATCGCTTCTTGCTTCTACGATTCTCGGCATAGTGGCCGTCTTTGGGTTGTTTAATAGGATTACTTTCCCGGCGTTTTTGTTGATTCCGGGACTTCGCTTGATACCCCATTTCCTCAATAGGTAGGACTGCCCAGGCATCTTGACATCAGGGGACCGCCGCCCACTAACAATCCACCAGACCCATGTCCTTCGCCGTGACGGTATTGGCAGCTCTCACGACTACCTTGGTCGCCATCACCCTGGATACGGCATTTTACCTCCCTGAGCCCATCAAGTGGGCAGACCTCATCTCACGGCCGGTCATCACGCCACTAAACAACCTAATGTACAACATCGACACAGACAACCTTGCGCAGCATGGGCTGCACCCCTGGTACCAGCACCTGCTGGTGAACATCCCCATGCTGATCGGCCCAGCTGCGATGCTGCTCTTCACTCAGCCGTACATCTCGTTACGACTCTACTCGGCCATCTCGGGTGTCTTCGTGCTATCTATATTCCAGCACCAGGAAGCTCGGTTCCTCCTACCCACCGTCCCGCTCATCCTCTCATCAGTTCATGTCCCAAAGAATCGGACTGTCCTCCGCGTGTGGATCGGGGTGTGGCTTGGCTTCAATTTGATATTTGGCATTCTCATGGGTGTCTATCACCAAGGCGGTATCGTGCCGGGCCAGGTGTTTTTGAGCAAGCAGCCAGACGCGACGCAGGCCGTCTGGTGGAAGACTTATACGCCACCCATTTGGCTTCTTAACGGCAAGAATGAGGTGCTCACGACGCGCGACGTGATGGGTATGAAGGGCGACACGCTCCTCGAAGAGCTGACAAAGCTCGCGACCTGCGACACGCCAGCAGACCGGCGCAACTCGGAGTATTTGAAGGAGAAGAACGGAACCTACCTGATCGCACCAGCATCAGCAACGTGGATCGACCCCTATCTTCCCAACAAGGGACTGAAAGGCCTGAGGTTTCGCGAGGTGTGGCGCTACAGACAGCACTTGAACCTAGACGACCTCGACTTTGGGGACGACGGCATCTGGAATACCCTGACAAGGGTGATTGGCAGACGTGGGCTCGTTGCCTGGCGTGTGACGAAGAGCTGCAAGTGAGGGCTATGAAGTAGATTCCAAAAGCAACGAATGAAAAGACTTGAACGTTTTGATGATTTGAAAAGTATCCGATTTCTAAAAGCAAATGGTATCGTGACTGTGTGTCCTCCTTGGTGTGTAAGTTAATCCCTGTAGCGACTAGCCCCCTGAAATATCTCGAGCGCCGAACCGATGGCGCCAATTTTCAATCATGTTCACGAGTCCTTTTGTTTCGCGAGAGATTCCCTAGGACCTGTTACAATCGTAAGAGACCCTTCCCCGAGTTCCGATATCATCCCGTCATCTGCGAACAGAAACCTACAGCGCATAAATGAGCGCTTCGCAGACTTTCCCGTGCCGCCGGCATTTATCCAGAACTATGCCGATGACCACCCACAATAATCCAAATCGTGTTTCCTATTGCGTGTTCCTGCTGCGTGAGGTATGTACGATTGTACTGTACCGATACTCTCATGGCTCCAAGTTACACCTGGACGGAGACGGAGACGGAGACGAATACGGCGAAGACGACAAGTGACCCCTTCCTGAGCCTTACGCCGCCACGCTCGTCTTATTGACGTCCACGACGAAGTACCAGTTCCCCGAGACGTTCATCGTGCCCAGTTTACTCTTCATCCAGCAGACGTGGTTGCCGTAGTAATCGCCCCAACCCGCGCCGACGCAGTCATCGCCCTTTGACGCGCAGAGGTCGATACAGGCGGCCATGGTAGTGGCGTTCTCGGACGTCAGGTCGGTGGCTCCGTCGGCCGAGTTGAAGTCGTGGCCGCAGATCATGCGGAAGGTGCGTTTTGGGGCGTCGGGGGAGGAGTAGGTTGCGTTGTCTGCCGCAGGGCAGATGATTGTTGCGTTTTTGGTTGATGTTGCTGGGGTTGTTGTTGAGTTGCTGCTTGGGTTGTTAGTTCAATGAGACTTCGGGTACGTGATCATCTGAGGAGATGGACGAAAGGCAGGAGAACGTGAGATGAAAGTGATGTGTGAGCAAGAGAAACGTACCCTGACGAAGACTTGTTGCCCGAATCGCTCTTCTTCATCGCCAAGCCTACTCCGAGGCCGACGGCGATGGCTGCCACGATGAGGACTATGGCGACGCCCATGACGATGTAGCACACCTTCCTGCGTATCCCACACATCTTGGCCTTCCCTTTACCGGACCCATCTCCGTCGAGAGATCCGGATCCGTACCCCGGCGATCCGGGCGGCGGCTGGTGATACCCGGGGGGATGCTGCTGGCCCGCAGCGGCATAGTAATGCGGCGCCGCGGAAGTGATGGAGGGCGAGGACGAGACCTCAAGGTTGGGGTTCTGCTTGTGGTAGTGATGCCACGATAACGGGTCGTCTGCGACCTCGGGGAAAGTTGTGGTCTTGGCTTCCGAGTGATTGTAAGGTGAGACTTCTGGGAGATGGATATCGTTGCGATTCCAGGCGTTTGGTTCAACTACTTCGAGGCCAGATTCGTAGACCTGTTGCTGCTGTGGTGGTTTCGTCGTGGATGTTGTTGTGTTTGTTGGCGCCGTCATTTTGAGAAACTTCTCGGATGCCCTTGGCCTCGGGCCCTCCATGGCGTTTCCTCCCCTGAAGAGACTTTAATGGTTTTTCTGTGTCCGACTCTCCGTCTTCTCTTTGCTCCTCCGATTTGCTGCGCCTCCCTGTTTGAATGAGATTCCCTCGCTCTTGGCAATATGTCTGCCTGATTCCCAGCGGAAAGGAAGTCTTTCGGACCAAAGTGAATGAATATTTGAGACAATCCCCCCCGCAGCTTGTAAGTGTATCGCCAAGAGATATCCGTACGATGCGAATAGGTTAGAACCCCTTTTATTTGCGGAGGAGACGACCGAGTCCAGCCAAGTGTCTGAGCCAGGGTATGTAGGTAGGAAGGAAGGAAGAAAATGGGGATGCAAGTGAGCAGGACAAGCGAAAGGGGAGAAGCGTCAAGGAAAATGGGAAGGACTGCCGGCATACGAATAACCCAGGTCGAGGCAAGCACTGTAAGCAAGACCAAAAAAAGCAAAAAACGGGTTACCTATGTGCCTATCCCACTGGCGGACTGAACACCCCCCTGTCCGGGGCAAGCTTATAGTTTAATACGATGAGTTTGGCGCGGTTCTGTTTCCTCTCAGCCCCGGGAGGTTTGTGCCTTATTCAGGTCCCAGGATTGGATAGCTCAGGAAATAATTTGGCTGGCCTGCTTGCCGGTCCTCCTTAAGGCTTACGGAGTAATAGTATACGGGCTGAAGAAGGGTGGGTTCCCATGCAGGCCGTGGGATGTGTGATCGATGAAGACGGGGTATGATCTACGGATACCTCGATACACGCCGCATTGCTTGATTCTTGGACCAGAATCAAGGGCTGATCCTGAATCCTACCTCAGACTTGCATACTTCTGCTGAAGGTTGTCACTTCCCTCGGCGAGTCTCGCGTCGCGTGTATAGCCCATTGCCGAGCTGGAGGGACAGGTAACTGACCAAGCGAGTCAACCGGATCATGTCAGCGCGCGTGGGATTTTCGCGCTTGTTAGTTCTAAACTTCTCGCAGTCTCCTTACCTTTTTTTTTCCCTCTTCGTGCTCATTTGCTGTTGCCTGCCGCTACGGTCTGATACTCATTACCTTTTACCTCACAAGGCGTTTCCCGCCCACGGGCCTCCCCTTTTTCAGCCCCGTTCGTCAGCCACCAACTCTAAACGACTCCGGGAAGGCGCGCGTGGGGAGGGAGGGAGAGAGAGTCAGGAACAGGGAGGGGGCTACCAACGCGGGGACCTGCCGTGAGGAAGAAGGGGGCCTGGCGGTCCTTTTGAGGTTCGAGAAGACGCCTTTCTATCGATGAGATGCCCTATCTTACCACAGAAAGACGACGTCAAATTTTGATATATCGATTCTCCGGTGCTCCGCATCTCATTTGCGGGAGGATCAGCGGCCAGTGACAGCGTAAACGTCATTCTTAATGGTAGGGAAATGGTTGAGAACTATTGCATTATATGTGAAATGGTTCTCGAAGAGAAAGCCGGTCTAAATCATATCACAGAAAACGTCTGCGCGAGAACTAGGTGTGTATGTAAGGGAAAAGACACCGTCAACACTCTCAAGTATTAGCCAACGGTGTTTCTTCTTGGGAGCGAGCCAGGCAGTTGGAGCTCTCGATCAGGCCAGTTGTACGGAGTTCGTGTTGTAGATAATCGTGAAGATTGATCTATTGATTGTTCTCTTGTATCCGCAGTTACTCAGAGGTAAGTGTTCAGAGTGCGGACAGGTAAATCCCTCATCTGCTATGCCAAGATTCCAATGCTTTCATTGGCTGGGTTCACCCTGAGTATTATGGGACCAGACTGCCCATTCTGACCAGAGCTTCTCCGGACAATTCCCCTTGCACACCACCACCACCACAGTGACCATACTTCCACATTTCCAGTCCGGGCGAATGCGATGCGGTTGCCTTGGCGAACCGTGAACGATCCCCTGTAAGGATACTGCCGTACGTTGCAAGTCAGCATCCCATCTCAAGGATTTGAAGAGGGGAAAGGTCTGGGGAACGTGAAGAGGAGGACCACCTGCCTCAGGCCTGTACCCTTTCGAGCACCTGCATGCCACCATTCCTATTTATCCCGTTCACCACCACTACATGACACCTCTTTGACACCTCTTGGTACGGATACAGATATGGCGCCGGGTCATGGCCATCGCCGGTTGTCATGGCCATCTCTTCCGTCTTGCCATGCCCCTCCCGTGCCATTTTCTCCTTGGGTCCGGCCAGTCCCGCACCGTAGTGTACTCCGTACCTATCTTCTGAAGCGGCAGGCGCGTAGTCATACCACACCACACACCTGCGCACTCAATCTAGAGTATAGGGAACAGGATCAGCAGCGGCGAGAAAGAGACCAAGAAGCGCTAGAAGCACAAGAAGAAGCACAAGAGGACGAAAGAGGAAGTAGGGGACGAGGCACAGGTAGACAAGAGGCACAGGGTCAGGTAAAGGCAAAGGCAGCAGCAGCTGCTGCCGCCGCCGTCTTTGCCAGTTACCTCAAGGTAGGTACGGAGTACTCACACCAAGGCAGGTGCCAGTGTGGCCCATGGCACGGAGTAGCCGCGGCGCCTCTCGCCCTGCCATGCATCATTTTCTCAGTCTCACCTCCGATTCTTGGATGCGGCACCCTTAAACATTAAAATGGCATCCTGCGTCCGCCCCGGCGCCTGCCACTTCACCTTGCCACCTGTCCCACGGTTCCTTCTCTACTCTACAATCTTTGGAGAACTTCATTGTGCCTCCTACTCCCCCAGCCCGTCAGGCGACGCATTGCTCTCCACCTTGACTACCAAGGCAGGACACAGCTTGCGCTCTGCTTACCACTGACACGGGCAGCAAGTGCAGAGTCACCAGCACGAAGTTGCCAGGCCACTTACACTCGGGCAATCGTTGCTGCGTCTTCCGTCCCGCCAGCGCAAAGTCGATCTGGACTCTGAAAATTTTGCCTTCAAGATAACAGAAGGCATAACTGCCTCTGCTACGTCTGTCTGGTCCTTCGACTCTGCCTGACCGGAATCTGGAGTCCTGGACAGATTATCCGTACGAATGCTTTGCGACCTTTCCTAGTTGGCGACCGAGTCAACGCATGCTTCCCGCCAATCACAACCAGCTCGTCAAGGTACCAACACTTGAACACACAGAGTCCACCTTTTCTTAGCCTCCAGGCTACCTTACCGTTCCAAATCCCCCGTTCCCAAGGGCCTTCAGCATTTCAGCCACCTCGCATACCTTAGGTTACATAAGGAAGCTCCGACGACGAGTCCCGCACACCCGTAACCCGTTCACTGCCTTGAAGGCTGAATCCCGATTCCGCCCGCCTCAAGCCGACCAGACTCCCGACCTCTGCAAGTCTGAACTCATCCACTTCGGGCTTCACCCACCGAAGCGAAGGGCCGCACCACCGACCAACCGCCGTCATCTCCAAGGCCAGCCGCCAAGAGAGCACCGCTTGATCCAGCTCCCCGTTGAGGTGGCAGTGCCTCCGTTTTATTGCAGCTCTCTACTCCGTACTCCGTACACCCTGTCCCTACGCAGTAAGGAGTACATACGGAGTAATAGGGCCTACGGATACAAAGACAGTTTCGACCTTTTCCCCTTGCCTCTCGGGAGTCTTGTTGGAATCCCACTGCCAAGGTCAGTTACGGAGTACCTTCGTTCGGTCATAGTCTCTCCGGCCGTGCCTGACACATACTGCAGCCCAGGCTACGGAATACAGATACCTGTCAGCGAAGACGTGCAGACTTTGACGCCGTTCCGCTGCAGACTGCCATCGTGCCAGCAAAGAAGGGTGGAAGAAGGGTGGAAGGGAACTTCGAACCCCCACTCTGCTGCGCTGCGCTTCGCTTCCAACCCCTCCGATCTTCACACCCTCCAGGGCCTCAACGACTACGACTGGTCGGCTGGCTTACCCCCCCGCGTCTCCGAATCACAGTCTCGATTTCGTCCCGCCTCCCTGCAACCCCAAAAACCAGGACACTACTACGTAGGTACTTCGTCCACTACACTAGCAGGCGACAAGGCGAGAGAAGAGCTGGGAAGGCGCCAATACCGGCAATCGCTGCACTGGTGACTGCACGGTCTTTGTCGAGGACCACGGTCCGCCACACACCGACCACATCCTGTTTGTCGCACATGCTCAGCCCTTGCGCCCCAGGTTCAGGCCCTCTTGCGACCCTCTTGCGACCCTCACTGGCAACGACACTCTGGCCAGGGACGCTCAGCTACAGTTTACCTCATTTGTCTACGACACCAGGAGCTCGTCTACCCCAAGGCTTGCCGAGCAACCGTATACTGCTTAATTTTGCCGTCCGTTGTCGAATCTTCCTGGGCTTCCCGACTGCTGAGAACAGAATCTCAGTTGTAGGTATTCTACCTCGTGTGCGTTATTAACTTGGTTGAGGCTTGAACAACTCGAGCAAGCCCAGACACAAGATTGGAAAGGCGATCAAAAATTCTCCACTCAACACCCACCACTTCGACACTACTGTGCAGAGTTACCCACTTGTTCCGAACGTTGACATCGATCAATTGGTCCAAAGTACCTTCGTACCTCGAAGCTTGGCCGACCCTGCGACCTGCCCTCGTCCGTCTTAGGTTCCTCATCTCTTTTTTTTTCCTTTCTGATTTTTATGAAAATCTTTTAGCAGCTATCCGTATACCCCACGCCACGGATATCCAATGTCCTATTCATAGACCTCCACAGTCCACACTTTGTTGTGCTTGGCAGTCGCTGTCACTCTAGTCTCTCGAGTCTCCCCTCTTCTTCACAAGAAAAGAAGACACACAAGAGGTTCCGTCACCCTCCCGGACGGACAGCACAAACCCTTGGCCAAGTTCCCACCACCACCACCACCACCACCACCAGCAGTACCTACCTCGCCGTCCAAAGACTCCAGACCACCACCAGCCGTACAGCCGTCGGGTAACAGACGTAAAGTACGGACAGACACCCAGAAACCTCCAGCTTCCGCTACCGGCCGGCCCAGCTTTTAGCCATCGCACCCACGGCATCCAACCCAACCAGGGGGCACTGGACTAACACGGCCCCCCCCCCCCCCCCCCCTTCAAGCCCACGCCAAACATTCTGTGACGAGACCGAAGAGCTCCCGCTCCACGCTCCACGCTCCAGGGCAAGAAAATCCCACTTTCCAGGCCGACCCGACCTACCATATCCTCGTCCTCGACTCGACCGTTTCTTTCGACGCCTGCCGACCGCCGATTGTCTTCGATCTCTCTCCTTCCCAAACTCTCGTGGCGGGGGAACTTAGAATCGCTTTTTTCCTCCCTACCATTCCTTTCCCATTTTGCTAGTTGTTTTGCTTCGCCTGACATGATTATCGACGGGGAGAAGTACGCCTGCGAGGCTTGCGTTCGGGGTCACCGTGTTAGCAATTGCCAACACTCTGGTAAGTTCTTGGGCCTTTCTTTGCAACTCTCTTTTCATTTCAATTGCACCCATGCAGTTGCAGTTCAGTTAGCCATACCATGGGCATAACCACAACATACCCCAAGCTACTACCTATTCACTTTGGGGGCTCCCTTCTCCAATTACCTACGCCACCGAGCATCGACTTCCTAGCAAACATGTGCAGCTAACCGTCTGTCTTGCTGCAGATCGTCCCCTTCAACATATTAACAAGAAGGGACGCCCCGTCTCCCAATGTCAACATTGTCGCTCCATGCGCAAGTCTCGCTCTGCTCACATCAAGTGCGATTGTGGCGAGAAGACGAGCAAATGCGCTCACCTGCAACCTTTAGCCGACGGCCATCGGGGTGAGTCTGCTCTGTGTTTTTGAAGAACGCACAATCGCTAGCCTTATGATGAGAACATTACCCATCTAACACTCATGTTCCCCATGCGCAGAGACTTGTTGCTGCAACCACGGTGGTCGCTGCACTTGTAGCCACAAGAAAGAACCAGCCCTCGACACCGTCCCCGAATCCGACTCAGACAAGGAAGCTCTCCCTCCTCGACCGAAGCCGCCCGTCCGCAGGCGGCGTGCGAACACGGTCCATTCTGATGGCATGTTGACCTTTGATGAGCATGGCCACCACAAACCAGCTCACAAGCTCAACAAGGCTTCTCAGAAGTGCGGGCCTTATCAACTCAACCGTGTCAATTCCTTGCACAGCACCAGCAGCTTGGGCAGTCACTCTCCGGAGCGCATCAGCGACATCCCTCTCAAGGATCCCGTATCAGGCCGTGTCGCACCTCTGCAACAGAGACTTGTCAAGTCTGAAGCTGCCTCTCCACTCATGAGAGGTTCATCCAGTTTCCAGCAACTCAACAACCAGCTTCCGCCCCTTGATCTTTCTGGCATTGAGTACCCAACATACGTACCCAACGCCTCTTTTGACCTGTTTGGCGGATCGGGAATGTCGTCGGATCATGATGCGCCTATCTTTAGTGCTGGGCTGAGCGCTGCGTCCGTGGATTGGAGCCACATCGATCTCACTGACAGGACGGATAAGTTTGCTCCCTCAAGTTACAGCCAGGCTGGCGCTCAGAGCTTCAATGGCATATTCGACTTTGGTACGGGCTCCGAGCCCGCTCCCACCCTCGCCGCGACTACTTCGACATCTGGAGAGGTCTCTGAAGTAGAGGACAACTTCATCGCTGGCGACAGTGACTACGACGGCTTTGGCACCGGAAGCAACAGCTTCATCCACCCAGCAAGTTTCCTTGCTACCAGCGCAGACCTTAGCACGATTGACTACGATAGCTTCGCCAAATCATCGAACAACAAGTATATGGCGGCTCCTTCTTCATTTGATGACGGCGGCCCGATTGCTGGCGGTTCCCTCACTTTTGACGATGACCCAGCGTTCTGGGGTCAGCAGTTCAACGACGGCATCGCCACATACCAAGAATCGCCAGACGGTCTGCCTGCGTTTCAGCCGGAACCCTGGACAATGCCTTAGGCGTTTTGATATGATGACAGTTTCGACGCTTGCACGCCATGATATCCAGTCCATCGACTTTAGACGGCAAGCACAGGCGCAAGGAATGCGAGCATGGGCGGGACGAGATTTTGTGGTGGACGGCTGGATAGATGCCCGCTACGATTTCCATACCTGGAGTTGGCGTAGATCTCTTGTTTTTTTCTTCAATTTTGTTTAAACTTTATTCGGACAGCATTAGAGCCCGTTTCTTTCTTATGTTTGACGTTAGGCTTGACCATGGGGCTTGAAAAAGAAAAAAGACGGGGCGGGCGGCTCAAAAAAGAGTGACAGCATCTCATTATCATTACTATCATCAACTGGACGTGGCGCAAAGGCAAATGGGTAGCATCTGGGTGAGGCTGTTGGGTATGGTTTGGTTAAAGACGACAACGAATTATGTATGTAGGCCTTGGAAACCGGACTTCGGTGTGCAATCGGCATACCTTTACGACATATCGTTTTCCCTCACTGCACATGGACAAGCTGTATATAGACGTTCGAGCGGTATAAATTCCTTGTTGAGGCGCGAGGCAATCGAAACAATATCTATATCCAAGCGGTCGCGAAGGCGCATGTACGCAGTATGGTTTCCACACAGTAACAGACAGTGGCTTTTTCTGCGCGTGTCCAGAGTCTTTGCGTCCAATTGCTCTTCTTTCCCCTTCATACGGGCTGCAAGTGGTTTCCCCTTCCCTGTCGACTAGCTGGCAGGTCATGGATAGGAGTGGGAATGGCTCAAAAGCGAGGGTGAGTGAGTATGGGAGTCGCTGATCGAGATTCGCAAGTCCGTGATAGTGGATAAAAAGGTTGAACTCGTCTCTTCATTGGCGATTCAAGAAACAATCTCTTTGTGAATTGCTCTACTATGCGCTTCTTCACCCCATTCAACCAAAGACCTAATGCCTCACTGGCTGCTCTTTTCCATTTTACTTGTGGCAGGCAATTTTTTGCAGTTTCCCCTTCATCATTAATTGTCAAGGCAAGTCAATAACACAGCCTAGTTATAGGACACCATAGTGCCCCCGTCAAAACGGTGCACGAACCGAAAACAAAAGTGACACCGATGGTGGATGACGAATGCGCAATGAGATGAGAGAGGGGCACATAGGCCCCAAGGGCCCAAACGACCTAATAAGATCAAAGCTTCGTAGCTTCGATGACGGGGGCCCACATCAATCAGATAAAAGGGCCTTGCAATAGCGATTGAGTTATGCGGCCTTGGGGGAGGGGGCAGCCTGGAGGCTGGGTTATTGTTGTTTAGGCGAGGGCTCTGTGCTGTATCCGTGTTAATACAGATGGGAGAGTAATCCTACGAAGTGGAGAGAGAGAGAGAGAAAGAGACAGAGTACCGTGCCGCTGCCTCACCATCGTTTGCTGCTGCTGATGCTTGCGGTGGCCTACCGGCCATTTGTTCGTTGCTACTAATAGATACTACCTTGCGCAGTACTATGACCTGCCTAGGTAGGTACTCGAGTGTTTACATGAGCCAAAGTCACTGCAAGAAAGGCAAGCAGCTGAACAAAAGGACGGCAATAGGCGCGGGCAGACATCTGCAGCCTGCAGGTCGTCCCTTCACGAACTACATGTACGGGTGTACGTTAGGGCTTTCAGGGCTCTCTTGGGGGAGACCCTCATTTCCTGTTCCTGCATATTATCCATCCAGGCTGGCTGGCTGGCTGGCTGGCACCGCCTCACCATCGGCGTTTTCCACCATGTCAAAACATGTGTCTGTGACTCTCTGCGACTCTCTGCGACTCTGCGCGCTGCGTGAGCCCGCCGTGGCCGCCTCAATGGGTGTTTTTCCCACCTGGTGCATGGGGTGATTGGTTTAACGGTTTGACGGTGGTCACCGAATGTGACGCTGTGGCCCGGAAATCGTAGCCCAGGTCCTGTCCAATCTCCATCCAGGGAAGTTCCCCCCTTTGCTGCATGCCATGGAGAGTGCCAAGTGAGCCCAGTGTTCCCACTGCCCACCGTTTGTGTTAATAGGTAATAGGTAATAGGTAATTCTCCTCCTCGGACCTCTCCTTCTCTTTTCTCGGGGAGGCGCGACCTCGAGTGAGAGGGGCTCCACTGATACTGGCGTTACGGGAATCGAAGAAGGATGCAACGGCGATTGATGAACCCACCCGAGCTCCGTGAGAACCTTGTGAAGTGGTGACTTATAATCATCCAGTCCCATGATCCATCAGGCCTTCGGTGTCCAAGCTCCAGAGCACGGGCAGACCTGAACCCCACTGAAGGGTTGTAAGAAGTTGTGGACTGTGGACTCCAGGGATACGCACACCTGGTAGGAGCGAAGGCTGACGACAAAGTACGGAGTACGGGATGCCAGAATAAGTGCCCCAAGTAATTCTTAGCATGCTATGCTCGCCGAAACGGTTTATCTGGGCCGGCAACGGTGGCTGGGTTGGTGGAGGCGCCACTTCCGAGCCAGAGAGAAAGAGCGAGAGAGTGTGGGTGTGTGTGCGCGACTATGTGGAGTGTGTCATCACCTGCTGTCAACACCGGCGCGGCTCTCGGCGTCTTGGACGAGGGAATGGGAAGGGGGGGCAAGAGCCAAGAGGGGGGTCGTCGACACGGGGGGGCTGTACAATTCCCCCGTGGCAGTAGATCATCTCCGGTGCTCGAGAGTCGGGACTGCAACGAATCGATGTACGGATAGACGACCTACCCCGAAACTTGAGTAGATGCCGTGTGCGATGCGAGTGTGTGTGTGTTCCTTGGCCTTGAGTCGCGGCTAACGTGCCAGTGACTGAGATTAAGTCATGGAACGGCAAACTCGGCAGTGAGAGAAGTCCCGGAGGGCGGGTGAGTGGGTGGTGGGACAGGATTCAGGAATAGGATACGGTGATACTTGCTGCCAGAAACTCGCGGCACTGTCTCATCACGGCTTTCCCCATCGAAGTTGGACCCCGGTTTCGATACGTTGTCAATCAATTTACTCTGACGGCATCCATCACATGGTTCTTCCTGCATGGGTCCAGCAGGCGCGCGGTGCGCCAACTAGCAGGTTTTCCCATGTGCCACTTGAAGATTGAAGAGCGTTTGGGGAGGGGGGGTTCCCTAGCAGCTTACCTTACTCTCGGGTCAAATTCTTCACCGCCTTCTACCTCGAGTCAACGACCAAGTTCTCAGGACCCCCTCCCCCAGGCGCAGCGCTTCGGTGATAACAAGGGCGAGCAAGGGAAATGATTTGGGGATTCCCAAACGAGAGCATCCGGTGGATATATTTATGGCGTCATGGTATTGAGCCATCGACCACGACGGACATTAACGTGAGAATAGGCTTGGGCATATAGGGACGTGGCTTATAGAGAGAACTAATTGTACATTACACTTCTTATTATTACAAGCCAATTCCGAGCCACCCACGCAGTGTCGCAAGCATCTATATGTTTCCCCGGTTGATAAAACCTTGCAGGTAAACCACCTGACGGATTCATATCGACCTTCTGTGCAATGACTACCTTGAGCATCCTTCCTACATGGCTACACTCTCCCATCGAGGTGTTGCTATCAACATCTTCAATAGTACCAGTAGTACTTTTTGCCAGTCGCTTCTGTGTGTTCCGCATGGTCCGTGTTCTCCGGATTGCAGAAGTATTCCTGTTTGTTACCACACTGCTCTGGAACCTGATGCTCCAGCAGCAGTGGGTACCCCTGCACCTGCATTTCTTCCTTTCCATGATGTCGATGATGCAGTACATGAAGTGGCTCTGCAGCATCCCTCGCCTCCTGTGGCTGCTGACAATCCGTTATTCGCTGCGCCAGCTGCTGTTGTTGTTCGATCTGCGCAAGGTGAGAAGGTTCCTAGGCTGCTTGTTGAGTTGCGCGGACAACATTGAGATAGCCGACAAGCAGTAATGGCCGAGGGTCGAAGCCCATATCTTCGTAGCCGGGCGCAGTGCGGTAGGCGGGTGCCTCCTCCGTCTTTTCCACGGCCGCTGATGAAAGAGTTGCCAAATCCGCCAGATGCTGCAGACCTTGGCTCGCAGCTGCCTCCATGGCCGACGGAGGTGGAGCTGCGGCAGTGTTGGTAGATGGACGAAGGTGATCGGCAATCTTGTCCCGAACCAGTCCATCAAAGACGGAAGCGGGAAGTGAAGAATCTCGGAATTCACCAAGAAGCCTCGTGGCCTCCTCTTTTGTCTTGTCCACCTTTGCCAACTCGACTAGCGTTAGCACTGCAAGGACTGTAAAGTGATGGTGCAAGGGCGTGATGAGCTGTGAATGGCCAATCAGGAGGTTGATCAACTCTTGACTGGGCCACAAGACGTCGGTCGACTTGGCAGATGGGTTGAGTAGATACGCCAGTAGGCGGCAGTGCCAATAGACCAGATGGACAACAGGATAAGTGTCGGGCTCGATATGGGCAGGCAGATCCTCGCGGAAGTCTTCTACCCACGCATCCATGAAAGAACCCACCATACGGTCCGCAAAGGTTGAGTTGAGGGGCTCTTGGAAGTTGGTAATCATGGATGATGCACGACTGAGGAACTTAGATGCACCTGCTACAGTCAGCACCCTGCAATGCTCTCACTCACCGACACAGAAGTTCTTTTCTATATTGAAGAGGGAAAGAAAAGAGGGAAGAACTTACGGATCAGCAGGTACGGCACTTCGCCAATGACTGCCTTTAGACCAGGTGCCAGAACCACGCTTTCATCTCGGATCAGTGAAGGCACTGCAGCACCCACAGCATTCCATCGATCGAGCAAAACCAACGACCACCAAATTCTGACACGAAGCTGGCTTTCGTTATCTGGGCCAACTTCAGCCTCGGAAAGATCTGCCTTGGCCTGGTACAGCTTCAGGGTATTGGCGCTCGCTACCGCCCTACCCAAAAGGGATTCCTTGGGTGCGCCGATGGAACCCAGTGGTCGAATATCAGCCTCGATAATCATGAGGAGAAGTGTCTGAAGGAAAACGAGGTTGGCAACAGCAGTCCGAGAGGTCGAATCGCTAGCCTCCCATTCTACTAAGAGCGTATGGGCAAGGCGTACGTCTCCAGGGGTGCCCGACTGAAAAGAAGGGAATGAGTGGATGGTTCCCGACAGAGCCTCTACGAATGCTTCCCGCAGAAGACCGGGGCACTGGGCCAGATATTCTTGGATTAGCGCCCTGCTGCTCGGCAGGAATGGAAAGTAAGGATGGATCATAGTGAGGTAGCTAAGAGTTGTATTAGTCGCGTTTTCAAGAAGGTCAAACATTTCATAGGAATTGACCACACACCCGTTGAAAACCTCTTCGTCCACATCCCGCGCCTGGTCGATATCAGGCATGTCGGCCACAGGGCCATCCATTGATGCAACGGGGGGCCGCGGCTGCATGTCATTCTTGATAGGCAAAGCCATAGGCTGAGGTGCCAAGCCATTGGTGGCGAAGGGGGATGGCTGGTAACGATCAGACGGTGTTGTTATAGGCTGAAGCGGACGAGGGTCGCTGCCCCAGGCGACCTGTCTTTGTGGCGCTGGGGTAGAGAGGTCGGTACTGGAGATGCTGGAGAATGGTCGTTTCCGGCTGGTGTCCTCACCAGGGCCTGACAGGGAGTTAAGCATTGCTGCCGCAGAAGTCCAGTTTACCATTGACTCGGGTGGCAATGACTCACTTTGGATCTCCAACTTGCCCTCAATGCTGTTGATCCTGTCGGCAAGTTCTTTGATGTATCTAAAGAATTTTGTCAGTCTGTGAACGTTGTAGATACAAAAGCATGCACCATTATCAACTTACCCCTTGCTTGGGCCGCGCTTCTGAGGAACACGGCTGAACATGCAGCGGATGCCAGACCGCTTGCAGTTGGAGCATGGGCTGTCTCCAGCATCTGACTGGGCATCACATTTGACCTTCTTTCTCCGGCACTCGTCACACGCGCGAGATACCTTGGACCGTTTTCTAGGCGGGGTACTATCACCAAGGGCGTATGGCTGAGCAAGATGATGATGGTCCATGGGCATGGACATAGGCATGTGCTGCTGTAGGGACTCGGGCAATGCTTCCTCGGGCACGTAAGAACGAGAGGCAGGCGGGAGGGGAGGGGGCTGATGAGGGTGCTGTTGCTGCTGCTGGTGTTGGTGTTGGTGCTGCTGAGCCTGTGTTTGAGCTTGCGTCTGCGGTTGCGTCTGTGTTTGTGTCTGGGCCGGGGTTGGGGCCTGTGCCTGTGCCTGTGCCTGCTGTTGTTGGGGTTGAGGTTGCTCCGAATGAGAATGGGAATGAGGATTGGGCATGATGCTACGAAGACTTGGATCTTCGACATTGATGCCAGGATCTGTGACGTGCATCAGGGGCTCTGCTGCAAGATCCTGGCCAAGCTGGGCAGCCAACTGCAACTCCTCCACACTGGCGGAGTGTGACGACGGCTGCTGTGGCGTGGGCGGCGGCTGCTGCTGGTCTTGGTGTTCATCGTCCCGCGTATCCGCGTGATAGTAAGGGCCGCTGTCTTGAGCCTCGGCCGAAGGTGAAGGATAGTTTTGCATTCGATCGGCTTCCTGGAGTCGCTCCTCTGGCAAAGGGGAAGGATAAGTCGGAATGCGCTCCTCGTCCAATCTCTCATGTTCTAGACTCTCGTGTTCCAAACTCTCGTGTTCCAGTCTCTCGTGCTCCAGTCGTTCATCCATCCTTGCGTCGTGGAGTGCCTCTTCTTGTGTGCGATCGTCGTTCATGCCGTCTACCTGGATGTCGTCCTCTGCCAGTCGGTCCTCTCGCAAGCCGTCTTCATGCATTCTGCTGTCGTCTTCCAGTTTGCTCTGTTGGAGATCTTCCACCTTCAATCTCTCTTCCTCTATCGTCTCGCCTTCCTGCGTCGAAGTCATGGCGACAGATGCCTATGGCAGAATGTGTGAAGTCGAACACTATCGGTTTCGTTTCGCGACACTACTGCACGAGACACAGTAGGGTCGATTACTCTGGGCTTCCGGGTGTAGGACTGGGCATCAGCTGGAAAGATGGCGAATGAGCGACGGGAGGATTGCGTCAAAAATGAAGACAGCACTCGTTGCTCGACGGCAAGCGGGAGATAGATGTAGGAAGTCGCAGGCTTTTCGCAACAGAGAGACGCGTCAATGGAAATGTGTAGTGCGAATTCGTGCATGCACAAGAGCGCGTCGCGATTGGGTTGCACGACCAAGCGGTGAGTCCTCGAGCTCGAGGCGGACTTCAATTGACTGTAGAAAAGACTATTTGTTTAGTATCTGTACTCTCCCGGCTTTTGTGAAATTTTCTCTCTTCTTCCCCGTTGCGACGCGACAAATCGGAATCGTAGCTTGCATCCTCAAAAAGTTTTCCTATCCATTCGCGCGACAAGCTCCAGGTAGGCGCGAGTCGCGGAATTCAGCTGTGATGCGAGCAGTTCTGCAGCCATCGTCAATCGCAATGGTACGACAACGATGGCCTCTGCGAGGATTTTCATTCATCGCAGCAGTGCCGCCGCAACAGCAGCAGGTCACTCGGGCAGTAAAGCGCGTGGAGGTTGAGGGAAAATAATCATTCGGGTTGACTGACCTCTACTCTCTCTTCAAAAGATAGTCCGACGCGGGCTGTCGTGATGGATCTGCTAAGCAGGCGATCTGGTGGACGGAATAGGAAGAACCAGGCTGCCGATGGAGGTTGGAAAGGCGTTGATTGATCCGGGTTGCGCTGGAGTTTTGACCTTGGGGATTCTCAGTCAGCACAGGGCGGGCTTTCCTGGTTCGTCAGGGTTTGTTCGGGACCGGGGACGTGGAGAGTGGATACTTTGAGTCGAGCATGGGCCCGAGGTGCTTGACTGGAAGAGTTTTTTTTTTTCTAGAGATGCCGGGAAAACCACTGGGGTGACGGGTCGGCAAGTGTGGGAAGGTACCTACCTACTTCGTACACCACCGTTGAAAATACGTAGCTGCCTCGTTCCGTCCGTGCGACTCCAAGGAGCTGGGGCCACCTCGCCGAGTTTCGAGTCTCTCCAAAGCTCCACGGGATGGGAGAAGAGTTACCTAAGGTAGGTAGGTATTCACACACAAACTACAGAGACACAGGTAGCTTAGGTAGCTTGTGAACACAAATGTGTCTCAAATATCTTTACAATGTGCCTCCAATTGATTATACACGCAGCAGGAAACAATCGTAGCATCGGATTTCAAGTTCGGCTTTATTCTTAGGGTATCTCAGTCGCCCGGGTCATTCATCCTATCCCTAATCCACCAGAAACCCTCCACCTCCCTCATCTTCCTCCATATCATATTCCTCCGTCACGTCGCTCAGCATATCCTCGACTTCGTCGTCCTCTCCTGTCCTTAGACCATCATCCTTTCCCTTGGCCCCAGACCCGCCTTCGGCCCCAACAGCTTGCTCAACTGCGCTGATGGTCTTAAACTCGTCCTCGGCATCAACAAGGAAACCACCCCTATCAGCCATTACCTCAGAATCGGCGACGCCCGTGCCTATATGTGCATTTGGGGCAGCAGAATCGATACTTCTCTCAGAACCAGAGTCAATCGTACTCTCCCTTGCTTCAGCCTGGATCATGAGCCCTGTACTGGTCGATGTTTGCGCAGGGTCATCCATCATGACGCCGTCTTCCATAAGGAAACCTCCGCCCTCCTCTATGTTGTACCCCTCTGAACCCTTATCCACATCGGTCAGGACAGATTCAGTCAACTTCCTTTCTTCCTCGGCCCGCTCCTCGGGTTCGGCGCCTGCCCACACGCGCTCAAAGATCCGGAGTGCCACAAGAAACCGCCTCCAAGTGCGTATGGCGACCAGAGATCGCTTGCTTTGCTCTTCCTGCGCGTCTACGTCCTTGAACCCAACCATCACCGCGCGTACGGCTTCCTCGTACTCCTTTGCGACCACGACGCCGTTGAACACCGCAGTTCCGTGTTTGCCTTTGAACTGGAATCCTGACAGAGCTGGCGCGTATTCGATTCCGAGCACGTAGGCAGCTCTGGCAGCTGTGTCGAACTCATCGAGGATGTGGACCCCTCCCTCGGGTACCATACTTTCCACATATATGTCGATGTTACCAAACTTGTTCTTTGGAACTCGCCCGTTGACGACCGGCGGTGCGCGGTAAATATCTGTCTGATCATGCGTGAAAACTGGTGTTCCTGTGGCATTGCGTTCGTCTCCACCATAGCCATCGTCGGCGTACTCGCCTGGTTTCGCGTTGGACCTTCGTGGTAGAAACTTGACCGGAACCTCCATCGGCTTGACTTCGCGACCCATACGGTACCACTTGTCCCTGCTTCGGGCAATTCGGACGTCCTTACGTCGATACACTTTTTGCAATGGAGCTCTGCTGCCTGCTGCTACCGTTCCTGCCGGATGCGCGTCTGGCGTGAGGACTTCGTTGCGCCTCAGGTGCCTCTCCAACGCAAACACCGGATGGTCTTTAAAGTCTGCCACATTTCGCGGCATCGGTTCGCGCGCTTCAATCGCATTCAGCTCGCTGTCTTCGATTTGGTCGAGATCGGTCAGCCGACGCCGGCTGAATGGCTTCAATGCCTTGCGCCACCATCCGTCACCACGTTCAACGACTGTCTCAATGCGCAGACGACGTGTCTTGGCCGTGTATGCCTTGGCATATCGTCTAGTGACGTCTCGGACTGTGCCATCAGTATCGAAAGCAATGACATATGTGAGAGAGTTCTCCTTGTCGGTTGCCGGGGGTTCCAGTTGTTTGGGTTTCCACATGGAGTTCGTCACCAAAGGGTCTACGGGCTGCCATTTCTGGTGGCCTACGTCTAGCACTTCCACCCAGTACACCGGAAAGCTCGATTCGCGAATCTTCACGGGAGCCTCTACCTGTCGCCTTTGAGTCGGTGAAGTTGACGTCGTTGGTAACTGATAGGCTGCAGCGTTCGGGTGGCCTAGTCGACGGAGTGGTGAAGTCAGGGCAGAGGCGGAAGACGAAGATTCTTCGGCACCCGGCTGATATTGTAGTAATTGAGACCTTATTTTTTCCTCCTTGGTAGACTTCTTCAAATGTTTTGCGTCTCTGGCTCTTGGAAGAGTTGGACCGGCTGACCCAAGAGAGAGCGGCTGCAGTGAGCAGACCAACCGCGCGCGAACTCCTACGGACCTCAGCAAAGCACAGTACAACTGAGCGCCGGTGTCTCGAGACCCTGCCAGCTTCCTTGCTGCAACTCTGAAGTCCGAACGGTCTAAACATGAATCCATGTTGCTAGGTGGCTGGTACTAGAGCAATAGGTTTAGCAGACTTCTTCGGATGCGATACCTTGGGATAGACTCACGTCGTTGAGATGACCAGGATCTTCTGCCCATAGTGATCGACGAAGGCCCCGTTCGTTTATTTGAAATTTGGACCTGAATACGGCACCAGCTTGCTGAAGGCCATTCTTTAGAGACTCAGTCTGTCCAAATTGGGGAAGACTGGAGCTCGGTGTCAAGTAGCCAGTTGTTTTTTTCGAGAGCAGAGGACGCAGGGTTTTGTGAACCTGTTCATCATCGCACCAACGATTTCTGAGGGCAGTGTGTAGCAGAAGACACAGCAGATGAGTCCTATGTATTGATACGCGCGACTGCTTTTCTTCCTTTGTGATTGGCTTTCGTTTGTTGGCTCCTTTTCTTGTGCTGGTCGTCATGTTGGCATGCTTTGAGAGATTGAGAGTCAGTTTTTGCGGTTCTTCTTGATTCCCTGAGCCATGTTGCAAGGCTCCAAAATCAACTTCGTCGAAATCGATAGGCTCCTCATCCCCGACTTCTTCTTCTTCGATGTCATCGTCAAGGTCATCTTCTTCATCATCGGAATCCCTGTACATGGTCTGGACGGTCGCCGGAGGCAAAACCACGTCTTCAAACTCAATGTCCGCCTCTTCGTCTTCTTCGGATCCTTCTGGTTCCATCACCTGTGACTTGACAGATGCAGTCTCTGCTTTCCCTTCCCCAGGTCGCTTCAGTCTTTTAGCAGGGGGCTCTAAGAATGCTGATGAACCGGCATCAACAGCAGCTTCCAACAGCATTTCTTGATAGACATCCGGTACGTCGAACTTTGCGGCCCTGGGCCGGGTGGCTCTGGTTCGTTTCCGACCCGCCATTGTGGCACTCGTTGAAGTGAATGTTTGTATTAGGTTGAGAAACCCATAGACGCACAGGTAGACGGGGGAAAGAGGACGCGACGCAAGGTGGATGAAATTGTCTGCTATAGAATCGCCGGAGTGAATAACCTGTGATTAGATGTATTCTCGCCCACCTTGCCTTCCATGAGTAGGCACTTCACTCTTAGGCAAGCACGCGAGGGAAGATATCCGTAGGTACCTTGCGTAGGTACCCGCCTTCAGTCAAGGCAACCTGGGTGATTGGGTTGAGGGCTCCGTATGTACAGTGGAATACCAAAGAATGCAAGAAAATAGGATGGATCGGATGTCTCGTCGCTGACAAACCAGAAGACATGACGTCATGGCAGCAGCAGCAGCAACAGCGGGCAGTCATGTACCTACTTCATGGACACAAAGGTAAGGTATCTGAGAAGTCAATGCTGCCACACGGCCACGTGACTTTGGACTGGTGCTCACTGCCCATGCCTAAGATACTGCCTTATCTGGACCTCCCATGCCCAGGCCCGAAAAGCTTCCCTCGGGCTTAACTTATACATGCCTTACCAAGGCAGAAGTGGTCTGCGGTACTCATCGAGTAGGTAAAAAGTAAAAATGTACGGAAGATACTAATGTAATTTACTCAAGTGAGTCTCACCAAGGGCATTCTATCTCATCAAATGTGCCGAAGATACGTCACCACTCCGCGAGGTAATACGTAAGAAGAGGCGGGGTCTTGAATGACTTTATTCTCGTGAAATCCAATCTACGCGACCTAATCCTTCTGCGCGACTACTCAGTTTTTTCTGCGGTAGAAAATGCTGGTGTCCAGAGGCAACCTTTCGCCCATCCACGTAGCTCTTTGTGTGTGGTTGCGGAGCTCCGTGGCATTATGGTCAACGCCTTCCTCGATGGTGTTGGGATGAATAAGCACGGAAAGAGGGCCTCGGTATATGGTCAACCACGGTATGAATGCACCAAACTGCGCTGGCGTGAAGATATTGACTTCAAACATAGCCACGGGATGGGGGCCGATGGGTTGTTCCCAGAATCGGTAAATCCTCAACTCTGGGACTGAACCATGAGCCAAGCATTAGCCAGACCTTTCTCCCAAGTCGGATTAGTTGAAGACACTTACATTCCCTCCGGATGCGCTCCCAAAGGTCTTTAGCATGCTTCACTTGTTCTGGATTGCTTTGGAAATGGTAAATGTGGACGTCACTGCCGTGCATATGTTAGCCTTGCAGCAAAGCGCGAAGTAAGGTACGCTGCTATGTTGGGTCGCTTACAAGCCACCTTGGCGCCCGGTGTCTAGGGGAGCCGGGAACTCCTCATACGTCTTACTCAACCCCTCTCGTGGTGGATTCCTGAAGCTCTTGCCATCCTCGTTGAGCTCAATTGGCAGCGGGGGGGCATTTTCGTATCCTTCGCGAGGGGAGACATAGGCATAGAGCGGGGTAGTGGCGGCCATTGCAACTTTCTCTCCTGATTAAGGTATGTAGGCGTCTCAACGGGTAATGATGTCTAGGTTAGAATTGAATTTGATGAGTACCGATAAGTCAATGGACTAAGCCTTAATAACGCCAAAAGACCCCAAAATTTTGAGGAACAGTATTCTCATCTAACCTTTATATCCATATGACAAGTAACACCTCGTAATCCTCAGAGCGTCCATTGCGTTGTTTCGTGGACGCCACCGTTGGTCAGCACGCGACGAGATCCACCCACTTCTAAGCAACCGCGCGCGCAGGAAATACCGAGACCCCATTCGGCTTGGTCACTCTTCTCCCGAGCTACGGCGTACAAGAGTCATATTCTACCTAGGTAGACTTACAACCAACGGCAAGATCCGATGATTCTTCCATTGATACTCGATATCCGTATCCATACATGTATCCCAATAACGCCGCCCCTCCGTTTCTTTGCATCAGGTTTTAACAATGCAATGTGCATGGGCCCAGAAAGTCTCCTATCGCTCAAGTACAAGTGTATTGCTTACTGTCATTAAGTGCCTATTTTGTCTATGGAAAGGACCAACAACTTTGGCTAAGCGCAATTATACAGCATCATCGGAAACCCAAACTCCAAATTGCGGTAAGGCATATCCCAAACCACCTATCAAAGTTGTCAAACTCCTAGGAATCTCGCTTATGTCATGGATGTTCGTCAACTCAGCCATTCGTGGCCCCTCGACTCCCTCGTTCAAAGCAAACACGCTGACATCCCAACTCCTTTAACACGGCTGAAGGTAGTTGCTTGGGACCAGCCCCATGCGTCCATTGCTACCGTGAATCTCAGCTTCCCACCAGCCGTCATCCTGATGACGCAGGACGGCAAGAAGGTCTCCTTTGGAAAATCCTAGTTCTTCTGGGATAGCTGCCTGGTACACGTACAATGCCCTGGCTGCAACATAGTTAGCACCGTCTTCCTCGTGTTGTAGGGCCAGCACTTACCAAAATGCAAAATGGGCCGGCCATCTCGAGTATATTGCCGAGAGGGGTCTGCCACGCTCTTGCTGCGTTGTCTCGACTCGCCCTGTCCCGGTGGTCCACCCCCTTCGTAGAGCCCCATGGCCCGGTTGCTGGAGCTCGTTCCAGGTCGACTCCCACCACGACCACGCACTGACCCATAGCCCTCATCACCGACAGGCGCGATTTGGACAGCCAGTTCATTGGCGACATGGCTGCTGCCCGGTCTCATCTTCTCCAAGTAAGGAGCTGGAGACGCCGCTCTTGACATTGCGCTTGGTGATTTCTGCTGATAGTAAGGCTGTTCTGATCCCCTTCTCGGCGGGTTGCTCATTCGCGAGGCGCCTCGACCCAAAGAACCTTGCGGGTTAGGAGACGCTGACCGGTATCCACTCCGAGTATCCTCGCTTGGCCCAGTTCTCGGCGAAGCATTGCGCGGGGCACCTCTGTAGCCACTTCGCACGTCCTCAATCGGTGCCGTTCTCGGGGAAGCGCTTCGGAGGGGCGCAGGTGACGCTGCTCGAGGGACGTCGCTACCTCGTGTCATTGGCCGTGAGTTGGACGTCCCACCGTAGCTTGACCCAGGGCGGTTGGCCGGGTTAAACATACTACGGGTTTGGTCGGTGAATTTGGCTGATGTCTCCTTCATGGCCTTTGCTGTCACCGCCTGGGGCGGTACACCGAGTCTCTGAACGACTTGCTGATCATAGGGAGGCGGCGTACCTCGAAGTCCCCCTACCGTTGCGTTGTTGCCCCCAACCGCTGGGACCGACCTGGAGAACTGCTGGGAGCCGGGCGTCGGGGTAGCAATGCCGTGGTAACGGTCTGCCGAAACACGCACGCTGGACTGCTTTCCTACACCGACCCCCTTGAGCTCGGCCAGGGCCAAGGCAATTGGGTCCATCTCAGGCTGAGCGGCGGGAGCACTGGATCCCTTCCTCTTCTCCAAGTCCGGAGTCGTAACGGAGAAAACATTCTGCCCAACATTCAACGCGAGACTAGCATTTGCATCGATTGGCTCCGGGCTTATGGTTGATCTGTCTCCTAGGAGGTCCGATGTTTCCTGACTTTGCAACTGGGGCCTTCGAGCCGGACTTCCTTGAGATGTAACGGGATGCCAGGTGTTCCTGTTCACCGGCGGGCCTGGTGATTCTTTCGTGCTTTTGCGACGGAATGGGCTATGATTTTGGAAGAAGCCGCTTCGTTTCTTGAGGACTTGTTTATCCGAGACTGGTGCCACGCTGACTGATTCCTGCTTGACGGGCGACACTTTGCCGCTCGCCGGTTCTTGGCTTGAAAGCGAGGTCGGGTTCGAGTAATCGCTGAGAGAATCGCGGCTAGAAGGCCTAGCTGAGGGCGGGTGCGAGCTCCGCTCCGAGGGTGGGCCGGTACGGCAAAGCATTGTCATACCGTCGAGAGGGTACGGATCGTGAGGCACTGACGCAAATGATCCACGCTGACCCATGTCAAGAGAAGGTCGGTTTGGTTGCTGTTGCTGTTGAGCCTGGGGGTGAGCAGCCGGGGCTGCCTGTCGCAGTTTGTCTGAAGGTCTCTGTGTGGCAAGTGGTGCTTCACGAGCGGCCGAGGGCAAGATTTCCCGCCGGCCAGTATCCTGGAGATAGCTTCTTGAGGTTGGGCTTGCATCTTTATGGCCCAGATCTATCCCGAATCCTCTTGAGGCGGAACTGGCATCCTTTGGTGTTGTATCATGGACGAGGTGTCTAGACGCAGAAGGGTTTGCATCTTGACGCCTTGACTCTGGAGCAATAACGCTTCGCGGAGTAGCTAATGGCGGATCTTTATGTCCTAGGTCCTGAGCAAGACTTGAGTTGGGATCGTGATGCGATTCGTATGTTGAGGGCTGCGGCGAAGATGACCTGAATGCTGGGTTTATGCTCCTTGGAAACTGGGCGACGGAGTAGCTATCGTCGTCCGAGCTTTCCGATTGCGTGTCGTTGACATCTCCTCGACAGAAATTGATGTACTTTGGCGGATCTGGGATCTCTTGGCCCGTCCCTTGATCCTTGATGAAGCTGATAATGTCCGTTTCAACATCCATCGTCTCTAGTGATAAGCGGATCTTTTCGCAAGAAGCATCATCGCTGACGCAGACAGTAGAGGAAATGTTAGCGAACGTCCACAAGCTACTCTTTGTGAAGTCGAGACGCTCTTCCTCCAAATCTTGGAACTTGTCCGCAGCTGCCTTCCACTCGCGATTCCACCTTACTGTCGTGTCCTCAAGGGCCTTCACAGCATTCTCGTACTCGGTATTAGAGGTCGCAACGCTGATCTGCGTCTTCTCTAGCTTTGCCTTGTTCTTTCGCTCCTCTTGGCCCATGACCATATGGCCCTGAGCGAGGTAGCCCTTGATCTTGAGACACTCCTGCTCGAATCGGTCACGCGTCTGTCATTTTCGTCAATGCATGGCTCATCGAGATCAAATTCGGAATATTCATGGATCAATCCGGATTTGGGGATACGATCAGAACTGACCTTGTTAACGTGTTGTGTCTGTTGTATTTTCGTCTTGAGAATCTTCTCGATTCCATTTTGCACAATCTTTCTTCTTTCCTTCATACCACCCGCAAACGCAGCAAGAGGCTCTTCCAATTCTGTCTTCATTTGCGCCGCGATGTTCTGATGTTGTTTCGCCATTGATTCAACCTCGCCTCGAACAGTGTCGAGTGATATCTTCAGGCTTCCTGACTCATGGGATCCCAATGATTTCCGACACAAGGAGAGGAGCTTTCGGGAGTATTCGTCTTCGATAGAGGCACGAGCTGTACTGGACATTAGCTATCGGCTGTAATAGACCTAGTGATGTTACTTACCGCCGTAGAAGGCCTTCAACTCATCGCATGTCTGTTTCGCAGCAAGCATGCGATCTAGCAAAGGACCTACGCCAGCATCTTCCTTTCCCCAGAAGTTGTTCGCGACTACATATCGGTTCGGTTAGCTCCTGCTTTATCGTAGATACCCAGAACTGCAACATACAGGACAAAGCCACACTTGGCCCATCTGCCGTGGATGTAGGCATTATGCCTACGACTGCGTTGAAGCCGTTTGATGTGAAAAAGACTTGGGATAGATAGGTATGGCGTTGCGTACGGTCGTTTCGGGCTACTTAACAGTAGGGTAATGTGTCAAGGTTCGTGAAGAGAGAGCCCTCGAGCCACTATGTGCAGAAACTCAAGCTGATGTTCCTGGCCTTTTGGGGTTGGAAGAAAGCCGGAATGGGTTGAGAGCCACACTGGCGTCAATAGCTGTGTTCGGGCGACAGATCGGTCGGTTGATGGATTGATGGCCAGGTCAAGCAAGGTAATATTATTTGGTTGCGTTGCCGGGTAACCATGTCATTACATAAGACGAGGTGGCTAAGAGACTCAACAGGTGTGCGACATGCAGTTGAGTGCTTTCATCCTGTCTTACCTAAGTGGAGGAGCCCATCTAGACTGAGTTTAGCGTATTCACAGGCCGAGCATGCCTGCCTTAGGTAAGACACCTGAGGTGAGTTGGAGGTAGGGTACCTTAGGTATCCGTCTTGGTAGCGAAATACCTAAGGTAGTTCAGGCAGGGACAATAGGGCATTTGGGGTCCTAATGCCCACCTACCTAGGTATCTAACACCCTAAGGAACCTTAGACAGACGGGCACCTCAAGGTAATGGAAATGGAAGGTACAGAGTACCTAGGTCAGCCCGGTGTCTAAATAGGTGTCTTCTATTTGCATCCATAAGGGAACTCCCGGTCATCAGGTGTTGGGTACCTTACCTTGCCTTGCCTCTCTTCGAGTTTCAAGCAATAGGTCACGTGCTGCAACTAGCTACGCATCCAGTCAGTACAGATACCAGATACCTACATAGGTACCGGGAAACCCAGAGCACCAAAGAAGCCAGGACAGCTTAAGGTACGAGCCCGAGATAGACTTGACAAAGCATCTGCCTGAGCTATGCCCATAAGGTAAGTACCTAAGTGCAGCATGTTGCTTGAGAGTCACTTAAAGTACCTTACCTGGGCTGTCTTCGGTGCGTTCAGTTCTGTCAAATCTGACCGCCCTGGGCGGTGTAGGTGCATCCACCTCAGCCTTTGACCTTAAGAAACCTAAGGTAAAGGTACCTTACCTAAGGCAGGTATCTCACTTACTCAGTAGGGTACATACCTCGCCTTCGCCCATGAGCTCAGGTACCTTAGGTAAGGCACATTTTCCCTGCCATCCATTCTCCGCCTTGTGCATGTTCAAGCCAATCCCCTACTGGCGACCTGAGAGCCTCCACGTCCTCACATACCTCCCAATCCAGCCAGACTCCAATTTCTTCTTCTCTTTGCGAAGCTGTCAAGCACCGCACGATAGGCGTTCCCGATCGATCAACGTCGCATCTTCTACGAACTCTCCCTCTTTCCATCCCCCTCCAATCCTCCTCCTTCTCAACCTTTGGCAAGCACGAGCTATTTCCAGGCGCCTTTCATCGATCCCCGCCCGAACATCGGTGGGCATCTAGATTGCCCTCTCGGTCGACCTGGCTCAAGTGCCAGGTCCCCTCCCCTCCTCTGCTCAGTACACCCCCATCGCATCAGCAACGATCGGACACGACCTAGGCATCCTCGCCTCAGCCTAGTCTTCTTTCTCGACGGACTCGCGTACTATCTGCGTCATTTGCTGCTCGCCACGTCGCGCCGACGGCCACATCCACAGTTTTGGAAGTGCTTGTCGTTGATGTTGGCGTACTCGATCGCGAAATAGTTTCCTTTGGCGGCTCGATAACGGAAGCCTCCATCGAGGAAGTTGGTCTAGTCTGGTCTTGCTATAGGACGGACTGCTCCTCCTTCCAGATTCCTTCAGCTCCGATACGCAATACTCTCCCATGGTCCCACAACCAAAGTCGGGATCATTCTCTCCACATCCTTCACAGCCACCGCACACAGGAGCCTGGCACTCGACCCATCCATCGCAATCCGCTGTGTTGACTGTAGGCGCAAGTCCAAGTACGAGTAGTCCGACAGGGCCAAATTCCCTGGTCAAAATCGCTGTCGCCCAAGTTTACCTCCTCCTCGGTGCCATCAAGGAGGACAAGGACCGCGCCAAGTGGGAGACACAAGCAGAACAACTACAAAAGGTAGCCTTCCTACCCATATCGAGCTTGCAGCCAAATTATCTCAAATTTGGTCTGATTCTTGATCAATGCTGATACGCACACATCTTTCTTAGCTCATCAATGAACACGGAATGGAGGTCTTTGCAAAGTACTTCACGCGCCTTGTCGCTGCCCATGCCGGCCAAATCTTCCATGGACATACACGGCCAGGGACCAACGGCAATTTTCACCTTCTTATGAGCGAGATGAAGAAGATTTCTCACGACGTCAATCAAGCCAACAAGATTGCTGAGTCCATCGAAACCGGCACAGAAGACCTTTTCCGCGACTTTGACATGTCGACATTCATGGAAGCTTTCAAGTTGGATGCTCTCGAAAAGACGATACTGGCGTTAGCCTTCAAAACCGGATCCAGGTCCGATCTGAAAACCAAAGGTTGGTTGTTCTATTCCCGCGGGGGAATGGTTCTGACGCTGACTACTCGACCTAGCTGATGCCATCTTGTCCACGAATTTCCCGACTTTTGTGAACATTCTTGCCCGCCGCGAACTAGAAGAGCACGCAGACTTAACCGATTCCTTCATCGCTGTACTCGTCGATCGCTTCATACAGTATCAACCGCCAAATTTCAACGCCGCGTCCAAGTCTGAACTAGCTTACAAAGTTCAGGCAAGGTGGCACGGAGACCAGGCCCCGCCGCCATCTGAAGTGCTTGCCGCGCTTGATTTGGTGAGAGTGTTGGCCGACAAACCTCCCAATGCTCTGGCGACGTATATCCAAAGAACGGGCGGCGACTTCACTCGAGACGAGGAGAATTGCGTCTCATACCTGCAAAATCGGCCTCAGAATGTTCAGCTCAGTGAGGAGCAAGTGTCGATCGCCCTGACTTATAGTACCATAAGCCAGACACCCCGTTACGACCCGTCGGTTCTTGCGGCAGCCCTCCGTCGAGTTCTCCCTTCGTCATTCAGGTGGCAAGACGTGGTTTCGTACTTCGATCAGCGATCGGCTCGAATCTCCTCACGACAGTTCCTCCGTCTGTACAACGCGTTGCTCCCAATCGCTGAAGAGGACCAAACATTTGACATCCAGAAGCTATGGGGTGGAAATTGGGAACATCCAGAAACCCAGCTATCCTTCATTTGCGCGTTTGCCTCGCTTCAGCCGGACCAGCTTGACGCCAGTACCATTCCGGGCTTGATTCCAACGCTGACATTGGAGACCTACTCGCAATCTGCCCCTGAGGTTCAACAACGCGCGGCGTTCGCGGCCAAGCATGCTTTGGTCTCTGTCGAGGCATTATCAGCAGTGTTCCATGTTGCGCTTCACTCAGTTCACGCGTCGCAGAGCGTCGAAGCCAAGCGCCTGTTTCAGGAAGTCGTGGTGCCTAACCTAGACATCTTTGTCGTTTCCGCATTTGGTGTGCCGAAACCATGGCCAACGATGGCAGTCGATACGCTGAACTCGCTTTTCGAAAGCTTTCTCTACAAACGATCAACGGAATATGACTTCGTCCTCGACAGCTTGTGGAAGAAGGATAAGGAATGGGTGATTCAGCGGCTTATTGAGGCACATGCCATCAAACCGACCGATCTCCCCTTGATTTTTGAGCATGCGTTGAAACACAAGTGGCTCGATGAACTTGTTTATTTGTCAAATGGCTTTGGGCTCGATCTTGCAGCGCTTGCTCACGCCGAAGGATATCTTGACTTGGTCAATTGGGCGCGACTCAACTCTGAGAGAAGCAACGAAATTGCGCGGTCTTTGCTCCAGTTTCTCCTTATCAAGGCAAACCTGGAATTGCAATTCCAGCGCCCTCCCGATGGCCAACCTTCCGTCAAATCCAGCACCACTCTTCAAGTGAGAACAGTGGCTGCTTTTCTGCAAATTCTGGAGGACTTTCTGCCCAAGACTCCCTTGCAGGATCTCATCATGGTGCAAAGATCTTGTATCACTGTCTACCCAAGGTTGATCAACTATGGGGAAGGCTTCGACGACCTCATCGACGCCAACGGTAAAGATGGGAACGCTTTACCTGCCGCAGCCAATAGCAAGATGGAAGAGCATTACAAGAAGATGTACGGGGACGAAATTCAAGTCCGCAATATCGTCGAGGTCCTGGATCGATACAAACGTTCTCGCGATCCGTTAGACCAAGACGTGTTCGCATGCATGATCCACGGCCTTTTCGATGAGTACGCTCATTATGTCGACTACCCCTTAGAGGCACTTGCGACTACCGCAGTCCTTTTCGGCGGCATTATCTCCCATAAGCTTATCTCAGATCTCCCACTCAAGATTGGTCTTGGCATGATTCTTGAGGCTGTCAGGGACTATTCGCCGGAGGATTCGATGTACAAATTTGGGCTCCAGGCCTTGATGCAATTATTCTCTCGCTTCCGAGAATGGCCCGGCTTCTGTCGACAATTACTGCAGATACCAGGCCTACAAGGTACTGAGGCCTGGAAGAAAGCTGAAGACGTCGTTAGAGACCACGAGGATGAGCTTGCACGTTCGCGCAATGGCGTTATGCCTTCAGCTCATGCCAATAACGAGTCTCTTTCCAACGGCAACGTTACCGAAGGCAGACCCACGGATCGTCAACCACAGCCTTTCTCGTCTATCAACGCATCTGACCGGTCGCCTGGAGTTGATTGCGAGGAGCCGTCAAGCGATACACAAGGCAAGATCCAATTCGTACTGAATAACCTTACCGAGACAACCCTTCAGACCATGTGTCAAGAGTTGCGAGAAATTTTGGAGCACCGTTATCAGCAATGGTTCGCAAGCCACCTTGTCGAGGAACGAGCCAAGATGCAGCCTAATTATCACCAAGTTTATCTTGAACTAGTCAAGCTGTTCGAGGATAAGATTTTGTGGGGAGAGGTGTTGAGAGAGACATACGTCAGCGTTGCACGTATGCTCAACTCAGAGGCCACCATGCAGAACTCGACCGAACGCTCGCACCTCAAGAATCTTGGAGGCTGGCTTGGTCTTCTTACCCTAGCACGCGACAAGCCGATCAAGCACAAGAACATTGCCTTCAAACAGCTCTTGATCGAGGCCCACGACACAAAGAGGCTCATCGTGGTCATCCCCTTCGTTTGCAAAGTCATTCTTCAGGGCGTCAACTCCACCGTGTTTCGACCACCAAACCCATGGCTGATGGATATCATTCACTTGCTCATCGAGTTGTATCACCATGCCGAGCTCAAGCTTAATCTCAAGTTTGAGATTGAAGTGTTGTGCAAAGGTCTCAATCTTGATCATAAAAGTATTGAGCCTTCTGGCGAGATTCTCAACCGTGCGGCTGTCGAAGACGCCCAAGAGCTGGTTTCTCAGGACACGTTGGAGACGTTTGAGAATCTCTCTCTGAATGGGATTTCCACTGGCGTTACAGCTGGTCTCTCGCCACAGGTCATTGCTGCATCAATCCCAGACCTTGGTCCACTTATTCACATTCCGCCCACCAACGAGATGGTGGTCACGGCTACTCGCCTGCACGAGATCGTTCGCACTGCTCTTACCCAGGCTTTGCAAGACATCATACAGCCCGTGGTGGACCGATCGGTTACTATTGCTGCCATTTCCACACAGCAGATGATTCACAAAGACTTTGCGACTGAGCCTGATGAAAACCGGGTCAGGACATCGGCCATCAGCATGGTGAAGGCGACGGCCGGAAGCTTGGCATTGGTGACCTCCAAGGAGCCGTTGAGAGCCAACTTCACGAATTATATGAGAAACTCATCCAATGATCTGCCGCAAGGGTTACCAGAAGGCACTATCATCATGTGTGTAAACTCGAACCTTGATCTCGCATGTAACATTATCGAGAAGCAAGCCGAGGAGAGAGCCGTACCGGAGATTGAGGAGATGATCGAGCCTGAACTGGAGGCACGCCGTCGTCATCGCCTCCAGCGGCCTAATGAGCCATATGTCGATGCCTCTCTCAGTCGATGGGCATGGACTATTCCCAACCCGTTCAAGCTGTCACCAAGCATGGGCGGCCTGAACCCTGAACAAATGGCCATATACGAGGACTTTGCCCGCCAGCCTCGAACCACCAATTCGAATGCTCCATCACACGTACCCTCCGCTTCTGATGCGACCAGATCACTAGCCAACGAGGTTCTACAAGACCAATTTTCTACCGTCCCTAGCCTGGGAGCTGCGGCAGATGCGCCAGCCGTCCAACACCTCGGCTCTCAGATTCAGCAGTACGCCCCTGTTCACAATGGAGCGATGCCTAGCGCGAGACCTCAAGCATTCCAAATGGACGGCCGCGCCCTGGTTGAACGTGTTCAGAAGCTTCTCATGGAACTGCAGCGCGTGGCGACCGAAGCGCGTGAGGAACACTTCGCCGACCTCCCGAGGCCTCATCCCGTCCTAGATGTGGTCGACGCATTGGTCCAGCATATGATCAAGGCATCACAGACTTCAGACGAGTTCGCGGTGTTTGCTGCCGATCAAATAATCCAGTTGATTTTCAGCCCAATCGACGATAACTTAGCTTTGGAAAGCCTGGTCCATGTTCTGGAGACATTGCGGAAGATTTCTGGTCCCACATTGAATAACCGCGTCACTGCTCACTTCCGCCAGCAGCCTGGAGCCACCTTCCTCCAAATGCCACTCCTTGCCGCGCTGTTGCGCACCGATCTTCTCGACTGGAGAAACATTGATTTGTCCATGTCCAAAGCGCTGCAGCAAAGGAAAGATGGCTCGCTGGACTTTTTGGACCAGATGGTTGATCTGACTCTCCTCGGCAACCGGCCAATGGCGCTTTATGGCGACTTTGTTCGGACACTCGAGGCTGCTTGGTCCTGGATACAGGATGAGCCAGATTCGGTGATCGGGCAGCGCTTGAAAGCAAAGCTTTCCGGTCAGACGCTGCCGCAAACTGCGCAGCAGGAGAGCGAAGGGGCACTCCAGCAGGACCAGATGGAATATGTGTTTGACGAATGGATCCATCTTTGCAACAACCCCGACGGATCGGAGAACTCGTCCATCATGTTCGTGCAGCAAATGCAAATCAGAGGCGTCGTGAAGAGTAAGGACGACCTTTTTGTCTTCCTCAGGATCGCAACAGACATGTCGGTGGACAGATTTGAGCACTTCGTCCATTCGACGGGAACCTTGACGGACGCCTTCCTGGCTGTTGATGCCCTCGCAAAGATGATCAACATCTTCATCAGACTTCATGGTGAAGCACAGTCGACTCCGACGCCAAGCCGGGCTGTCTACTTGGATTCCGTTTTGGCCTTCATCACTCTCGTACTCAACCATCACCATGTGAAGCGTGCGGATCACTTCAACCAAAGGGTGTTTCATCGTCTGTTGTCGGTTCTCCTTTACGAAATCAGCTCCACTGCAGAGCAGCTCCCCGAGTCTGAGAGATCCGAGCTGTTTCTGAACTTCGCTGCTAGACTCGCAGACCTCGGGCCGAAATATCTTCCTGGCTTCGTTTTCGGCTGGCTTTCCCTCCTCCAACATCGGGCGTTCTTACCCACAGTCATGAAGGATCGCTCTGGGTGGGTCGCGTTTACCAAGCTTCTGCAACTACTTCTGGAACACATTGGCGAACAGGTCAAAGCAATCGAGCCCTCCAATGTAGCGCGGGAAATTTATCGCGCCACCCTCAAGCTACTTGTTATTCTGCAGCACGATTACTCGGACTACTTGGCGGCACACTCACATCAGCTCATAGCTAGTGTCCCTCCTCACTGCAAGCAACTTCTTAACGCCATATTGACAGCGAACCCAGCGGCTCATCCTAAGATGCCGGATCCTTCATTCCCTGGCCTGCAAGCTGATAGAGTAGATGGTGTGAGAGACTCCCCCGAATCCCTGGACAACTCTGCGTCCATTCTCCGGGACTTGGGCTTGCTTGATGTCCTTGACCACGCGCTACAGAACGGCCCCTCCGAAGATACACTGGCGCACATTACTCGAGCCATTGTAGAGAGCCAGCGATCCGACACCGGATTTGGGCATGTGCCCATCAATGCCAATTTGCGAGTAGTCGAGGCAGTCACTCTACATGTCGGCAACTATGCTGTCCAGCAATCAACTCAGAAGGGTACAGATGTCTTCAACCCAGCATCGTCAGACGTGGCTACAATGTCTATCTTGCTTCGCGAGCTTCCCCCTGAGGCCCGCTACTACCTCATCACCAGCATCGCAAATCAACTGCGCTTCCCCAATGCCCACACCAACTACTTTAGCCGTACCTTACTGGAAATATTCGGCCAAGACATGAATGATCCTGAGGAGACGGAGATCAGGCAGCAAATCACGCGAGTGCTTTGGGAACGCCTGATCGGCTACTGGCCCCAGCCCTGGGGTCTAATGGTGACAGTTGTTGAGTTGCTCAAGAACGAGAAATATATGTTTTTTGATCTCCCATTCGTCAAGTCAAACCCGGAGGTAAGCGAAGCAGTTTTGTCCGACTCTGTCAACATTCAGCAATGACTAATACCACGTTCTTCAACAGGTCATTGAACGCTTCCATGCCATTTTACAGCGCGCATGAGAATCTGTGTGGGAAGGTTCGGCTCCAATCTAAAGGTCACGTCTTTTAATAAGATTAGGCGACGGCATGGTGTGTTCTTCGGATCAATTGCAGCACAAGACGGGTGGGGGATACAGGCGGAATGGGGGCTTACAAAAAGGAGACATGGGTGGCGATTCCTTCCCAGGGCGTTCTACATGGAAATCACGGAAAAGACCTGTAGTATTTATGCTAATGTACGATAATGAGATTTTTGGTGGTATGTTGGACATTCCGATCCTGAAGCGCCTAGCCTTCATTCCTTGTTCGTCAAAGCGGCTACATGGCGACATGTTAAAGATTCGGAACGAAATCAGGAACAGATGGTTATTTTGTGTGGCAGCCCTGGTGTCGAGGTATCGAG
Organism: Colletotrichum godetiae; assembly: GCF_030913485.1. Classification (NCBI taxonomy): domain Eukaryota; kingdom Fungi; phylum Ascomycota; class Sordariomycetes; order Glomerellales; family Glomerellaceae; genus Colletotrichum; species Colletotrichum godetiae. The sequence goes on along the minus strand of NW_026851294.1, from coordinate 47,557 downwards.
TAAAAGCAGACCAAATAGACGATGCCTTCGAGAGACCTATACACATGGTCGTGGCACTTTTCATCCTCAGCCTCATCCCCTGCTCGGCCTTTTCGCTCGGGCAAAGTACTTTCATTCCCCCAGTAATTTGGCGTACGCGCGAGAGCGGATGATCACAATTTTGACAGCGACCGACCGGTGTCGTCAACTACGGTCCATGCTAGAGGCAGGAAGTTTGCTTGGCTTTATCCTGGGCGAGCTGGTTGTCAGATACAGCAGAGGCTGTCCACAAATTCAGAATCATGTTCCTCTTCGAGCAAACAAGGCGGTCCCGGTTCATTCCCCCTTCAAGGTCTTCCCTCACTCCTTCAGCAAAACTCGTAGACTTTTCATGTGGGATGCCTACTTTATTCGTCCCTAAGAGTTGAGGCACGGAGTGCTACACAATGAGTCCGCACAGCAGTACACACATACAAGAATACACGATTATATTGAAAGCAGGTCAGGCTTCGTGACTTTCTTCGCGGTCGTATCGTAGCTAAATCGCCGCTTGACTCGCCAGAGCGACATACAAAACCACCAAGCAGGCCTCCTCGTAGCTCTGACGCTTTTCTCATTTATCGCACTCGCCTGTCGTGGATATCATCACGGATCGTCTGCCCTCTTTACCATGTGAACCAGACTTCCGCAGCCCCCCTCCCCTGGTAGAACCTGATAGAACCAGTATAACCGCACGATCACAGCTCTTCCTCCTCCACATTCGTACTTGAGGTGGCCGGCGCATTTGTCTGTGCCGGGATACCGCGGTTCATGACATCGCTCAAACCTCCGGTGGTGTTATTTGATTGAGCTCGGACTTGGTCTTCACCACCAGAAATGCTCGGTCGGTGCTTCTTCAAAGGGCTTCCGATCGTTCCCTCTATCGTAGCATCATTACTAGCTTCCTGATTCGCGCCCCCAGAAAGATGGCCATTGCCTGCAGCGCTCGTAGTGTTAATCAACGGACCACCAAACGTGCCCGAATTTGCAGAGTTATTCGTGGCACCTGCGTTTTCAGAACGGTCGGGCTCGGCTGAGTGTGCTCTCTTGAGCTGTTTTATGAGAAGTCAGTTACCAAGCTTAGACAGGGGGAAAGAGAAGTGACACGTACGCGAATACGGTTCACGCCATCGGCAAGTTCCCCTTGAGATCTGACATCCTCGGGAGCGAGCTTGTTATTGATGTCCTTTTCATCAATATCCTGCATCTTTCCAAGAAGTTCACTCTCGTCGTCATCGTCGTCACTGTCGTCATTGAGAGCTCCCCCAACATTACCGTTGCTCTTCTTGCGGGCTTTCCGTCGTCTGGTGGCCTCTGTATCCTGGTCTCTGAAGGCAGAAAATCCAACAGTGCCAGATGTCTTCAAAGGGCCGAGGCTAGAAAAGTCTAGCTGCCCAGACCGGCGTTTGGCAGATCCTGGCGTTGCCTGGGCTGTATTTGAGGAAGCAATGATGCCAATCTTCTGGAGTTGCCCTGCACACTGTTAGCTTCCTAGAACGCAGCAATGTTTCATCTCTTGAGAAACTGGCCGACTTACTCTCCCCACGGTAGAAGAATGTGAAAGAAGCATATGGCTTGTCGGGGCCGTCGATGCCCGTAACGGTCTGAGTACTGATAGTCTTCGGATCCAATGTCTTGGGCTTGGCAAAGCTTGTGGTGTGCTCCACATCAGCATCGACGCCGCTCTTTCCATTGCCTTGCTTTCCGGACTCCGCATCATCGTCATCGTCGTGAGCGTCGAACTGTGGAGAGTACTCTCCTTTTTTTATTTCGCCAGAAGCAAGCACACGGAACATCAGTACCTTGATCTGTCCAGTTGCTTCGGGGATCTCATCATCATCGGACAAGGAGTCAGAGTCGTCTTCGCCGAAAACAGCCTCAACAGGGGATCCGTCCTCGGCACCGTAACGCAGAGTGTCTCGGGGGCCGTTGGGACCCTCCTCAACTTGCATGCTTGTCGCTCCAGGTGTAGCCTTTTGCCTCCTACGTCGCTTCTCGAACTTTTGGCGGCGACGTTCCAGCTTCTCTGCGGCATCATGACCTTGTAGGTCTAAGCCATTCAGCCAGCGTTCCAAGCCGACTTCGCGGAATAGGAATTCGCGCTCGGCAAGACCTCCGCCTTCCGAGTCGGGAACCTGGACCCAACGACTGTTAACCCAGGTCTCTTCACCCGGCCGCAGAAGCGTGGCAACTTCCTCCTTGGATCTTCCGTCAAAGTATATGTAGGCGGCTATCGTCTCATTTTCAGAATTGGTCATGGGGATATAGGGGTTGACAACTCCGGAGAACTTCGAAGGGCCTTGAGCGGCGGTGGGGAGGCCTCCGACGAACTGGGGCTTCGGATAAGGGTTCGTCTCGGTAGACTTTGGAGTCGAGTACGGGATCGGTAAGCCGGGTGTTAGAAGTGTGATTGATATGGCGAACTTGGCAGGCTCGGGCTTGTTCGAATCGGGGTTGATGCTTGGTTGAGGCACGGGTATATAGGTGCTAATCCGTGACAGACGTGACTGCTTTTGCATACCATGCTCGGGAAGAGGGGCACCGTTGGCATGTATGCTAACAGCAATCCCTTTAAAGCAGGGCATGGTTGCGAGGCGGACTAGAGCGCGTAGAGGCGCCGCAGTCCGAGTAAGGAAGTATAGTTGGCGGAGGGCACCGCGGTCGCGAGTGACAATGTTGCGATCAGAAGGTTTTTCTTGCAAACGCGGCGGACAGACAGCTGGGGTAATTTGTGCGAGGTCAGCTGAAGGCCGTAGACTGGATGACTTGTTCAGTCGATAGTTTCGTGAGTGGTTTGCGGGATACGCAGCGGCACACGGCGGACGAGGTGGGAATAGTGGGGGTTGCTTCCTCCTTTGGTGATTGCCGAGGGGAGCGCAAGTAATGATTGCTCCCAAAAGCGAATTGTTGGCTCGACGATATCAAAGTCGCAGTAGCAAGTAGCAAGTGACTGCGGCGTGTTGGGGCAGCAGTTGATGCGACTATGAGGTCGAAACTGAAGTAGAAATTGCTCTTCTTCACCGTCTCTGCATGGATCTGGTTGATGTGGATCTGGCGACTGGGGGCAATGAGACTTTGGGCGGGGAGGCCTAGGTACAAATGGTGCGCATATTGCCCCGACGACAGGGGAGAGGAGAGGCAAACGCGTGGGATCTGGGAGAGGAAATTGTCGACAGGTAGGAGATGATGAGGCTGAAAAATACCAGACAGAGTATTGGTGGCTACTTCGTGGTGTTGTCGAAGATAGGATAAGGCTCAAGACGATGGCGGCGGTAGCTGGCGGTGTGGGAGGGCAAGGAAGCGACAAGATAGTGCCCTGGAGGGGGAAGGTTCCTTGGGTGTCCCGTGTCCGTGCTTGGATGTTCCCGCGACTTGCAAGTGCAGCTTCATAACAATACTGCGTACATCCGCTGGGATGAAATGCACTGGTGCACTGTGGGGGCAGGCACTTCCTTCCATCCAAGAAGTGCCATAGGCGTAATAAGTCGCGGCCCGGAATACCTACCTACCTTACGGAGTACCTACCTTACCTTAATTGCTTAGGTACCTTACCTCAGGTGCCCCCCCCCCCCCCCCCCCGCCTCCTGTTAGGTAAGCGAATGCATACTCCGTACCCCAGCGAGGTCTAACACCAATCCCTCCTACATGCACCTTGCCTGTCACTATGGCACCACAGAGATCGCTGCTGACCGTTGACTGGTTTACCCATCATGGGGCTTGTGCAACCTTAAGGTAAGGTAAGGTAGGCTCATAGTATATTTACAATCCGAGGAAGTCGACGCAAGCAGCTTGGCTATGAATATTTCATAAAGTGAATGACGAATCCTCAATGGCCTTTATCATTAGCCTTTTACCTTTTCCATCCCAACGTATTGTGACCTCAAGCCTCAAGATACTCTCGCTAGATCCCAATTGCACTTCGGTGATAACACCACCACAGCAAGCACCATCAACTTTTATGCGATGACCTCCGCCGCACACTACTGGAACCTCCCTCGCTGTAACTCGTCCCAATACCCGAGTCCCCTCTGAACCCCCTTCCGTCATCTTCTTCCTCATCGTCGGCCTCACCACCGAACGGGAGCAGGTCGTCCACACGAGGCCCCACGTGTTGCTCATCCTTCACTTCAGGCTCATACCGTAACGGAGCCTGATTCCCGTAGGTAGGGAAGGTCCTCGGGGCATCCGACAGCTCATCAATGCCACTTCCATCCTCTCGCTTGATTTGACCCATCGACTTACTATACGACAAGGCTCCTCCATTATTGACGCCAGAGCCTGGTGACGATCTTGAGAGCCCAGACCATGCCAACCATGCCACCACCATGAACAGGATCTCGGATGCCCAGAAAAACAGGACGGCAGCGGTCAAAGTCATCACGCGATAGTTGTACATCAGCCAACGCAAGCCCCGAAGCTGAGCAGTCAGTGTAATCGAGGCAGAGTACGTCTCGATATCCTGGCCGCCCTGAAGCTCAAGGTATGCTGAGGCGGGCAAGGATGAGCCCTTGGCCAACTCAACGCGCTCGGCCATAGGCACGCTAAGAACGCATGTTTCCGAGTCGGCGAACAAAACATGGTAGGCTAGAAAGAGGATTCGCGACGCCATCGATACCATTGGATCTTGATATGGCACCAAAGCGGGCCGCCGCGAAGACAGAAGGACTCTCTTTCCATCGAAATGGGCATATGGCTCAGGAGCAATATGAGGCTGTATTTTTTCGCTTCCCGCCGACAAGGCGCCAACGTCCAACAGGTGGATGGCAATCATGAAGTTGCCTCGTTGAGTGTTGGCAGGCGAACGGGGCATAGACAAAGTGACGGAGACATCGTACTCCTGCTGCGTCCTTAGAGCAGACGTCGGGATGGTTGCTGTTCCAAAGGGATTCGCTCCTGATCTAGAGGTGGTGTTAGCCTGCAACGTCCTTGTTGTGTTAATCTTGAAGCAGGTAGGGCGCAAAAAAGACTCACCCGTACTGGAGATGGACTGGGGTCGTCACTACTTGCTCAGGTAGGTAGTCGCGGAAAAAGAGGACCGAGGCGACAGCAGCAAAGGGTAGCAGAAATAGCGACGTGCCCACGAGGAGGCTCACGTTCACAAGTGTACGCTGTGCAGTCTTGGACGTGGCCACTCGGGATGCCTTGTTCAAAACCTCCTATCACACCCAGACTTAGAATCACAGAGCTTGCGAATCATCGCAATACTGGGCAGAGATCGTACCATTGTGTCAGAGAACAGATGTCGCTGTTTGCCGGGCAGCTAAGTTTAGTCACAATGACTAAGTGATCAAGTCGTGGAGAATGATGTCGTCCAAGTTAAAGCTCGAGCTGGTCTGAGCAAAGGGATGATGATGGGCAAAGTGGCTCAAGCCCCGTTGAGTAGGTGTCAGGGTGTGTATCCGTACCAGTTCAAAGACGTGTGGCGCTGGGCTGACATGCCGCTCTGCTATCCTTCGCCCTCGCCAGCTGGAATTTGCCAATTTCGACGGCTTCCACTAGGTATTGCCTCGAAAAAAAAAGAGGTATATTGGCAAAGTGTAGAGCTGCTGCACATTCATTCGGTTCGGGAGGCTAAAACGCTTCCTTTCAGTTGCATGTGACGTTCCCCGCCGCATCAGCTACCCATACTCAATACCAATGCAGAGTATCTTACCTTAGGTAGAGTGGGTAGTTACCTACCTTCCCTGACCAAAGGCAAGGTGACGTATCCGTAGTAAGGTAGGTGCTTTCCTCGCTGCGCAGGAATACTTTGGGCAAGATATTCCCCGCGGCGATGTATCCATAGGTAAGGTACCCTACCCGGGTACTCGGTGAAAATGCCCGTGCACAAGGCAAGGAGGACGAATGCCTGATTTGTTTGTAGTGGTGGGCAGGAACAGCCAACGGGCATGCGATGTGCGGATAGGAAGGTATAATGAATAATGATTCAGTGCAGTCGGAACTATCATAGTGAGTATCTCACCTAGGTATTTACCTGCCGTGCCTCCGGGTGAGGCCAATACTCGCTCATTCACATCATTTGACGCGACCCTTGCCATTTCATACTATCTTAACTCATTCACCGCTGCCTGGACCTTTTCTCTTTAACGCTTCCGATACAAGCAAAGCCCGAGGAAGCAACCCGTGACACCATAGTCCTGGCCGATTTCAAAATGGCTTCACAACAGGATCTTCAAGAATTGCTGAGGGTCATCACCTCTAGAAAGGGAGTATCGATGATGGCTGCAATGGGCCAGGTCAAAGCACTGCAGACAGTGGAGCTTCGGAGGTGTGTTGATCGAGTGCGCGGTTCTGCTTTTGATTCCACCAATCTCACGAGCATATGAACAGTATTCAGCAAATAAGCAACGCTTCGCTCGACCTGATAGAGCGTGGCCTTGGCGACTCAAAGACGGCCAAGGCCCTGCAGACAGCATGCAAGACTCACCTGAAGAGGGGAAGCACCAAAAGATCCGGGCATCATCTTACTTCTCCAAGTGAGAAGCGTCCCAAGATCCATCACCCCAGCGACGACTCCGAGGGCCCAGCCCAACATCTAGAGGATACGGAGGCTGCCCTAAGTCTTTCCGTTGTTATGGACGAGAAGGAGATCGCCGGGGCGTCCATTTACACCAATCGGGCGCCATTGATGTTGGCCTTCGTGTTGGAACTTCTCAGACACACAATGCCAACGCAGCCTATGTCGAGTCGTCTCAGCCTAGCCCAAGCTGTTGTCAGCGCCAACTCAAAGTCAAAGGCCATCAGCATTGGACTGGCCAAGGCCGGCAACGAAGACGGCTCGTGGGGCGAAGGACAGCCAAAGGTCAACATCATGGGCAGAGCTATAGCTGTTCTCAAGAGAGGCGACTTCGACTTGCCTGGCAGCGGTTTGGCGGCTCCAGAATCTTCAAAATACGCAACAGATGATGGTTTGCAAGGCGGGAAGCCGTCAGAGTCGTCAAAGCAACACCATGGCAGTGCTGCTTTCACAGAAACCCCGTGGTCTGCCAGCCGCCAGGTCACTTCCAAATCGTCCACCTTTGTTGCGCGAGTGGCAAATGTCGAGGACAGCACTCAGGCGCCAGGTCTCGTTCGTTCACTCCTACTATCTGAGCCACAACTACAAACAGCCACACATAACGCCTGGGCCTATCGAGTGAAGAGGCAAGGGCAAGGCGGCGGGCAAACCCAGGGATCGGGAGAGGTACGCGAGGCAAGTGAGGATGACGGCGAAACTGGTTGCGGCGAATTCATACAAAGACTCATCAGAGAGGCTGGCATTGTCGATGTGATCGTAGTGCTGACCAGGTGGTTCGGAGGGGAGATGCTAGGTCCAGATCGCTGGAGGCTGATGCGCAACGTCGTCACAGAGGCGCTTTCCCAGCGGCTACGACTCACACAGATCCACGGGGGATGTGACGATGTGGCCGTTTGGGCACTGGATCTTCAGAACACGAACAATGGATCCGGTAGCCGTAGTGCCAGCGAAACAAGTCGTAACGTCGTCGGAGTTCCGATACATCGTCCGGAACCAGCTCGGGCGTACCTACTCAAAAGTTTTGCTACCGGCCAATCTGAAGATGTTCCCATAGGCGATAGTATCGGCGGGAGTGCTTTCAAAGCCAAACAAAAGAAGATGAGCAAGGTGGAGGATGAAGCCGAGAGGGCACGCAACCTAGGCCGCCTCCTCGGAGCTCTTAGGCTGCTATTCGATAGCTGGAGCAACCTTGGACCTCGTGAGATGGATCGCAAAGCATTCTCGTGGTATGCATCCATAAGACCAGAGGTACAGCCAGGGGTTGCAGGATGGGGCGCGAAAGGTTGGCTGAAGCTAGATACGATACTTCAGCTGCGTCGAGCTGACGCCGAAAGTACGAAGAAATAAATCATCAAACCGGTAGCATGCCGGGTCTTTCGGCAACCCAAAGCAATCACACTCGTTGTCACCGTTTGCAGGCCAACATTGGCAACATTGGGTAAAACATATAGTCGTTGTGCGGTACCTAGCAATGGCGCATATTTCCTACACTCAGCATCAACCGCGTTTTCGCCGAGTCTCTACTGATACTCATTCCTTCACGGAACTCCCATGGCATCGGGGAGCAGAGTTGAAAGACATAACCCAGCGGATGGTAGATGCGGGACACGGCCCACACATTTAAATACTAGCTATTGCAGGGTAGTCAGGTGGTGCACCTCTACGGATTCGGATATCTTATCAATAATCCTAGACCTGACCATAGCTTACTAGCGGGTCATTAAACGCTCCGGCTGTGCACACCTACACACACACACACACACACACACACACACACATCGCCAGGCAAGGTCAGTATTTCCACAATCTACCGCAGTATATTCGTAGATGTGGCATGGTGGTACCTCGGGCAGCTGCGGCATGATCTAACACTACCGCAACTGGTTCCCGAAATCACCACTGCACACCTTGATACCGGCCCTGGCAGCGATTCCGAGCCATGCTACACCTCACAGTCGGCGTGAGCGCCCCTCGTCAGGCTGCCTGTAGCTTTCTGACAATATCTCGACGACTAGCTTCCAATCGGCCTGTGGGCCATGGTCCAAGAGCTCCACGGCCGTTAGTCTCACCGCTCCCTGCCCAACACGCATTGCTAATCATCTCTCAGCTACGCCTCTCGTCGTACCAATCAACTTCCTTCGAGTCCCCCCGCTCCAAATACTCTCGAAACAGCTGATGCCATCTTCAAGGCTAGGAAGATACCTTTGCTTGCCTCCGGGGTGGTAGCTCTGGGTCTCGGGATATATATCAGCCTTTTGGCATCCTCGTTCTATTCTTCGAGCTGCCACAAGGGCTCAGAGCCGGCGCTAGATGCGATCCCGACAGGTCGACCCAATGTCTTCACCAAGGAATCAGCCAAGAAATTTGACCAAAGTCTCGAGGGCTCAGAATGGTTGATGGGCATCACCTCTCTGCGGAAAAAGCTTGCTGTAGAGGCTTACGGACATGTGCTTGAAGTCGCAATGGGCACCGGCCGTAACCTTCCCTTTTACGACTGGAGTCATGTTCTCAGCTCTCGATCGAACTCAGCAGTCCAGGCACTTGCAGCGCCAAAGCCCAACGCACAAGTATCCAAGACCGACGTGGTACCGATAATCTCTTATACAGGGGTCGACATTTCTAGTGAAATGCTTGGCGTCGCTCTCGAAAAGCTCACAGAAACTGTCACAGAGTTTTCTGGCATAGACCCTATAACCGAGAACCAGACTGCGCCGTCTCCTGATGAGTGGAGTAATATCTCTTACCTCTCAGGTAGACTACGAATGTTCCGGTCAGACATTCACGAATATATTCCTCCTCCCCCTCAGCAACCTTGTCCGCAGGCTAAGTACGACTTTGTCTGTTCAACGTTTTCTCTGTGTAGTGTTCGCGACCCAGAACAAATGGTTCGGGATTTAGCCCGTACAGTCAAGCCGAACACAGGCAAGATCGTCCTCGTTGAGCATGGTAGAGGATGGTGGGGATTTGTCAACGGGTTACTTGACAAGTCTGCAACTTCCCATTTCCAGAGTAGGATTGTTATCTTCCTTTGGGACTATCAGCACGAACTAACTCACCCCCTCTTTAGAATACGGATGCTGGTGGAATCGAGACATTGCTGAAATCGTCGAGAACGCCGCAAAGTCTACACCGGGACTTCAAGTCACAAAGGTTGATCGCCCGTACTTTACACAGCTTGGGACGACCTTGTGGATCGAGTTGAAAGTCTCGGATTCGAATGTGTCTTAGACGCGACACCTAGTCTTTCATCTACTCGCAATCGAAGAGTCCTCATACACTCTCTGCAGTCCCGAGGTGGACCGCAAGTTGACGTCAACAGCTGACATTGAAAATTTGTACAGAAGGGGAGGTTTGTTTATTTCATTTCAATCATACCCGGCCAAATTTTGAGCTTTTTCCTCCCGGCCTAGATTCCCAAACACCAAGCCTGCGCAGACGTCCTTGGGACCAGCTGCTGTTACAACTACTGATACAAAAAAGACATCCGCCCATTCCCTGATCGTACTCCCAAACGAAATCAACTTCACGCTGTTATCGTATGCCGTGGTTCCACTTTCGTTTTCGTCATCGTCAAGCAACGCCTACCAAGTATCAAATCTCCAGAAAAGGAGTTCAGTTGATTTCAGGATCGACAGATCAAGCCGCACCTGGCATTGGATTGCCCCTAAAATCTTCAGTCGACACTTGATACCGTGAGATGGGACGTGGAGCAGGCCTTAGCTTCACGTAACATATCACGGCCGTTAACAAGAGTCCAGCAAACAGTCAAGCTCGTCAAGTTCAATGCTTTCAGGGCTATGATCCCATTCTAGGAGGCCCCCCAGCTTTAACCAGCTGTCGCCGTCAGTTTCCTTTCTGGCGCTCGTCGGGACGGTTGCCTTAAAGGCTGGGCTCGTGATGAATTGATGCATCGATGCCAATCCGCTATTCACGGCTACACTGTTTTTCTCGTCGAACATGCCATCATCCCGTACCGGTTCATAGGCATTGGCAGACTGTTCGCCATTGCCTGTCAAAGACATTTCGCGAGCGAGCTTGCGTTTCTGCAGACCGTCGGCTGTCTGGGTAAACTCTCGTTCATCCTTCTCCAGAGGGGGGGAGGCGCTGCGATGGCTTCTCGTGTACCGAAAACTGCTTGGTAGTGACCCAACGGGCGTAGTAGGCATGGCAGGGTCTTCGTCACCATCATCAAATTCAGGAGAGGAAAGATCGACCTCAGGGGACGGACTTAGATCCCGCCGGCGAAGATCGATGTCGTCACCATCGTCGGATCCAGATGCGATGCTAGATAGAGACGGAGAAATGACGGCGCGTTGAGCGAAGGCTGGTGATTCTGGAAAGGGCTGTCTTGGGCGCGTTGTGAGAAAGAAATATGTCCGGCGCGGGTGTATCTTCTCGAGTTCCTTGGCCATCGGGCAAGGTGTCCGGCCGCTCCAACAGGACCGCTTCAGGTAGGCGGAGAGGCGGGAAGAAACAATGGCGCAGGGATTTGCGGAACTACGAATCTGTTAGAAAATCGGTGACTACAGATAATGGAGCTGTAGGGCTTACTTCTTGACAATTGGAATCTGCTGCGAAAGCACAGTTGCCAGCTCTCGCACCAGATGAGGTCGGTTACAGGTGGCCTGTAATTGGGCAATGGTAGCTTCTACAATCTCGTCGTTGATTCCCTCGATTTTCATGTGAGTGGCAGACTCAGAGTCGCTGTGGGCTTCTTGCATCTCGACATTACTTGTTGTCGGCGACGGCGGTGGCGTGTGATCGAAAACAGCGTCCCCGGGACGCTTTTGTGATGTCTCCCCATGCGAGCGTTTTTGTCTCTTGTTCGGGCGCGCTACTGTTGTCGATGTAATCGTTACGCGGTTCCCCCCATTCTCGGAATTGCTTCGACTCGGGGCGGCGGTGGCCGAACTGCGACTTGAATGGCTCCCTGGAACGTGGATGCCCAGCGACGGCAGAGACAAGGATTTGCGGCGTGTGTTGTATGGCATCTTAGCGACGACTGAGCTTTTCCGGATGAGATGGGATGTACGGATGAATATGGAAGGCGATTGTTATTTGGACAAGATCATCCAGGAGATAGAGACGAGGTCACTTATGGCGATGGGAGAGAAGAGGTATTGATAACATGCGTCCTCGTTTGTTATGGGGGGTGGTGGATGGGATTTGCGTACTGGGCAACGACAGAATACTGGGACGAGGGAAAGCTCGCACCCTTTTTTTTTTTTTTTTTTCCTTCTTCCTTTTTTTTTTTTCCTGGCTAGTCTCCACCTTTCCTCACGAAGGCCCCCCTGACCACATACGCAAGGGGTCCGATGAGGTGTGGAAAAGGCGAGTGCCCCACCCTGGCGTGCCGAGACTAAGGTAGCCTTGCGTACGTACTGTGGGGCGCGGCTGGGTACCGATCCTATACGTCAGAGGTACCTCTCCGTACCGCCCGTTCAAAAATATTTTAAACTGGAGACGGGTTGGAATAACGCTCCCCGATAGGCGATGTCCTAGCATCCATGAGATCGAATTACAGAAAGGCTGATTGGACAGTCCTTACGGGACAGTCAGCACAGGACCGACCGGATAGTGAACACGTGAGCAGAAACGTACGGCATCAAAACCGAATAAGAAACCTACCTTTTAATATAATACCTTTGTACGTGATTTTATCCCCTTATCAAAAACATCCGCTAGAGCACTAATACATATAATATGTTATATATTAGGAAAACTAAGAATATTATACTATATAGTAATTTATTATTATTTTTTAGCTTTATAAATATAAAAGATTAATTCTTATAGCAACTTTTAAAGAATATTATATAATATAATACATAATTTAATTATCACCTTATTAAAAGTATCTATTAAAGTATTAATATATACAATGTATTATATAACAAAAAAACTAAGTATGCTATATTATGTATCTAATTATTAATTAATTAACCTCTAGTTATTAACCCTTTTTATTAAGAACTAATATAGCTATATTATAAATTAGAGAGTTTATACCCGGGTATAAATAATTAATATACGGGTATAACTCTTATATAATGTAATAGCTGTATATTATTATTAGCCTGAGAATATATATAAATTATAAATATTTTATTTTAAAAATAATAAAAACTTCTTTAAAACCCTCTTAATACTAGCTTATGAAAATATAAAAAGTATAGCTAAATATTATAATTAAGAAAGATATAAAAAGTAGGTCTAGTATATTGAATAGATTTAAACTTAATATTTTTATAAAGTTATTATAAAAATTAGCTTTTTTTTAAGCTAGGCTTTATTTAAATTTAGTAAACCTTAGTCATAACTTTATAATTAAATTATATTAAGTTTTAATTATAGCTTTATAATTAAGCTAGGCCTAACGTATAGATATAGTAAGTTGCTTATTATAGTAAGTCGCCCACTTTTGAATACCCTTCTATTATTTATATAAATTAATGAAGCTATATTATATAAAATTAATTAGAATTACTTATTAGCCTTTTCTTTAAAGGTCTTTTAAACTATCTAATATATTTATATATTATATTTAATCTTTTTATAGTTATTATATCGCTACCTATATAATGTTACGACCTAATACGTATGGCGAAGCTAGGGTCCTGCCCTATAGGACCGTAGCGGCTATTATATTATATATATATAAGTACAGACTTAAAAGGACTCCCTTCAAAATAAAAGAACTATAAATAAGTTACGTAACCACGATTATATAATAAAATCAAAAATAGATACCTATAAATAAATAAAATAGATATTTATAAATAAATAGAACGGACGTTCGTAAGTAAATAGGACGGACGACCGTTTAATAAATAATTAAATAATTATAAATAATATAAAATAAAAAATATATTTAAAATTAAGACTTATATATAATATAAACTTAAGCCGGGCTTAAGGATAGACTTTTTATAGCTTTTTTAATTATTAATTTTATATTAGATTTTATAATTATTTTAATTATTTTTATTAAGAACCTTTTAATAAAATTATTATTAATTACTAAAGTTTTACCTTATAGTTTATAAGATATAACTTCCTAAAGTTATTTAATAACTTTATTTATTATTATTTAGTCCTTATAGCCTAAACTTCTACGAACTTACCTTATTATAATTAACTAGCCATAATATTTTAATAGCTCCTATTTAATAAATTAACTTTTTAAAAACTAATTAATAATAAGAACGATGTCTTTTTTTAATAATACGCCCCTTATTACCTCTTTTTTTAAAAAAAAATTAGTTAAAAAACTTAGTTTAAGAACTAACTATTATTAAAGATAATAAAATACTTAACGTTACTTATAATTCGGACGGGGATACGGTACTTAATAGGGATACTTATTTCTAAATAAAGTATACTATTAATAAAAGTATTAAATATAATAAAGAACTAGTTAAGCTTTTTAATAATAATACCGTTTATTTAATTATAATTTTTAAAAAAAATAGTAAAAATATCGTATATATACGATCTATATTAAATAAAATAATAACTACCCTAAAACTTAAAATTAATGAGTTTAATAACCTAGCTTAAGAGGTTCGAACCTTTAAAGCCGCCGTTAATATTATTAAAACCCTTATAAATAATTTAAAAAAACTCAAACTTAATACTCCGACTACTTTTAATAGAACTATAAAAAGACTTAAGGGATTCTTAATTTAAATCAAAACTTATTAAACTTTCTATACTATAAATTTCTAAAATAAAGCCGAATATATTATATATATAACTACCTTTTTATAAGGACGAGCCTTTAAATAGTTCGAACTTTATTAAAAAGATTTTTTTAATAATAATAGCTACCTTAAGAATTATAAAACCGAAACTATTACTATTTTTAATAATATAATAGGTTTTTAAACTGCCCTCGAATTATTATTTTAAGACCTAAATAAAAAACGATAAATAGAACGTAATTTAGCTAACCTTTAATAAACTAAGTCCGCCTCTTATCATATAGCTAAATTTAAAATTTTTTTAATATACCTTAATTTAACTAAAGAAACTCGTATCTTTATCTTTTATTTCGGACTAAAAGATAAAGTTAAGGATAAATTAATTAAGATAGATTAACCTATTAAATTCCTACTTTATATAAAATAAACTATTTAGATTAATACCTAATTTTATAAACGGCATAAAGAAAAAAAAGACGGCTAACGACCTTAAATTAATTTTAAAAAACATTATTAAATAAACTTCTTAAAATAAAAAGAACGTTTTAAAAATAGTAATTATTAATAAAAATAATAGCTAATATCCTATAGATAATATAATAGTCCTATAGACCTTAGTACTACTATTAAAGGACCCTTTATAAAGGATTTTAGATATTATAATTATAATAAATTAAGATATATAGCCCGAGATTATAAATAGCCTAAGAGGCTTTAAAAAAAAGCTAAAACTATTAACATAACTATTAAAAGTACCTTAAAAATAGATACCGAAGCACCCTATAAATAACTTTTATAGACCGGATATTTTAATAACGACTACTTTATTTATTAAAAAAATAAAAAATTAGCTAATTAATACCAAAAAAACCTAAAATACTTACTATAATAAAAATCTAAAACGATAAAAAAAATATTAAAACTTTAGTTATAACGTAATAAACCTTTAATACTAAACTTTTTTACGAAATTAACAAATACTTAAAAGATACTATTAAAAATAATAATATCGTTCTATTACTATCGAACGTTTAACTATCTATAAAGAATAGTAAAATAGACTTTAAATAATTTAATAAAATTATAATAATATCTAAAAATAAAGAAATAAAATCGTCCCATAACTCGGACTAACTTTATAATATTATATAACGATATATTTAAGTAGAAGTTATTAATAAAAATACCTTTAAGGAAAATAATTCTAATCCTAAAAAAAACTAAATTATAAAACGACCCGAATAAAAATAAAATTACCTATTATAAAATAATTAATTCGTCCTTTTTAAAAGAACGAATAACTATATTAAAGATATAGAGATACTATTAATAATTTAGGATAACCTTAAATTAATTTTAATTTATATATAATATAACGATATTTTTTAGGTAAAATGCCTAATTAATAATTATTACTATTATTTTTATTAAAAGGACGATAATTAATATTACCTATAATAATTTATTAACGGATTAATTCTTAAAGCCTATTTAAGAATAAACTTACCTTCTTAGACTATAGATATAAAAAATAACGACGTCGTTATTTTTTCTTTAGACCTATACTACCTTATAAAGTACCTTAATAATATTAAAAAAGATTAAAATATATACTAATATAATAAATATAAAATCTATTCTATATTTAAATTACGAAAATAATAACTCTTATAAAAGAAGATTTAGGAAGAATAACTAAGAACTAGCTCGTTTTAAGGAAACCTAGATAACTTTATTATTAGCTTATAGGACTACCTATAAAACCGATATATTTTAAATACCTAAATTAATATTAAAGTATTTAAGGGGTATAAATCGTTTTTCAGAGGAAGAAACCCTATTTAAAAAAAAACCATATTTAAAATATTATTAATACCCTATATTCTACTATAAAAGGATAGAGGCAAAAGGACTTAAAAAAATTTATATATAACTTATTTAAAAAGGACGAGTACCGGTTTTTAAATAATTGAAAAACTAGAAATACTAATTGAGTAAGGATAATAAAAGGTAAAATAAAAAATTAAGTCCCTCGTAATAGTTAATATAGATAACTCCGATTATTATATATTAAATATTTATATCTAAAGATATAAAATATATGCTATAATCGATAACGGTACCTAAACGAACTATATATTAACCTAAATAATAAGGAGATTTAAAATTAAATAAAAAATAAAGAGATTACTATACCTTTTTTATATATTTAAAAGTAAACCGATTTAGAATAGTAATAAGTATATATTTTAGGAAACTATACCCTTTTAAATAAATATTAATAATTAAATAGAATAGATTATCTATAACGTTACGGAAATAAAAACAAACTAAGATATAATTTTAGGAATTATATAGTTAAGAAAATATAATTTATAAATAAATTAGAATATAAGCTATTTTTAATAAATAGACTTAATTACTAAACGACTTAAAAAAAGAAAAGGTTTAAATAAGTCTTATATAATACTTAACAAACAAAAAAGACCTAAATACCTTACTTATATTAAAAAATAAAGCCAATTAAGATAATTACATCTAATACGAATAATTAAGGATTAAATTCACTTTAAACTATACTTAAAAAATACCGAAAATATATAAAACTATTTATTTTAAAAAAAGAATTTATAGAACTTTCGGAATATAGTAGCTAGGATATAAAAGTCGAACTTAAAGAAAGGATATAGCCTAAATTCTATCTATTATACTTAATAAACAAACTAAAACAAAAAGAGCTTAATAAATATATCGATAAAAAATTAAAAAAAAGGCTATATTAAACCTTCTTTATCTCCCGCTAGTATATTACTTTTTTTCGTTCTTAAAGAGAAAAAGAGAAAATTAAGACCTATAATCGACTATAAAAGACTTAATTTAATTACTAAAAAAAACTACTACCTTTTACCCTTTATTACCGAATTTAAAGATCTATTATATAGAGCCTAATAGTTTATTAAAATAGATCTTAAAAAAGCCTTTAATTAAATACGAATTAAAAAAGGCGACGAATAAAAAATAGCAGTTTAAACATATAAAGGACTCTTTAAATATCTAATTATACCTTTTAGACTTATTAATATACCCGCTATATTTTAAATAAAAGCGAACTACGTCTTTTAAAAAATATATAAATATTTTCGTTATCGTCTATATTAATGACGTCCTTATCTTTTCTTTAAACCTCAAAATATATAAAGAATACATCTATAAAATATTTTAAAAACTTTAGGATATAAAGCTCTATACCGAACCTAAAAAATATAAGTTTTATATTTAAAAAGTTAAATTTCTTAAATATAATATTATATTAAGATAAATATATATATAATTATTAAAAGTAGAAATAGTTAAGGACTAGCCTATACCTTAAAATATTAAAAATATATAAACCTTCTTAAGATTCGTTAATTTCTATTAATAATTCTTTAAAAATTATACTAATATAATTAAACCCTTTAATAACCTAATTAAAAAGGATATAATATTTATTTAGGACTTAGATTATAAAAAAGTATTTATTAAAGTTAAGGATATAGTTATTTCCGAACTAATAACTATAATCCTTAACTTAAAACGACCTTTTAAAATTAAGATCGATACCTCGGACTTTATTATAAGAGTAATTCTAAATTAATAAAATAAATAAAGAAAACTTTACCCTTATATATTCTATTTAAAAATATTTTATAAATTAAAATTAAATTAGTAGATCTATAATAAAAAACTAATAGCTATAATTAAAAGATTTCGAAAATAGAAATTATAGTTATTAAAAACTAAATATAAAGTTATAGTCTATATAGACTATAAGAATCTTATTAACTTTATAACGAATAAAAATCTAAATAAATAGTAAATTAAATAGACTAAATTCTTTTTAAAGTTTAATTTCTAGATTATTTATTAAAAAGGATTAGAAAATAATAGAGTAGATGTTTTTAATAAAAGATCGGATTATAAAGTCATGGTCCCTAAAGAAATATAGGTTATTTTTAAATTTAATAATAAGGGCGACCTTATATCTATTATTAAACTCTTTATAATAACTAAGAAAGTTAATATTAATACGATTAGAAAAATAACCCCTAAGCTTATTGTAAAAATCTATAGTATTAAGGTATATAGCTATTAAGGTATTATAAATATATAAAAACGTATTAGATAATATTATAATAAATTTACGATACAAATAGAAATTATTAACGTAATTAAGGGCTATAAAACCTATAAAAAAATAAAAATAGCCCCTATAAGCCCTATAAAGAGCTATAACTATTACTAATATTAATAGAACTATAGTAATTAATCTCTTAGGACTTTATTATTAAACTCCTTAAATCTAAAGAACTACTTATAAATATATATTACGATAATATCTTAGTTATCGTTAACCGATTTACTAAATATACCTATTTTATATTTTATAAGAAAATAAATAATACTAAAGAACTAACATATACGTTCTTTAGAATAATAATCGTAAACTATAGATTACCAAATAAAATCGTTTTTACTAAAAATAAACTATTTATTACTAAGTTTTAAAGATCCTTAATTTTATAATTCGGTATGGACTATACATTATTAACGTTATCTCATTTATAAACCGATAAATAAATAAAAAGAATTAATTAAATTCTCGAAATATATCTCTGCTATTATATAAATTATTAATAAAATAATTAAGTAGAACTTTTATTAATGGCCTAGTTCGTATATAATATAATAGTAAGCGAAAGTATAAATGAATCCTTATTCTAGCTTAATATTAGTTATTAATTAACCGTTTATAAAGAACTATATAAAGGACTATTTACTATAAAAGTAGTAATAGACGTAAAGAAACTTAAAGAGATCTAGGTTAAGGCTATAAAGGACCTTGAGTTTATAAAAGAATATATAAAGAAATACGTTAATAAATTAAGGATTAGAGGACTAACCTTTAAAAAGGGAAATAGCGCCTATTTTCTTTATTAAAATATTAAAATAAAGTAATTAAATAGTAAGTTAGATTATAAAAAGTTTAAATTTTTTAAAATTATTTAAAAAGTCTTAAATATTAATTATAAATTAAGACTCCTTAATATTATAAAATATTACCCGGTATTCTATATTTTATTTTTAAAGCTAGTACTTTAAGGTTTATGTATAAACGATTATATTATTATAAAACTAAACTAATTAAAATACAAAATCGAACGGATTATTAATTATAAAGTTAAGAATAAAACACGAGAATTCTTAATTAAATAAAAAAATTATGGATATAAGGAAAATATATAAGAACTTATTACGAACTTTTAAAATTCCTAACAACTTTTTAAGGAATATTGAAATTAAAATCGAACTTAAAACTCCTAATTATTATAATATCTTAATTAATAATTTTAAAAATACCGTTAGCCTATACCTTCTATATTACTAAGGAAGTATGTTTAATATCCTTAAAAAATTCCTTAGATATAATATAACTCTTTATAAATATTATCTGCTTTTAAAAACGAAGGCGTTCTAATTTAAATAAAGACTTATTTAATTTAATCTAAGCCTTTTAATAAGCTTTAATTTTCCTTTATAACTCTATAGCCCTCTCTTAAAAATGTAATTCCTCTACCTATTCTTTATAATTAAAGCGATCGGATTTTATTATTAAACAATTTATTATACCGTTAACTATAACTAACTAGAACTAAATATAAATACTTATAAATATAAATAATATTAATAAAAGTATTGTAGAAAATACTTAAGCAATAATATATTTTATAAATCTCGGAATTAAAAAAGACTAAATATTAAACACCTTATAAACAATAGTTTAAATAAGGTATTATTTTTATACCTTTATTAAAAAAATAAATAATATATAATAATTTATAATAAAATACGGCTATTTAAAATTTTAGGTTTTTAATTCGACTTAATATTATATTAATATATTTTAATAAATATATTTAATGATTCCCTAACTTAAGAATAAACGACCTATTTATAGGCCTAAGGACTAGATCTTTAAGAGGAGGAGCTAATATTACGACCTAATATATATAATAAAGCTAGGGTCCTACCTTATAGGACCGTAATAGCTATTATATTATATATATATAAATATAGATTTAGGAAGACTCCCTTTAAAATAAAAGAACTATAAATAAATTATATAACTATAATTATATAATAAAATAAAGAACGGATACTTATAAATAAATAGGACGGACGTTTATAAATAAATAAGATAGATATTTATAAATGAATAAAACGAACGACTATTTAATTAATAATTAGATAATTATAAATAATATAAAATAAAGGATATATTTAAATTTAAAACTTATATTTAATATAGACTTAAGCCGGGCTTAAAAATAGACTTTTTATAATTTCTTTAATTATTAACTTTATATTAGATTTTATAATTACTTTTAATTATCTTTACTAAGAACCCTTTAGTAAGATTATTATTAATTATTAAAGCTTTACTTTATAGCTTATAAAATATAATTTCCTAAAATTATTTAATAACCTTATTTATTATTATTTAGTCCTTACGGCCTAAACTTCTACAAACTTACTTTATTATGACTAGCTAGCCGTAATATATAATTCTACTCTTTTTATATAAATATATTTATAATATATATTTTAGCTTTTAATATTAATAATCCCCTTTTTTAAATTGTTTTAATCTTAATAATATTGAATAACTTTTTAAAATATAATTATATATTTTTAACTTTTTAATACTTATTTGATATCTGATTTATTATATAAAGCTTATAATATTTAGCTTTAAAATAAAACTCTATACGGCATTATATATTATAATTAATATCTTTAGGTCCTAAGGGCCTTAATTATTTAAATATAAATTAAATAATATTAGCGTTTTTAACTTGAAATCTAAGTAAAAAATAATTATTTTTAAATTAAAAGGTATAATTTTAGTTTATTTTAAATTAATTTATATATTTTTTTATTTATTAAAAATAAGGATTTATTTAATACCCTTTATATAAGATTTTACATAATTTTTTTAAAATACTCTAATTAATTTAGGCCGATCTTATTTACTATTTATCTATTTTTATTAAGGTAGATATACTATTTAGTGGGGAATGAATTATTAATATACTATAAAAAAGGTAATATTTACCTTTTATAATAATATATAAAAGTAATATTTAGCTATTTATGTGGTGGTTGTGGTGGTTTTTTTCCAGCTTTACAGGCGCAAAAGATCAACCTCAACGGGATCAGCTTTCAAGGGAATTCACACAATATAGTACGCAATTCAACTATACAATACGCGCAATGTGCCCCATGCACGCGCCCAACTCAATATAGTGATTTCAATCCAAAAGACACGATGCAATAATTTAGCTATTTATATATATATACTTTAAATAATAAAAACCTATTTTTAATTATTGAACTATTTTATATAAGGCCTTCTATTATAATTAAAAATTATAATAACTTTTATATATAATAATATTTCTATTAAAAAGCCCGTTTTATTAAATTTATTATTATTATTATTATATATTTTATAATTTATAATTATATTTTGTATAAAGATAAATTAAGCTTAGATAATTATAGAATTCTTAATTAATACCCTTTAATAATTGATTTTATATTAAAAACGCGTTTTTATTTATAATTAGTATTATATAAAGTTCTCTATTTATTACGGTCCGATATATATCGTATTGTATTTATTAATAATTATATTAGCCGTTAATAAATTTATTTCATCGATTTATAAATTATACTAACTTTACTATCAAGTTAGAATATTATAGATATTCTATTTAATATTAAAGACTTTACCATTATTATTATTTTATATAGGCGCCTAAAAAATAAAAATATCCCTTATTATAGTACTTTACCGATTCCTCTCTTTTTAAGGGTACTTATCTTTTTGATAATACTAATTTAGTTAACAGCGAAGGTACTTAAATAACCTTATAAAGCTTAGAACTTAGCGCCGTAATTAATTAAGTAGAATATATATCGTAATCAATTAATATTTAAATATAATAATAATAATAATAAATTAATTTTATAAAGTATATAATCGATAATAATAAGAGGTAGAAGTTAAAAGATAAAAGTAGAAAAAGTCTAATAACCGGTAATAAAAACAAATAATAAATAACTTAAAGCTCCTCTAGCTTCGACGGTATTAGCGGAGCTATAATTTTAATAGTTTAATTAATTAATTAAAGGCCGTAATTAAGAAAGTTTTAATTAAAATTAATATAAATTAAGATTCGTTAAGATTTTTTAATTATTATAATAAAAGCTAAAATAATTTCTAAATTATATAAGTTTATATAAGCCGAGTCTATACAAGGCTGATAATAAAAGGCTAGAATAATCCCTAGCCATTTATTAGTCGAATTAGTATAGTAAAAGTAGGATATAGCCCCCCTAGCTAACTAATACAGCCCCCTTAATAGAACTTTATCTTTATTAAAAACGATTTTAGTTAATAATCCGTAGTTCGTAATTACTATTTTAAAGAACGTATATATTAGTTTTTTATTATTATTTAACTTTTCTTTTAAAATATAAAGTAGATATATTCAGCAAATTAGTTAACAATAATTAAATACTATTATAATATACATTCGTAAATAGTTCTTTAGATTTAAGGAGCTTGATCATAAAATCTTAAGAGATTAATTACTATAGTTCTATTAATATTAATAATAATTACAGCTCTTTATAGGGCTTATAAGGGCTATTTTTTACTTTTTTTTTATAGGTTTCATAATCCTTAATTATATTAATAACTTCTATTTATACTATAGATTTATTATAATATTATTTAATATATTTCTATATTTGTTTCTAATATTTTAATAGCTATATACCCTAATATCATAGATTTCTATAATAAGCTCAAAGGTTCTTTTTTTAATTATATTAATATCAATTTTCTTAGTTTTATAAAGAGTTTAATAATAAATATAACGTCGCCTTTATTATTAAATTTAAAAATAATCTATATTTTTTTAAAGACCGTAACTTTATAATCTAATCTTTTATTAAAAACGTCTATTTTGTTATATTCTAATCCTTCTTCATAAATAATTTATGAATTAAATTCCGAGAGGAGCTTAGTCTATTTAATTTACTATTCATTAGAGTTTTTTATTAATTATAAAATTAATAAGATTTTTATAATCTATATAAACCGTAATTTTATATTTATAAAAAGTATAGTTAAGCACTATAGCTAAGAAAGATATAAAAAGTAGGTCTAGTATATTAAATAAATTTAAGCTTAATATTCTTATAAGGCCATTATAAAAATTAGCTTTTTTTTTAAAGCTAGGCTTTACTAAAGATTTATTAAGCCTAAATTACAGTTTTATAATTAAGCTATATGGAGCCTTAATTATAACCTTATAGCTAAACTAGGCCTAATTAAGTACCTATATATTAAGTACCTTTATAATTACCCTCTTTTTCTTGAGCTTTAGCCTTTAAAATAGCTATTTATTATATAATTTATTACTAATAAATAGCCTTATTTTATTAATAAACTCAATATTATAAGTCCAATAATTATTAATAAATTATTATAATTTTTGTATTTTGAAAACTATTTTTTTTATTTATAATAAAAATAATAATTTGATATATTATTCTTAGTAATTTTAGTAATATAGGTTTTATTATATTAATTTAAATTTCTTATATTCTTTTTTTATTATTGATAAATTATAATAACCGTTTTATTATTATTTAATACCGATATTTAGCGACCGATTACCGTTATATAAAGGTTATTAACGACCGCTTTAATATTATATATTTTTTTAAGTAATATTATTACTTTAATATTCTCGTTTTCTTATTTTTTTAACTTTTTATCTCTTTATTATTTAATTATTATATTGAATTTTCCTTTATTAATAACGGACTTTTATACTTTTTAATAACTATTTTTTTCTTTTTTTATTATATTCCCCTTATTTAATTAATTACTGCTTATTTATTATAAATATTATTTTTTAACGGCGTTGTTTATTAATTATAGGTATTGATTAAAAGAAGGCTTTATCGGCCTTATTAGAGGCGCTCTTTATTTGCTATTTTACTTATATTTATTACAATATTATTAAATTTATTTATTATATAGATAAATATTTAATATTTTATTATTTATTAATTTAAAAAAAAGTATATTATTATAAGTTCCGTAGTAGTTCGTTAAGGTATCTTTATTAATTTATATTTATAAATTCTTATTAAACTTTATAGTGCTATTTAAGTATATTAAAATACTTTTATTATTTTTTATTAAGCGTTATCTATAATAATTATATTTTATATTTTTTAAAGAATTATCCTTAATACTTTTATTTATATTAATATTATTGAAATAAATATAGGTAAATCTATTATCGACCTTTTATAAATTAAAAATATAAAAGGCGCCCTTAACTAGATCTAGGTATAAAAACTTATTATAATTTATAAATACTTTATTTTTAGATTTTAGTCTTTATATATTTATCGTTCTTTTTTTATATATTCTTTTATTAAATTTGTTTTGAGCTTATTTAATTATAAATCTTTATAATATTATAGATTACCTAATTAGCTTTAAGCCCCTATACTTTTATATTATAATCTTTTTATTTATCTTTATAATATTATTAATTAATTATTTTATAACGATATAGTAAGTTAGGTCCTTAAATTAAAAAAGATAAAATTATTAACTTTTAAATATTCTTTAAGTAAATAATGTTTTATTATAACGTTATTAAATACTTTAATAATCCCGTTTTTTAGTATATTATCGGCCTTATTAATTCTATACCCGTTAATTAATTAGCTTTATTATTAATTTCTATTAAATAGAACTTTAAAGCCTTAGCTAACTATAACGTTAAAGGTAAAAAAAGAGAGTGAGGAGGAGAGTAGCTTTATTGTATTTAATAAGGAAAATAGCGCCGCTAAAGGCTCTATAATTAAGGGATTTAATAATAATAAACCTATTAATAATAATAATAATAAATATATTAGTAAATAATAATAAACCTATCGATAATAACGATAATCTTATCGGTAACGATAACGAACTTACTAATAACAGGCTATATAATTAAGGGATTTGATAATAATAAACCTATTAATAGTAATAATAATAAATATATTAGTAATAATAATAAACCTATCGATAATAACGATAATCTTATTGGTAACGATAACGAACTTACTAATAACGAGTCCGTCTTTAAAACTTTTATTACTATATAGTTAGTTATTATATTTAAAGTTATTATTGTCAATTTTAAGGATATTAATAATGATAATAAGTATTTTATATAGTGGTTTTTTTTCCAGCTTTATAGGCGCAAAAGATTAACCTCAACGGGATCAGCTTCCAAGGGAAATCATATAATACGGTATATAATATAACTATATAATATATATAATATGCCCTATATACGCGCTCAACTCAATATAGTAATTTTAATCTAAAAGATACGATATAATATAAGTAGTTAGGTTACTTGCCGCACGGCGGCGCGGGCCGTCAAGGTCGACGGTAGAGGTCGACCGTCAAGGTCGGCCTTAAAGGTCGAAGGCCGCCGGAGATGTTCTGAACTCTAACGTCGAAGTAGAGGCTTCCAAAGAAAGGGCCAACATGGCTAATATCTTGCTGCTCTTCAGAGCTCGCAAGGATTCTTTTCATTCTCATCATATTCTACATCATATACACAAGTATAGATACTGCTAATAAGCATTTTATAAAGCGTTATTATTTTACTTTTTTATTTATTTAAAGTCCCGTTATTAACTTAAATATAACGATTACTATATTATTTATTTTTAATTCCTTAATAATTAACTTTTTAAAAGTACTTTTCAATATTATTATTACCGGCTTATTATTTACTAATTTAGATATAATAATTTTTATATTATTTATCCTAGGCTTTTTTAATAATTAGTCTTTTATAAACGATTTTTAATAATAATATTATTAATTAGCTATATATTGTTTTAAAGGATATTTATAATTTATTTACCCCCGATCTATTATTTATTAATCGTCTTTTTTTTTGTTTTTTTTTTATAATTCCTTAATTTTACTTAATATAAATTTCAGTATTTATAGTTTTTAAAATAACCCGAAATATATTTACCAATTTATTATTTAGCCCCTTAATATTAGTTCTTTTTAATCTTTCAAACGGCCTTATTATTAAATTATCGAGCGTTTTCCATATTAATATTTTTAGCTTAATTACCTTTTATTTTAACATAATTCTTATTTTTTTTCTATAACGGTTTATTAATTGATTAATAGTTATTTAAATTTTTTAAATTTTTTTTTTCAAAGGAGAAGATTAAAGAGGAAAAATATAAAAATGGGGAGGAAAAATATAAGATTTAAGAGGAGAAAAGTAAGTTTAATAAGAATAGTTTATAAAAATATTACTATTATTATAAAAATAAGTTATAATTTAAAATTAATAGTTAAGTTATATAAGAGGCCTTTATAATTTCTAACTTCATTATTAATATTTTAATAACTTTTTATTTTATTAATCGTATTCTTTTTATTAAATACCGTTTATTTATTAAACTAAACCTTTTAAAAATATCCTTAATAGAACTTATATTTAGGTTGTTTATAATATTATTTATTGAATCGTTACTTTAATTCCCTATAACGACGTACCTATATTCTTTATTTAGCTATTTTTTACTTTTTAATGTTTAATAATACGCTTATTTAGGTTTATAAAAAGGATCTTAATTTCCTTAAGGATTATAAGTTATTAAAGTGAGGTATTTATATAGGTAAAATAATAATTATTTTTAATTTCCGTTTTATAATAGCCGGTCTTTTACTAACTAATTATTTTATTTTTGATAATATTTTTTTAATTATATTTGAAACTTTTTAACCTTAGTTTATACGTTTTATAAGTATTTTATTAGCTATTTTATTTATTTTGTTAAGTAATATAGCTATTTATTATTCTCTTACTATATAATAATTTCCTTTATTTTTATTTATTTAGCTCGTTTTTTAGGTCAGATAATAAGGCCGATTTTTTATTATTATTATTTTATAAGTTCTAAAGCTTAATTAATATTATTAAAAAATATTATATATTTTACGGTATTATTTTAATAGATAGTCCTAATATATTTAAAATCCGACTTTATTTATGATAGTTATTTTAATAAACCGGGGTACTAGCTTTTTGTTTTTAAATTTAAAGTTCTTTATTAATAGGCCGACGATTTATCCTTAACGGAATTCTTTTATTTAATATTTTTTATTATATTCTTTAGCCTAAATTTTCATTACTTTTTATTATTATTTTTATACTTTTTCTTTAAAGTAGCAATATAATTTAGATATTTTTATACCCCTTAAATTAAAACCCTTAATATTATAAATATATATTTAATATACCTAGGGTAATATCTATATATTACCTTTATCGGTAATATACCAATTATAAAATACTTATTATTATTATATACGAACTCCGCTTTTATAAGATATATAGCCTATTAACTTATTAAGCTTTTAGTATATATTTAGAGGTATCTTTTGAAAATCTAGTACGTTTTTTCCGTCTATCTATTTATTTATAAGTAATATATAATAGATATTTAATAATATAATAAAGTCTAAGCTAATTTTCTAAAACGGGTATATAGGTAATAATAATAATTATAGTTATCTATATAATTTATATTTCGGGATTTTTATATTTTAATATATATTATAATTATTTATATAATCCTGTACGTCTATTAAGAGGTTTAGTTAATAGAACTTTCTTATTATTAATTCTATTATTTTGTTTATCTTTATATATCCCGATTTTAGGTCGTTATAATATTAATAAAGGATTTTTTTATAGTAACGTTTTTTGAAGGATTACTAATCGTCCTTTATAAAAAAGAGTACCTTTATTATTTTAATAATACCTTTTTATTTTAGCTATAGCTCCTTAATATTTTTTAATTAAATCCGGTATTTTTTATTAAGGTTTTAAAGTTCTTTAACGAAAGATATAAGTACGTTTAAGGGCCTTTATAAAAATACTATCTTTTCTTTAAATAGTTCTTTTATAATTTTTTTTAAAATATATTCTTTTTAAATCTTTATTTATCTATTTTAGGTCGTTAATTTTACTTTTTTCTATTTTTATATTATTATTATAAGGACGTTTATAATAAGGACTTTATTTATAATTATCTTTATTATAATTATATAAACTTTTAAAGTTTCCGTTTTTTTTTAAAGGATATTATACTTTTTTATACCTTTATTAAAAGTTCATTAATTAGGCTAAATTTACTTATTAATATAAGGAGTATATTCTTATAACTTATTTCCTCTTCTATATAATCTAGCTTTTTAAATAGTTTATTTCTTAAATTTATAGATTTAGGCCAATGTTAAATATCGAAATTAAATACTAATAATCTATATATTTAATATAAAAAGTGCTCTTTTAGATTTTTCATTAATACATTAATAATTTCCTTAAATACTTAATAATCCATAAAAATATAAATTATTTTATAGTTTTTTAAAGGTATCTTACTTAATAATCTAGGCTTTTTATAATAATTAAGAATGTTAATTATCCTATAGCCTATTTCTACTTTATTTTAATAAATTTTTAGTTAAAATAGGCTATAAGGTATTATTTAATATTTATAAATTAAGATAAATACCTAAAATTGCTTTTTAAGAGACGTCTATTTTTATTTTAGTATCTTTTATAGGGTCTTAATAGCGTAATATTATTACTAATATAAAAGCCTTTTTTAGTTTATTAAATACGGCCTAGGCTTTATTAATTTAAATAAACTTACTATTTCTTTTAGACTTACTCCCCTTTAAAAGGTTTATTATAGATAATATTATATTCAAATATTTTAATATAAATTTATAATAAAAGTTATAAAAATTTTAAAAATAATTATATTTTTTAAAATATAAATAGTAGTTTTTATTTAATAGTAAATTATATTCGGTCTTTATTTATTAAACCCCCTTTTAGGGTAATTATATATCCTAAGAATTTTAATTTTAATTAATAGAAATTATATTTATTTAATTTAATATATAAATAAAACGCTTTTAGCCTTTTAAGGACCCTTTTTAGGTCCTTTATATATTAATCTTTATTTTTAAAGTAAATTAGGACGTTATTTATATATATTATATAGTATATATTTAATAAATCGGTAAGTACCTAGTAAATATAAGCTTAGAACGATATAGGCATATTTATAAGGCCAAATAGTATTATTATATTTAAAATAACCGTATTTTATCCTAAATATTATTTTTTATTTATTTATTATTTGAATTACGATATAAAATATACATCCTTAATATTAATTTTTAAAATCTATTAAGCCCCCTTAAGCTTATTTAGAAGTTTATTAATTAAAAAAAGAGGGTATTTATTTTTTAATATAATTTTATTTAGCCTTTTATAGTCTACATATAGCCCAATAGATCTGTTTTTTTCAAAAAAAAAAATATTACCGGGGTTCTTATTTTATTTATCAAGGGGATGATCTTTTTATTTTTAAGGTTTTTAGCGATATATCTTTTTAATTCGTTAAGTTATTATTTATTTAAAAGGTATATAGGCCTATATAGTAGTTTTATTTCTTTTTAAAAATCGATTTTATATTTAGTTTCTTTTAAAACCGGCGGATTTATTACCGTATTTTTATTAAATATAACCGCTTTATTTTATAATTTTTAAAGGATAGTTATTATTAGATCTTCGTCCTTTTTTTAAGTAAAATTATTAAGGTCTTTATATCTATTACGGCCTTAATAAATAATTACTAGATCTTCCTTAGGCGCCCTCCCAAATCTAATAAAAAAACATTAATTAAAAGGCCGGTTTTATTTTTATTTTTTTACTATTGATTCCGTATAAAAAAGGGATTTTAATATATATTCAATATAGGCCTAGTCTTTTTAATAACCTTATATTAATTAAGTCTATTTAAAAACAGCTATTTATATCTATAAAAACCTCTCCTTCAATAAGTCCTTAGACTATCAAGGCCTGCTTTTGAATAGTAATATTAATATATACTAATTTTTTAAAGAGTATAGATAATACCGGCGGTATATTTATACTTCTTTATTTTCTAAACTATCTATTTTTATTATTTAACTTTTTTAGATTATATTAATAAATATCTTTAATATATCTAGCTTTTATCCTATCGGTATATTATTTAGTAAGTTATAATAGTATCGGTCTATATATCCTACTTTATTATAAAATAGTATATTATGAAGCTTTTATTTAGCCTAATCCTTATTCATAACCGTTCGGCATTATAGTTCCTCAATTATAAGGACCTTTACGTTATTACACATAATCGACCTACTATAATAATTATATTAAATTTTAAAGGTATTAAGCTTTTTTATATTATTAATTTAATACCGGATTACTTCTTATTCTCGATATAGTTATAGTTACCTTAATAGTTTAAGTAAAATATATAAAGGTATTCTACTTTTTGAGCTATAATCCTCGGTTTATTAATAGCGATTTAATATTAAATTATTTTTTATAGCTTTATTAATAGATTAAAGAAGTAATTATGGGCCTCTTTCTTACTATTTTTTAAAAAGCGACCCTACGTTATTATAAATTATACTCTATTTAATAAAAAACTATAAGGGTATTTTTTTTTTAATTCTTTAAAGTATTTTTTGATTTTTCTTTTAATATTTCAAGGTCGATATATTTTTAGTAGATAAATAAAAAAAAAGACCTTTTAATTTATTTTATTATTAAGACTTATTTAGTAGTTTCTTTATTATATCTAGATTAATAAAGTTATTTTAAAGAGGGCCTATTGGATTTAATATCCGTTTAAGGCCCCTAGGCAGAGGTCGTTTATTTCTTTAACCGCCTAAATTTAATTATTTATTTAGACTATTACTATATTATTACCTAATATCTAATAATTATAATTTAGGGGGTTTTTATATTTTTATATTTTTTCTAACTTTACCGACCTTTTAATAAGAAAATAAGCGATTTCTTTTTAATATTTTAATTATTTTAAATAAAGTAATTTAATAAGGTCGCTAAAAAAAAAGCTATTATTATAGGACTAGGCCTTTTATTTATAATATCCCGTTAATTACTTCCCTTATATAATAGTAGTATATATACCCCTTTACTTTCCTTAATTTTTTTTTACCCTTTTTTTTATACTTAAATTAGCGGGTTCTTAAGTTATTATTAACTACTATTATTATTTTATATTAGAGTTTAATTTTACTTTTTATTTTAACCTAGATGTAATATAGGGTATAATATACCCTTAATAGGTAAAATTAAAGCCTTAATTATTCTAATATTAATTCAAGGTTAATAAGCTTTATATTTATAGTTAATAAAAGATATTTATAGTTTATTTATATTAATATTTATTATTTTAAAAGATATCGGTATATTATCGGTATATTATCGGTATATTTTCTTTTATTTTAGTTATTTATATTATATTAATCCTATATTTTTATTTTATATTAATTATATTAGTTTATAAAAGTTTAAGAATTATAAAAGATATAGTTAAGCATTATAATTAAGAAAGATATAAAAAGTAGGTCTAATATATTAAATAAGTTTAAGTTTAATATTTTTATAAGGTCATTATAAGAATTAGTTTTTTTTTTAAAGCTAGGCTTTATTAAAGATTTGCTAAGCTTTAGTGGTAGCCTTGTGGCTGGGCTATATCGAGCCTTAGCTATAGCCTTATGGCTGAGCCAGGCCTGGTTAGGTGCCCGTGCACTGGGCACCCTTACAATATTTAATTCTTAATAATTATAATTTTTATTTTCGAAATATCTCGATTATATATACTAGTGTTTTATTATAAATCTATTATCCCCTCGGCGGAGGCATCCGCTAGGGCACTAACATATATAATATATTATATAACGGGAAAACCAGGTATATTATATTATATTTCTAACTACTAATAGCTTCCACCCGACCTTCCGCGGCATAAATTCCTTCTAGGTTCTAGCCCTATACCTAAATAGCTAACTTTACCTACTTTAAAGTATATAAGACCTCCTAATACTAGCCTATATAGATAGCTAGATCTAGTATAATAGCTTTTTTTTTATTAAGGTTTATAGACCTTTTAAATAATCTCTTTTTTCTATATTATAAAATATCTTTATAAAGTTAGCTTTATAAAATATAATTTTAAACCAGATATTTAATAATCGGATTTTAATATTATATTTAATATAGTTATTTACAATATTTATAATTTTACTTAACTAAATATCGTACTTTTAGAAGGTTTTATATTATTCTACTAGCGTACCTTTATAAGCTACGATAGCTAGGGCGTTAAATAGGCCGATTTAATTAAGCCCGAGAGGAGTAGATATATTTAGGGCGATAAATATTATTAACCTCTTAAATAACAACTATATACTACGTAATTAACGGATATTATTATTTAATAAGTTTATTTAATAATATATTTATAAATAATAGAATATCTATATTTATATATATAATATAGAATATAAAAAATAAAATAAAAATCTTTATGAGCTTTGGAAAAGAAGAATAGTAAGGTATTGGCTATATTGGCCTTTTTTCTAAAAGCCTCTACTTTGATATTAGAGTTTAGAATATCTTTATAGGCGGTCTTTAACTTCTAAGGCCGACCTTAACGGCCTACGCCGCTATATAACCTATTTACCTATATTATATTATGTTTTTTAAATTAAAATTATTATATTGAGTTAGGTGCGTATATAATAGTTAGTACTCGGCGGGCCAATAATATTAATTAGTAAATCGGCCCTTCTCGGGCTAAACGCCCTCGGCCAGCTTAACGCTAAGGCAATTTTAGCTAGTAAAAGTAAGCCTAAGGATTAACATAGAGCCTTTTAATAATATAAAATCCGCCTAAATAAGATTATTAATACTCTAAATAGCCGGGCTAATATAGATTAAAGATTTAGTAAATTAATACTAGGCTTAAAACTATATTTAAATAAGCCTTTAGTATAAAAAAGCGCTTTATTATAAAATTAAAAAGTATTATTAAAAGGTTTATTAATTTACATATAAAAAAAGCTATTACATTAAATCTAGCTACCTATATAGGCTAATATTAAGAGGTCTTATATATATTAAAGTAGGTAAAGTTAGCTATTTAGGTATAGGGGCGGCGGAAGGTTAGGCGGAAGTCGATAAAGGGGGGTAATAATCGAAGTTCGGTTAGTTAGTAATTAAGAATATAATATGATATACCTAGTTTTCCCATTATATAATGTATCGTACATATTAGTGCCCCGGCGGATACCTCCGCCGAGGGGGTCCCTAATTATTTATACTAGGTATAATTATCCTAATTAGTTCTATTTTCTTTAATATAAGTAAAGTACTTAAGTCGTTTTTATTTATTAAGTATTATATAAGATTTAATCAAATCTTTTTTTTTAAGTCGTTTAGTAACTAGGTCTATTTATTAAAAGTAGCCTATATTTTAATTTATTTATAGACTATACTTTCTTAATTATATACTTTTTATAATTATATTTTAGTTCGTTCTTATTTTTATAATATTATGAATAATCTATTTCATTTAATTATTAATATTTATTTAAAAGAATATAATATTTTAAAATATATATCTATTATTATTATAAATTAGTTTATTTTGAAATATATAGAGAGGGTATCATAATTACTTTACTTTTTATTTAATCTTAAATCTTCTTATTATTTAGATTAATATATAGTTGGCTTAAATACCGCTATTAATTATAGTATATATCTATAAAAGGTATAGCTAAATACTATGGTTAGGAAAGATATAAAAGGTAGGTCCAGTATATTAAATAAACTTAAATTTAATATTCTTATAAAGTCATTATAAGAATTAGTTTTGCTTTTTAAGCTAGACTTTATTAAAGATTTACTAGCTAGGTTATATCGAGTTTTAGCTATAGCTTTATAACTAAGCTAGGCCTAATTAATTA
Organism: Colletotrichum godetiae; assembly: GCF_030913485.1. Taxonomy (NCBI): domain Eukaryota; kingdom Fungi; phylum Ascomycota; class Sordariomycetes; order Glomerellales; family Glomerellaceae; genus Colletotrichum; species Colletotrichum godetiae. The sequence goes on along the minus strand of NW_026851294.1, from coordinate 13,233 downwards.
CCTATATATTAAATATCTTTATAATTACCTACTTTTTTTTAAAGCTTTAACTTTTAAAATAGCCGTTTATTATATAACTTATTGTTGACTAGTAGCTTTATTTTATTAATAAGCCCGATATCATAAGTCTAATAATTATTAATAAGTTTTTATAATCTTTTTATTTTTAAAAATAGAAGTACTTTATTATTGTTTGTTATTAATATTTGATAATTAACCGCCGTTATGTAAGGGTCATTAATAACCGCTTTGATATTATGTATTCCCCTAGGTAATAGTATTATTTTAGCGGTTTTATTTCTTTATTTTTTTAATTTTTTATTTCTTTATTATTCGATTATTATACTCAATTTTCCTTTAATAATGATAAATTTTTATATTTTTTATAGATTTCTTCTATCAAACTCCCTTTATTTAATTAATTACTATTTATTTGCCATAAGTATCATTTCTTAAATAGCGTCGTTCGTAAATTATAAATATTTATTAAAAAAAAGGCTTTATTAGTTTTACTGGAAGTACTTTTTATTTAGACTATTTTATTTAGATTTATTATAATATTATCAAATCTATTTATTAAATAGGTAAGCATACTAATATTTATATAATTTATTTGATTTTAAAAAAGAAATATACTATTGTGAGTTTTATAATAGCTTACCGAATCGTTTTTTATTAATTTGTATTTATAGATTTCTATTGAGCTTTATAGTACTATCTAGGTATATTAAAATATTCTCATTAGTCTTTATTGAGCTATTACCTATAATATATATTCGGAGATATTTTTTAAGGTTTAATGTTTTCTTTTAATCATCTATTTATAAGTAATATATAATAGATATTCAGTACTGAATTGCCCTTTGTTTCCAAATTATTTTCATAAAAGGCTAGTAATTAGCTTATTTTTATTATTTATAATATCTTTAGGCATTCCAAACTTATATTCAATTTATTTATATAAATACCTAATTAATTATATTACTATAAGGTCCTTTTTGATTAGTTAAATAAGATAAACTTCGTTGTTTTATAAACAATAATTAAAATATTATTATACTTTATTCCGTTGTTCTATATATTTAGTAATAATTTAGTAACGAAATTTGAATTAAATCTTTAAAACAATTATATAGGTAATCATAGCGGTTATAATTATTTATATAGTTTATATTTCGGGATTTTAATATTTTAATGAGTTCTACTAGGGGGGCTGTGTCCCACTTTCTAACTAATAAAATAATCGCGATTTTCTCGGCTACTAAATGATTAATTATAGTCTTTTACTATTAGCTTTATTTTAACCCGGCTTATATAAATTAATATAATTTAAAAACTATTTCAATTCTTATTATAATGATTAAAAGATTTTAATAAGTCTCGATTTTATAAATTTTTATTAATAATATGAAATTATAATAAAGCTATATTTATATATATAAATTTATAAATACCTTTAAAGCTTATTAATCGTTATAATTAATATAAAATACGGTAGGTTCAATAAGTTATATTTTTTAATTATATAGGAGTAGTTTAATTAAATAATAAACTTTTTATTTTAAAAATAACTTCATTTTTATAAATAATAACAGCGAAATGAAAATAAATAAATCAAATAAGTAAAATAAACTGAAAATAAAAGTAGAAATAAGTAATTAGTAATAATGGAAATTGATTGGAATAATCCCTGGCCTCTTATTAGTTGAATTAGTTTAGTAATAGTGGGACAGAGCCCCCCTAGCCAACTGACACAGCCCCCCTAACAGAACTCATTTTAATATATATTATAGTTATTTATATTATCCCGTATATCTATTAAAAGGTTTAGTTAATAGAACTTGTTTATTATCAATTCCGTTATTTATTTATTTTTATATATTTTAAATCTAGGTTATTATAGTATTAATGAAGAATTTATTTCTATAATAACGCCTTTTTAGGGATTATTACTCGTTCTTTTTATAGAAAAAGATACCTTTACTAGTTTAATAATACCCTCTCTATTTAGCCATAACTTCGCATTATTTCAATTAAATCTAGTATTCCTTATTAAGGTTTTAAAGTTCTTTTATAAGGAATTTAAGTATATTTAAAGGTTTTTATAAAAATACTATCTTTCTTTTAAGTAATCTTCTTATAATTCTTTTCAAAATATATTCTTCTTAAATATCTTTTCATTTATTTTAAGTTATTAATTCTGTTTTTTTTTTACTTTTATATTATTATTATAAAAATACTCGTAATAAAGGCTTTATTTATAGCCCCCTTTATTATAGTTATATAAGCTTTTAAGGTTTTTATCTTTTTAAAAAAAATATTATACTTTATTATATCTTTATTAAAGGTTTATTAATTAAGCTAAGTTTATTTATTAGTATAAGAAGTATATTCTTATAATTTATTTCCCTTTTCATATAATTTAGCTTCCTAAATAACCTGTTTATTAGGTTTATAAATTTAGGCTAATATTAAATATCGAGATTAAATATTAATTATCTATATATTTAATATAAACGGTACTATCTTAAATCCCTTATTAATATATTAATAATCTTTTTAAATATTTAATAATCTATAAGAACTATAAATTACTTTAAAGTCTTTTAAAGGTATTTAATTTTATAGTTTAGGTTCTTTATAATAATTAAGACTTTTAATTATTTTACAACCTATTTTTACTTTATTTTAGTAAATTCATAGCTAAAATAGGCTATAGGGCGCTATTTAGTATTTATAAATTAAGATAAGATATTTAAAATCGCCTTTTAAAAAATATCTATCTTTATTTTAATATCTTTTATAAGGTCTTAATAATATAATATCGTTATTAATATAAAGGCCTTTTTAAACTTATTAAATACAGCCTAGGTTTCGTTAGGCTAAATAAACTTATTATTCTTCTTTCTTAATTTACTCTTCTTTAAAAAGTTTATGATTAGCGACATTATACCTAAATGTTTTAATATAAATTTATAAAAAAAAGTTATAAAATTTTAAGAATAATTATGTTTTTTAAAATGTAAATAGCGGCTCTTATTTAATAAAAGATTATATTCGCTCCTTATTTTCCAGAGTTTTTTTTAAAAATAATTAAGTATCTTAATAATTTTATTTTCTGTTACTAAAAGCTATATTTATCTATTTATTATATAAGTAGAATACTTTAAGCCTTTTAAAGACCTTTTTTAGGTCTTCTATATATTAATATTTATTTTTGAAATAAATTGAGAATTTATTTATATATATTATACAACATATATATAATAAGTTAATAAATATTTAATAAATATATATTTAGAATAATATAAATATATTCATAAAGCCGAACGGTATTATAATATATTTAAAATAACTATATTTTATCTTAGATATTATCTTTTATTTATTTATTAGTTAGATCGTAATATAATAATATACGTCTTTAATATCGACCTTCAAGATCTATTAAGCCCTTTTGAGCCTATTTAAAAGCTTATTAATTAAAGGTAGGGAATATTTATTCCTTATTATAATCTTATTTAACCTTTTATTATCTAGAAAAGCCTCTGCTTTAACGTTAGAGTTTAGAATATCTCTATAGGCAGCCTTTAACCTTTAAGGCCGACCTTGACGATCGACCTCTACTATTGACCTTAACGGCCTACACCACCGCACAAATATATTGTTTTACATATCTTTAATAATTTATCTACTTATATTATATCGTATCTTTTAAATTAAAATGACTAAATTAAATTAGGCGCGTATATAGGGCATATTGTGCATATTATGTAGATAAATTACGTACTATATTATATAATTTTCCTTAAAAGCTGATCCTATTAAAGTTAATCTTTCACACCTATAAAGCTAGAAAAAAAGGACTATATAATTTCTTTTTAAATCCTTTTATTTTTATTCTTTTATAATAAAATATAGCGCATTAATAACGTTTAAATATCGTTTACTTCTCTTTAAGTAAGGTTTCTTTTTTTTAAAAAACGATTTTAATCTTTAAATACCTTGATATTGATTTAGGTATTTAAAAAAAATATTAACTATATAGGTAATCCTATAGGTTAATAATAAAGTTATCTAAGTTTCTTTAGAACGAGCTAGTTCATAATTATTCCTCTTGAATCCTTTTTTATAAGAATCGCTATTTTTATAATTTAAGTATTAAATAGATTTTATATTTATTATATTATATATAAGTTAAAATTTATTTAAGGTCCTTCTAAGTTATTTATACTATTTTCATATTTTTAATATAGTTACTTATTCTTTTAAAAAGAATAAATTAATTATTTAATAATAAATAAATTTCTTTTCATTTAAATCGTTCTATAACTTAATTCGTTTTAAAGTTAGAATTATTTACTTTGAATGTATCTTTATTAATAACTATTATTTAAATATATTATAATATAATATTATAAAATTAGTCCGACTTTTAGGACGATTTTATATTTTTATTTTTTAAATACTTTTATAATTTTATTAAATTATTTGAAGTTTATTTTCTCATTCTTTATAGTCAGTCGAATATGCGAGGGTAACAAGATAACGATTTATTTTTAATAGTATTTTTCAATTATTTATTAAGTTTTAAAAGAGTTTAGTATTCAAAGCTTATAAGGTTATAGCTAAAGTTTTAGTATTTATTTAATTATCTTGGATTCTTATTAAAATAAATATTTTAGGTTTTTTTAAAAAATTAATTAACTAATTCTTTATTATTTTAATGAATAAAGTAGTTATTATTGAAGTATCTGGTCTATAAGAGTTATTTATAAGGTACTTCGGTATTTATTTTAGGGGTACTTTCAATAGTTTTATTAATATTTAAGCTTTCTTTTAAATAAAGCCTTTTGGCCTATTTATAATCTTAGTATTACGGCTAGTTAGTCGTAGTAAGGTAAGTTTATAGAAGTTTAGGCTATAAGGACTAAATAATAATAATAAGGATCGTTAATTAACTTTAAGGGAAATTATATTTTATAAATCGTAAGGTAAAGCTTTAATAATTAATAATAATTTTATTAAAGGGTTCTTAATAAAGATAATTAAAAATAATTATAAAATTTAATATAAAGTTAATAATTAAAGAAGCTATTAAAAGTCTATCTTCAAGCCTAGCTCAAATTTATATTATATATAAATCTTAATCTTCAATATATCCTTCATCCTATATTATTTATAATTATCTAATTATTTACTAAACGGATATCTATCTTATTTATTTATAAACGTCTATTTTATTTATTTATAAACGTTTATTTTATATTTTATTATATAATTATAATTATATAATTTATTTATAATTCTTTTATTTTCAAGGGAGTTATTTTAAGTTTATATTTATATATATATAATATAATAGCGGCTATGGTCCTATAAAGTAGGACCTTAGCTTTATCATATATATTAGGTCGTAATATCAATTCCTTTCTTTAAAGGTCTAATCCTTAAGCCTATAGATAGGTCGTTTATTTTTAAAATAAGGAGTTATTGAATATATTTATTACAATATATTAATATAATATTAATTCGAATTAAAAAACTAAAATGTTAAATAGCTACGTTTTATTATAAATTATTATATATTATTTATTTTTTTAATAAAGATATGGAAATAATACTTTATTTAAATTATTATTCATAAAATATTTAATATTTAGTCCTTTTCAATTCCGAGACCTATAGAATATATTATTATTTAAATATTTTTTATAATACTTTTATTAATACTATTAATATTTATAAATGTTTATATTTAGGTTTAGTTAGTTATAATTAATAGTATAATAAATTATTTGATAATAAAGTTTAATTGCTTTATTTATAAGGAGTAAGTAGAGGAATTGTGTTTTCAAAAGAGGATTATAAAACTATTACGGAAAATTGAGGTTTATTAAAAGGCTTAAATTAAATTAAATAAATCTTTATTTAAATTAGAACAGCTTTATTCTTAAAAAAAAAAGATTTATAAAATTACATTTAAGGAATTCCTTAAGGATATTAAAGATATTTTTAATAGTTCGGGAAATATAGATTAATAGTATTTTTAAGGTTATTAATTAGAATATTATAATAGCTAAGAGTTCTAGATTCATTTTAATTTTAATACTCCTTAAAAAGTTATTAAGAATTCTAGAAGTTTATAATAAGTTCTTATATATTTTTTTTATATTTATAATTTTTCTATTTAATTAAGGATTTTTGTATTTCATTCTTAATTTTATAATCGATAATTTATATAATTTTATATTCTAAATAGTTTAATTTTATAAAAATATAGTCGTTTATATATAAATTTCGGGATATTAGTTTTAAAAGTAAAATATAAAACATTAAATAACATTTTATAATATTAAGGAATCTTAATTTATAATTAGCGTTTAAGATTTTTTAAATAATTTTGAAAAGTTTAAGTTTTTTATAGTTTAATCTATTATTTAGTCGTTTCGTTTTAATATTTTTATAAAGGAGATAGGTACTATCTTTTTTTTAAAGGTTAGTTTTTTAATTTTTAATTTATTAATATATCCTTTTATATATTTTTATACAAACTTAAGGTCCTTGATAGCCTTAATCTAGATCTCTTTAGGTTTTTTTACGTTCATTATTATTTTTATAATAAAAAGTCCTTCATATAGTTTTTTATAAATAGTTAATTAGTAATTAATATTAAGCTAGAATAGGGATTCCTTTATATTTTTTACTTATTACTATATTATATATAAACTAGGCTATTAATAGCAGTTCTACTTAATTATTTTATTAATAATTTATATAATAGCGGAGGTATATTTTGAAATTTTAATTAATTCTTTTATTTATTTATTAGTTTATAGGTAAAATAATATTAATAGTTTATAATTTATACCGAATGACGAAATTAAGGATCTTTAAAATCTAATAATAAATAGTTTATCTTTATTAAAAATAATCTTATTTAATAGTCCGTAGTTTATAATTATTGTTTTAAAGAATATATATACTAGTTTTTTAGTATTATTTATTTTTTTATAAAGTATAAAATAGGTATATTTAGTAAATTAGTTAATAATAATTAAAATATTATTATAGTATATACTTATAAATAGTTCTTCAGATCTAGGGAATTTAATGATAAAGTTTTAAAAGATTAATTATTATAGTTTTATTAATATTAATAATAGTTATAGCTTTTTATAGGGCTTATAGGGGCTATTTTTATTTTTTCTATAGGTTTTATAGTTTTCAATTATATTAATAACTTCTGTTTATATTATAGATTTTTATAATAAACTTAAAGGTTACTTTTTTAATCGTATTAATATTAGCCTTTTTAGTTATTATAAGGAATTTAATAGTAAGTATAAGGTCGCTTTTATTATCAAATTTAAGGATAACCTATGTTTCTTTCGGGACTATAACTTTATAATCCGATCTTTTATTAAGAACGTCTATTTTATTATTTTTTAATTTCTTTAATAAATAATCTAGAAGTTAAACTCTAAAAGGAATTTAAACTATTCCATTTACTATTTATTTAGATTTTTATTTATTATAAAATTAATAAAGTTTTTATAGTCTATATAGACCGTAACCATATATTTAGTTCTTAATAACTATAGTTTTTATTGTTAAAAAACTTTGATTATAGTTATTAATTTTTTATTATAAATTTATTAGTTTAATTCTTATCTATAAAATACTTTTAAGTAGAATATATAAGAGTGAAGTTTTCTTTATTTATTTTATTAATTTAGAGTTATTTTTATAGTAAAGTTCAAGGCGTCGATCTTGACTTTAAAGGTTCGTTTTAGGTTAGGAATTATAGTTATTAGTTTAAGAATAATTATATCCTTAATTTTAATAAATACTTTTCTATAATCTAAATCTTGAATGAATAGTATATTTTTTTAATTAGGTTATTAAAGGGTTTAATTATATTAATATAATTTTTAAAGAATTATTAATAAAAGTTAATGAATTTTAAAAAAATCCATACGTCCTTAACGTTCTTAAAGTATAGGCTAATCTTTAATTATTTTTATTCTCCATAGTTATATATATATTTATTTTAATATAACATTATATTTAAAAAAATTTATTTTTTTAATATAGAGTTTATATTTTTTAAGTTCGGTATAAAGTTTAGCGTCTTAAAGCTTTTAAAATACTTTACAATATATTTCTTTCTATATATTTTAAGATTTAGAGAAAAAATAAGTATATTATTAATATAAATGATAATAAAGATATTTATATATTCTTTAAGGATATAGTTTATTATTATTTAAAATTTAATAGGTATATTAATAAGTTTAAAAGGTATAACTAGATACTTAAAGAGTCTTTTACGTATTTAGAATACTATTCTTTATTTATTATTCTTTTAATTTATACTTAATTAAAGGCTTTTTAAGATTTATTTTAATAAACTATTAAGCTCTATATAATAGATCTTTAAGTTTAGTAATAAAAGGTAAAAAATAATAGTTTTTTTTAATAATCGAATTAAATCCTTTATAGTTAATTATTGGTCTTAATTTTCCTTTTTTCCTTTTAAGAATAAAGAAAAGTAATATATTAATAAGAAATAAAGAAAGTTTAATACAGCTTTTTAAAAATTTTTAATTAATATATTTATTAAGCTCTTTTCGTTTTAGGTCGTTTATTAAGTATGATAATCTTAAATTAGTTTATTTTTTAAATATATAAAGAGGGTATAGTAATCTTTTAATTTTTTATTTAATCCTAGATCTTTTTATTATTTAGGTTAATATATAGTTCGTTTTGGCACCTTATTAATTATAGTACGTATTTTATATTCTTAAATATAGATATTTAGTATATAATAGTTGAAATCGTTTATATTAATTATTATAAGGGACTCGATTTTTTATTTTGCTTTTTATTATCTTTACTCGATTAATATCTTTTAGTTTTTTTTAGTTATTTAAGAGCCGGTATTTGTCTTTTCTAGATAAATTATTTATAATTTTTTTAAGTCCCTTTATTTTTATCCCTCTATAATAATATATAAGGTATCGATAATATCTTAAATATCGTTTTTTTTAAAATAGGGTTTCTTTTTTTAAAAAACGATTTATAGTTCTTAAGTACTTTAATATTAGTTTAGGTATTTAAAATATATTAGTTATATAAATAATCTTATAGGTTAATAATAAAGTTATCCGGGTTTCTTTAGAACGAGCTAGTTTTTAATTATTTCTTTTAAATTCTTTCTTATAAGAGTTATTATTTTCGCGATTTAGGTATAAAATAGATTTTATATTTATTATATTAGTATATATTTTAGTTCTTTTTAGTATTATTAAGGTATTTTATAGGGTAATATAGGTCTAAAAAAAAGGTGACGACGTCGTTATTTTTTATATCCGTAGTTTAAAATAGTAAGTTTGTTTTTAAATAGGCTTTAAGAGTTAGTTCATTAATAAACTATTATAGGTAATATTAATTTTCTTTAATAGAAGTAGTAGTAGTAATTATTAATTAGCTATTCTATTTAAGAGATATTATTATATTGTATATAGATTAGAGTTAATTTAATGTTATTTTAAATTATTAATAGTGGTTTAATATTTTTAATATAATTATTTATATTTTTAAAAAGGACGAGTTAGTTATTTTATAATAGGTAGATTTTTTATTTGTTTAGGTTATTCTATAATTTAGTTCTTTTTAGGATTGAAATCGTCTTTCCTAAAGATATCTTTATTTATAATTTTTATTTAAATATATTATTATATATAATATTATAAAGTTGCTTTAAGTTATAGAAGGATTTTATTTTTTTGTTTTTAGATATTATTATAACTTTATTAAGTTATTTAAAGTTTATTTTATGATTTTTTATAGCTAGTTAAATATTTAATAATAATAGAACGATATCACCGTTCTTAATAATATTTTTTTAGGTATTTATTGATCTTATAAAGGAGTTTAGTATTAAGGGCTTATTACGTTATAGTTAAAATTTTAGTATTCTTTTTATTATTTTAGATTTTTATTATAGTAAGTATTTTAGGTTTCTTTAAGTATTAATTAGCTAATTCTTTAGTATTTTAATACGTAAGATAGTTGTTATTAAAATATCCGGTCTATAAGAGTTATCTATAAGGTATTTCGGTATTTACTTTAAGGGTACTTTTAATAATTATATTAATAATTTTAGTTTTTTTTAGAGTCTCTTAGGCTATTTATAGTTTTAGGTTATATATCCTAGTTTATTATAATTATAATACTTAAAGTTCTTTATAAAGAGTCCTTTAATAGTAGTACTAAAGTCTATAGGATTACTATACTATTTATAGGATATTACCTATCGTTTTTATTAATAATTATTATTCTTAAGACGTTCTTTTTATTTTAAAAGGTTTATTAAATAGTATTTTTATATATTAATTTAAAGTCGTTAACTATCTTTTTTCTCTTTAAATTATTTATAAAGTTAAGTTTTAATCTAAATAACTTACTTTATATAAAATAGGAATTTAATAAATTAATCTATTTTAATTAATTTATCCTTAACTTCGTTTTTTAGTCAGAAATGAAAGAAAAAAATACGAGTTTTTTTTTAATTAAATCGAGACGTATTAAGAGTTTTTCAAAATTTAGTTATATAATAAAAGGTAGATTTAATTTATTAAAAGTTAATTAAATTACGTTCTACTTATTATTTTTTATCTAGATCTTGAAATAATAATTTAAAAGTAGTTTAAAAACCTATTATATTATTAAAAAACCAATAATCTCGGTTTTATAATTCTTAAAGTAGCCGTTATTATTAAAAAAGGGTTTTTAATAAAATTTGAACTATTTTAAGGTTTATTTTAATAAAAAAGTAATTATATTTATAATATACTCACTCGGCTTTATTTTGAAAGTTTATTATATAAAAGGTTTAATAGGTCCTAATTTAGATTCAAAATCCCTTAAATCTATTAATAGTTCCGTTAAAGATAGTTAAGGTATTAAATTTAAGTTTTTTTAAATTATTTATAGAGGTTTTGATAATGTTAATAATGGCTTTAAAGGTTCGAACTTTTTAAATTAGGTTATCAAATTTATCGGTTTTAAATTTCATAATAACTATTATTTTATTCAACATAGTTTATATATATATAATATCTTTACCCCCTCGGCGGAGATATTTTCCGGGGCACTAATACATACGATATATCATCTAACGGGAAAACTAGGTATATTATACTACATTCTTAATTACTAATTTCCGCCCGACCTTCCGCTACATTCTTTCTAAGTTCTAGCCCTATATTTAAATAGTTGATTTTATTTACTTTAATATATATAAGACCTCTCAATACTAACCTATATAGGTAGCTGGATTTAATATCATAGCTTTTTTTTCTATTAAGGTATATAAAATTTTTAAGTAATTTCCTTTCTTTATAATATAAAGCGCTTTTATAGGATGACCTTTATAAAATATCATTTTAAAATCAAAATTAAATTAGCGGATTTTGATATTATATTCAATATAATTATTTATAGTATTTATAATTCTATTTCATTAAATTCTGGATTCTTGAAAGATATTATATTATTTTCTTAATATGTTTTTATAAGCTATAATAGCTAAGATATTAAATAAGTTATAAAATCGATTAAGCTCGAGAGGAATAGACGTGTTTAAAGTAATAAATATTATTACAGTTTTAACCTATTAAGTAATAATCATATATTACTTAGTAAATGTTATTATTTAATAGGTTTATTTGATAGTTATATTTTAATATTTATACTCATATATATAATATAACATATAATAAAAAGAAGAAGAAGAAGAATCCTTACAAGCTCTAGTATATAAAATATTAGCTATATTAGCCCTTTCTCTAAAAGCTTTTATTTCAATATTAAAGTTTAAAATATTTCCGATAGCTTTTAACCTTTAAGGTTGACCTTAATAGTCGATCTTTACTATTAACCTTAACGGCCCGTGCCGCTATATAACTTATTTACCTATATTATATTGTATTTTTAAAGGGAATTAATATACCGGCATTATAAATTAATATACCGGCGTCGCCCTTATACTAGCGTTATTATTTAGCTTTTTAATTGGCCTAAAAAAATATCATTAATATAGTTAAATTCTATGAAATACCTATAAAATATCTTTATCTTTTTTTTTAATTATATTATTAAGCCTTTAAATTCGATTTATATTATTCATTAACAATAGCTTTTATAATTTATTATAAAGATATTCTATAGGGCTAATTTGAAAATAATACCGCTATTATTAAACTTTTTTTTATAAAAATACTTATTAATTAATTATTGCCTTTTATTATTATCTAGTTAAATATTATTATCTCTTTTTTAAAAAAGTAATCGTTTCAATATTAATTAATTATATAAAGTTAATAATTCTTAAGGGTAGTATAATCTTATTATTAAGTTTCTAGCTAGTCTATTATAAAACATACGACCTTTTATAATTAACTACCTTGATATAAAACTAATATTATACTTTCTTTATTATTTCTTCAAAAACATAATAAAAACTTAATAGATTACTCTCCTATAACTTTACAAAAAATATAGCCCCTTTTATTTTAATAAATAGTCCTAATAGCCTTCTTATTTTATGAAAAAGTAGTTTAATATTACTTTTTAATTTATTATGTAGGTTATTAAGAACAAATAATGATTAATAACGGTACTCTTTTAATGATAAAATATATGTATTGATAGTAAGAGTTATAGGGTCCTTAAATTAACCTATTATCTTATTTACTTTTATAATAATTCTCTTTTTAAAGTAAAGTATCTTTTTAAGTAATAACCTCTTATTATATTTGAAACAACCGATCTTTATCTCTTTTTATACTTAAAATTTTAAATCTATTAATTATGAGTAATTTAAAATAAATTTATATTACCTTTTTTCATTAAATTAATATCTCTATTGAAATTCATAAATTTAATACTATAAAGTAGAATAAATATAAAGCTCGAGGTAAAAATATTTAATACATATTTTAATATAATCAGTTTAGTAAGCTTAGGCCTATATATATTATAGGATTTTACATTATTTCTATATATTATCTTTTCTGCTTATCTAATTGCGTATATACTTATATAATACTAGTAGATTTCCGGAATTATAGGCCCCTAGTTAACCTAATATATAGTTCTTTTTTTTATATAATTATTTTATATTCATATCTGGGCAATATTATTTAAAATAACCGGTTTAGTCTA